>NC_141135.1:18969078-19283025 GCF_053477565.2 Lygodium microphyllum | reverse complement strand
GGTCTTCATTGGACAAGCATCCGTCATCGATTCTTCTTCTTCTTCTTCACCACATGAATCTGCCCTTAGGGGAGAGAGAGGGAGGAGAGAGAAAGACTGAAATTAGAATTCTTCATAGAGACCACCATTTCTCGGGTGAGAGGCGGCGATATGATTGGCATCCAGGAGGGAATGAGGGGCAGTGATCAATTGCCATGGTTATTTGCAGGCTGCATGATGCATGATCATCCACCAAGCGCATTTTTCGGCGCTTGTTCCTCACGCCTTCTCTCCACGATTTGGTGCATGCTCCCTCCTCCAAACTTTTATGTGACATTAAATTTTGGGCTCCCAAAGGTCACTTGCCCATTTTGGCGAAATTTTGTCCACCCTTTGCATCTTGATCGGTTTCTTGGCCATTTCCCCGTTCGGACTCCGAATTGAGCTCTGAAAAATCTTGGGCATCCGGCTCGGCATTCCGCATTGGCGGGTAACTCTTGTCAACCCGCACAATAGTCTGAAAAATTATGAAAAATCAACAAGTGTCACTCGGGCGTCTTTAAAGCACTTTGCTGCTTAAAATCGTCCTAGATTGAGCCGCCGCCTTTGACGTTGAATATTTTTCCCTTGATATTCATAATTTTTAGTTATTTTTAAGCACTTCTTGGCACCAAAATTCTGCTCTCAATAACTCAGCACGAATAACTGATAATACCCTATATGACCTAAGAAGCATTGAACCCCCTTATAGTTAGTTGGGGGTGGAAGATCAACAATGACCCTAACTTTCAAAAATTCTGTGGCAATGCCATTCTTCGACACCATGTGCCCTAGGATGCATTCGTTCTTTACCTAGAACTGGCACTTTAAGGGATTTAGAGAGAGATGATATAAGCAATATTGTTCAAAGAATGCTCAGAGATTGTTTAAGTGTTCTCTCCAGCTCGAGTGAACACATAGGTCATCTACAAAGACTTCTAACTCTTTCATGAGCATGTCTTTAAATATAGTACATAGAAGGCATTGAAAGGTGGCTGGAGCATTACTCAACCCAAAGGGCATGACTCTGTAGGCAAAGACCCCCCACTTAGTGGCGAGTGCAGTCTTATGCTGATCATCAGGATGCCCCTGCACTTAGTTGTATCCAGAGAAGCCATCTAGAAAACTGTAGGCCTCTTTTCCCGCCACTCTCTCGAGCATGTTCTTAGTGTACGACCATGGGTAGTTTTCCCTCTTAGTGGAAACATTCACCTTCTTGTAATTGATGCACACTCTAATCTTTCCATTTTTCTTCATTACAATGACTATGGGTGACACCCAGTCTATATGCTCAATTTCATATATGAATCCCGCTCTCATTAGTTTGTTAATCTCTTCATTGACTGCATGATCATGTTTTGGATTCATAGGTACGATCGGTGCTTGACCGACATTGCATTTGGCGTCATGGGTATGTTATGAGTCACTACACTTGGATCTACCCCCTTAAGCTAGCGAATACGTCTATATACTCTCGCAAGGGAGAAACAAGACTTATCTCATCTTCCTCCGTCAAGTCATTGACAATAAAGATAGGTTGGGGTGTCTCCCCTTCCTAGGCTAGGTTCACCTCCTTGACTTTGGCAGGTCCCTCGATGGGTTCACTTGCTTGCCCTTGATGTTTGGCACCTAGTAGGATCACTACCCCATCACCCTTCTTGAACTTCATAAATCTCTTAGGGAGGTCCTGTGGTTTTTGTTGTTCGTCTGCTCGTGCGTTCTTACGGTGTTTTGCCTTTTCTTCCTTTAATCGTCTATGCCTCAGGTGGATGGGTAGGTCCCCCTTGATACCTCTGGTCTTAGGAGGCCTAGGTATTTTTGAGTCTCTCTCCGAACTCACTTTCGAATCATAATCAAATTCCCTGCCTTTGCTAGAAGAGGTAGTCTCTCCCGACGTTCGCAGCTCAAAGGGTCACTGTGTTCTAAGTACTGGTGTGGTATGTGGTTGGGTTAGGCCTACATGTTCAAAGTCTATGGCTCCTATATGTTCCAACCAAGTGCGGTCAGAATCCACGCGCATGACCCCTCGCTCTATCCTGAAGGTGTTCTTCCTTTGTGGCTTAGAGTTTGCTTGTATCTGTTCTATCTCTCCTCCTTCAATGTCATATTCTATGGTATCTATCTCACCCTCACCCTCATCACTGAAGGAGTGGTAGTCTTCATATTCGTCATCAGAAGCATTTTCATCTGACCAATCGTCCTCTCCTAGGTCTTAGTATGTCTCATGTCTTTGATCGGGGACTAGGGCCCAATTGTACACGAGGTTTAGGTCATGCATCCTGGTCCATTGCCACCTTGGTTCATCTAAGAGATCTTAGAGTGGCTTGAAATTTGCTGTTGAATTGCTAGCTAGCTTGCCAATCAAATACTCTGAAATCTCCTGTAGTTCCCTCTTGTTGTTTGGCACTTTGAAAGTGATAGGGTTGGGTCTTTTGCAAAGATTTTGTGCCATGATGCAAACCGGCACCGAGAGTGTACCCTTGGGCTTGCCAATCATTTTAATGGCCTGTTCAAACTTCTCATTGTTTGAGAACGACAGATCGATGGTAGTAAGGACATGCATCCAATTTCACTTGTCTTCTTCAAGACATGGGACATACTTAGTCAGGGGCCCGTAGGATTTCTTAATCTCAACATCACCCTTAAGCATCGTGGAAATGGTGTCAAGGTCGATTGGTAGTCTTCCAGGAGTCCATTTCTACCTTTACAGCTTCTAATCTATTGCCTAGAAAGATGAGACCACTCCCCCAATCTTTGATCAGTCTGGTATTGCGCATCGAGGGTCAGCCCAATAGGATATTGTAGTCCACTCCCTTCTTGACTATAAAGTCAACTGAGAATCGGACTCCTGTAATTTTCATTGGCCAGTTTTTTAGCACCCCAAATGGCTTCACTTTCATTCCATTAGCTAATGTGACATTGAACCTAACAGTCTTGACCGGTGGGTTGCCCCAAATCTGGAGCACTATGTGGCTCAGTACACTAACTCCCGCCCCTATGTCTATAATCCCTTTCCTTGTTGTGTCACCTAGGGCTAAGACCGATAAGACTGCATGCATCTCAGTGCCTTCCTAAAGAGTATTAACCTGCAAGGACTTAGGCACGGAGTACAATGTCAAACTCGGTATCTGTGTCTCTGCATCATGTTCTTGTAGGTCTGCAGCACCTTGCTCTCGTGATCCTTCAACCCACTACTTCAAGTCTCGCCATAGGGTCGGATGCTTCCTAAGCAGATCTCCCAGGCTTAGCATCATACGGGTGGTCAATAGTGGTGAGGAGGTCATTGGCTGCTCATCTTTCTCCTATTCTGGATTGTCCTGGGGGCCAATGGCCGTGATTGATTTTCTAGTCCATAGCGTTAAGGCTTTGCCTAAGCGGTACTTCTTGTGGCGCAGTCGCATATCTAGATTTTGATCGAGGGGGTGAGACTGGCATACTTATGCTGGAGAGATCCTAAATCTCATCCTCTTAGATGGGCTTAGCATCTTTCAGGTATTCTTGGGCCTCCTTTACCCACTCCTTCACCTTCTTGATGGCCTCTAGTTAGTGCTTAAGGTGACCTTAGCACTTCCCTTTTTAGCTATCTTTGGGGTTGACGTCTCTGCCTTAGTGTCAGTGACTTTTTTTCCAGCAGGTAGCATTGTGGCACTCTGAGTTTTGAGCGTGAATTTAGGTTTGGGCCTATTCTCCCTTTGCCTATGGATCTTATTTCCTATTGAGGCTGTGTCAAGATTGTTAAGACTTGGCAGTGATATGCCGATCTACTTTATTTGTGCATGAGTCATGACATGTAATGGGATAGGTGTAGCCTCCCCATTGTGATTCTCGACACCGAATAGCCCCAATGGGATGGATGGCATGTTAGCCGAACTCGAAGATGGTTTTTGCTTCGGAAAGTTAATGAAGAGATGAGTGATTGTGCACTTAGGGCACCTTAGGTCAGCCTTGTCTCTATTTTGTTGCTCCCTTTCAGGACAGCGTGATGAGATGTGTCCTGGGTGACTGCAAGTCCAACACATGATTGGTTCTTGGATCTGCCCTCCTAAGCCTCTACCTTGTCCCCTACCTAATGCCATCACTAGTAATGGTCGATAGTCCATAGGGATTGTGTTGCCCTCATTGTCGTGCAAGACATAAGGGTATACATAAGTCTCTTCCCCAATTGGCTCTTCTACATAGTGGATTGGAGCATCGCTCGATGGATGGGTCATATAGGGACCAGGTGGTCTAGGTATTCTACTAGAATTTATGTTCATCTAGGAACAATCGGCTTAACCTTGTTTAGCGTAGGAAGGGCCAATGGAGCTCCCCTTCCAAAGAATTGTTGCGGCCTATTTGCTAGGTAAGGTTGACCATATGGTTGCGAGTATGGAAGCCTTCTAGGAAATCTACAATGTGCAATAATGTGACCAAACCTATTGCAATTAGCATAAGGTCATGACCTGGGGTCTTGACACTCGGTTGGTAAGTGGTTTCTACCATAGTATACGCATTGAACGTGTGGGTGCATTGGTCGTCTCAGCATCTCCTACATCTTGGCTATTTCCATTTTCATGTTAGCCAATTCATGGTTGGTGTCCGTGGCCTTTTCCTTATCTTGCATAGTTGTGCCTAATTGCTCACTGGATGCTAAAGCTCTCTCCAAATTTCTAGAGTTGGTCTCTTCTTGGTTAGAGTTCCTGGAGCTCCTCTCCTTCAGTTGGTCGTCTACTCAAATGGCTTCTTCGAACACCCTAGCTAGTGCATCTCGTTGCAAGCTTGAGTTTCCTGCCAAGGCTTTATAAAGCTCCTCATTTCGTATTCCACTGATGAATATCATTGACACTACTCTTTCAGTTGGGGTCATTTGGCCCATTGGGATTCTCTTGAAGAGACTCCTCATGTGGGTCACATAGTCGCGGATGTCCTCTTTTTCTTTCTGCTTGACATTCATAAGTCATACTAGCAGGTTTTCAAAGTATCCGGGCTCAAAAAATCTCTTAATTAAGAGGTTTTTTAAGGCCATTAAAGTTCACTCGCTCTGCGGCATCTAAATCGTGTACCAAGTCCTACCCTTGTCGCCTAAGTAAAGCCCAAATGCTTGAGAGCACTGAGTCAAGTTGGTGAGACCGTTGGCCTTGCAGGCCTACTCAAACTTCTCTATAAAGCTGTATAGATTATCGTGGGGTTGGTACTTATTGATCTACTTAGTGACAACTGGTATCTTAGGTTGGCTCTTGGAGCCTTGGTTTACACCTAACCGTGCTAGTAGTGACGTTGCTAACATTGTAGCACTCTACTCTATTGTTGTGTTGTTTAGCAATTGCTTCATGAGAAGCTCACTCAATGTCAAGTCTCCTTCTAGCGCTCTCTCATATTCAATTCCTACCTGCTAGGTTCAGCACTCACTGTATCTCTTGCATCTCTGCATTCTACATCAGGCTCCTATTCTGCTGGTCTCGATTGTACTCCACTATGCCTTGCAATGCTTTCTAAGCTAGCTTTCTTTCCTCCTCTAGGTCAACTAGGATGGCTTCTACCATTCTACTGCGGTACTCATACTGAGTGTGAGAATCATAGTTGTTCGCTAACTACTGGATCACTTCTGGGAAAACTTCTAAATCGAGTTCCTTGTTCTTCTTGCGGTCTGATTTCTCTTGTAACATGGTTGTGTTCTCGTGCTCCACCAAGCTGTCGATAAGGTTAAGCAGGTTGGGTAGATCCACGTATCTGTCACTGTTCGCTTGGTCCTAGGCTGGGCTCTGATTGCCAATCTATATCTTGGGATCTTCTCCTATTGGTGGGTTCCTTCTAGTTCTTCTATCTGAGTGAGTTCCATTAGGGGAGTTTTGAGGTCTCGAAAATGTCTTTTAGGATGTGGAGAGAGAGTGCTCTAGACCAATAAGAGCAAAGCCTCCGTAACGGAACTTCTATTTTAAAAAAATTAAAAAATCATTTTACAAAAATATATAAATATAATAATATTAAAAATTTGTATTTTTAGTCTCTTATATTCGTGATTATGACATCTTTTGCATTAATGGCATAGAGTCTCGGCTACTTTTATTTAATGATGTTTCTAGATTAATGATAATGACTGATGTAATCGAAATTCAAATTGGTGAAAAGCATGGCGCTCAGTTTTTTCCCTCCTTTCTTTTATTCCTCTATTGTTTTTCCCTCCGTTATGGTAGCCTAGTCCTCTCTCTCTCTCTTTCTGTGCATGTCTCTCTCTCTTCTACCATGGATACAGAAATTCGACCTTCAACAAGGCGTCCAAGCTCCCAAATCACATCCATATCAGTGTTTAACTCATTCCAAACTGATGGAAGATGGATTCCTACTATCATTAGCAAAGGTAGTTGGATCACCATGCAACAAGCAAAACGTGGAAAAAGGCAAAGACATGAGAGCTTGTTTATCTCTGCTTGGAAGGGCAAAATCCAAGATTTTAAGCTTGGAGCAAATAAGAATAGCATCAAAGAGGTACTAGTGCAACATGTGTTCATGCATAGAGAGCTGTGTTTGAAACCTGGATCTTCAAAGCTTCCAATATATAGACCAAATTGTAAGAATTTGATTCTTAAAGTTTTTCCTTTCTTAAACATGGTTTAGGTTTTTCCATTATAATATTTGTTTGTCTTGTAGATGTCTATCCCTCTAATCTTGAGGAATGGCAACCAGTGGAACCTATTATTGATGTTATTGATGTTATACATGGTTCAAGTGGAAAAGAAATGTATAGAGGCAGAAAGAAGATAGAGCTTGCAGAGAATGAAATATTCTTTTATGATCATTCTTATGTTATTCCTATGCGGCGTTGCCAATGGGGATCAATAAAACTCCTTCCTTTGCCAGATTTTTCAAGCTTTGAGTGGCCTTTGCCAAGTCCAGCTACTAGTGAGGGCTATAGATGTAAGATATTTTCTGAGATCCAGAAGCACTAAAATCTAATATCTCAAGTAGGCTAAGCAAAGTTACTTTAGTTATGCCTATTAATATATTTATTGATTTCTTCTCTAATATGGAGATAAGAATAACAAAAACCATGCTTTCAGTGAAGAGACTAACATATGATCATATCATACAATTTGTTGATGAAGGATGGGATACAAGGACAGAAGGAAAAATTATATGTAAGATAGATCAAGACTCTATAGCTTGTAAATATATGATTGCTACTCAAAATTTTATCCTTAGCTTTTACTATAGTCGATGGCATTTTTTTGGTAGTAGTCTAGTTGCTTTAGACCAGAATCTTAATGATTTCAGCAAAGATCCTATAGTGGATCTTGATATTTGGTTCAACAAGGATATTATTGCAATCTTAAAGATCAGAAAATCATGTACGCTACATCAAGTGAGGATGGATTTACAAAATGAAGACATTGAACTACCATGCTCCTTTGTATTCCAACTTGACAAGAAACGAGTAAGTTTTCACATCATATTATATCTACTTAGATGTATATCAAGTTCTCACTTTCTAACTAACAAACATTTGTAATTTATTTTTTGCAGATATCGAAAAGGAGAGAAAATAATATACACTGCAAGGACATTCAAGAAAAGATATCTTTACTATCAATATAGAATATATGTACAAATTTTGTAGCAGATGTCTATCTGCCATCTCTATGAGATATACAAGGGCTGAAGGGAAAATTTCTATATATGAAGGCTTACAAGGCGATATGGCAAAGCTATTTCTTTTTTGGAGAACTATCCTTTCTAGGAGTCCTTTTGCCTTTCTTTGATGTCTTGGGTATAGAAGGTGTTGAATCTGTGGCTTCGCCTTCCGTGGTTATAGGCACCGCATCTCCTTCATGGTGCAAATCCCCACCAATCTCTATTGTTGGATGCATACAATTGACCATTATATACTTCAAGAGCTTTGCTTTGATGTACCAAACATGCTCAGATGTATAGCAATCCTTCGAAAACTGTCACATATTTATAGAAAAAAGAGTTTTAGTTCATTATTGTTCTTACAATAGACTATATTTTTATCATCAATGGACTATTTGCAATTAATATCTATCTTAAAGTTTAGCATCTTTCATATTACCTTTACATGTTTATCATCATTAAGATAAACAAAGTTAACCATTCTTCTAGCATTTGCAATCACCCTCCAGCCCACAAGAATGGCTATCATCCTGATGGGGACACTGCAACCACCAACACAAAGTAAAACTATAAAGAGGATGGATGGTAGTTCATAGAATAAACTCATGTTTCAATTATTTTAATGAATAACTTACCGCAACTTGTCTATATTGCATTGTTGCAAGCAAATCAGACGGCATAGGGGGTCTTTTCTCTAGCTCTTCAATTAATCTTTTGGCACCTCTATATATAAAATATGTTGAAATTTAGAGTACTTACAAAAAAAAGAATTGAAATATCAAGGAGCCCTTGGATAATATAACTTACAATTTAGCATTTCCATGGCTTCCTTTCATAGAGTTGATTAAAAAACATTGCTTATCCACAAGGTCTATTGCAATCAAGCTCCAATGAGAACTAAAAGCAATCATATCTCAACAAATTAGTAGGATAAAATCTCAAAAACTCTAATAGAATATTGAATCACTTACTTTTCATTATATGGAATTATAAGGAGCTCCAAAGTATCGAAGTCAATCAGATTGAACCAGTGCTCAATAAAACTTGTATCAAGCTCGTTCCTCATAAAGAATGAGATAGATGGATCAAGAACAGTAGGATTAGCTACTTCAAGAAGGGTGGTTAGCTCATTTTCAAAGGACTCTAGTTGCTCTGTTTCCCTTTCTTCAATCCTTTGCCTCCTATACTCTCTCCATTTATCTGCCTGTTCCTCTTTAGCTTTCTCCTCTTTTTCATGTTGCCTTGTATCCCTCTCATGGGTGACATCCTCAACCTTGAGACCAGAATCATCTTTCTTTCTCCTAGCTGGGGGCACATTAAGGATATTAAATGTCTTCACATCAATGAGGGGAATTGGCTCAAGGACCTTTGAAAATCTATATCTTAGCCTCCTAAGAATTACCATGTCCTTGTCCATGAGTGTGAGCCTATGAGCATGAGCAGCACAAATATAGGCATCTTGAAAAAACTCAACTAAAAAATCCTATGTGGCTTCTTGTATACAATTAAGAGCTGTTCTTGTCCATTTGAAACTATCCAAACTATATTTGTCACAAATTTCCCTGACAAGCCTCTGAAAAAACAACTTTGGAATTGCATTGTCAAGAGCCTTTACTGCCTTCCTAATCTCCCTTAGGCACTTGACATTTTGAGAAAACTTTCTCATTGGCTTTGACTTTCTAGAGAGCTTCTGAGGCTTTGAAGACTGATGAATCTTTGATGTTAAATCCCTAGGATCAATCTTCTCCTTTCTTGCTATTGCCTTAGTCCTAGCCATCTGCCAAAAAAAGACATGTTACTTCTTTTCCAGCATGTCCAGCGAAACGCGAGTCTCAGACAAGAGGTATCCATGCTGCATGTCGTTTTCGCGCTTCAGCTGAATTTTTCTCGAGCGTGCCCAGTGAAACGCGAGTGTCAAGCAAGGCGCCTCCTTGCAGCTGCTCCTTTTCGCCTTTCACCGGAATTGTTGTCCATTGTGTCCAGTAAAACGCGAATTTAAGACAGGAGGCATCCTTGAAGCACGTTCTTTTCGCGTTTCACCGGACAACTCATGAATAGCAAAGAAATCGACAAAACCAAGAAAAAATAGCTTTGATCTAAGAAAAGCTTTTAAAATTACATAAAATATCCACAGAATTAGGGAAGAAGTTTGAAGATTTCCTTAAATCTCCACAACATTAAGGAATGCTCCCACTGTGGAAAAAATTCTTTTGTAGTGTTGATAAGCTCATAATAGCATAAAGGATTAAGGAAAAGTATCAAAAGAATGCATTGAATGGAGCCTGTTATTGAAAAGCAAGATGTAGAAAACCATACCTTCTTTTTAGCTTATTCTTCACAATCTCAGCCTAATGACGAGAATATGCTCGAAGGTTTCCTTTGTTGGGGAAGCAGTGAAATGCTTGGAGATTGGAAGGAACACCAAAGGTAAAGGCAGAGTAGCAATGTTTTCTGCTTGCTCAAAATGCGGTGAAAGGCGAAGGCGATGAATTTGCATGGACTCAAAGTTCTTGGCAAAGTGTTAAGTAACACACGTGTGACGTATTCTCGCTTATCGGAATTTTTTTATCTATGGTACAAGCATTACTTGGAAAAGTGTTATGTAACACACATGTGACGTATTTTTGAAAAAAGAGAGTGCGCACGTCTTCTGAGGAGTTTGATATGGTGTGTTAAGTGAGACACGTGTGCAGGTATTCTGAGGCATTTTCGTGCATGCAAAAATATTGAAAATTTCATCCAAATTTGCGATCCCATTTATTTTTTCATCATTACACGAACTTTTTCGTTGGAACTATCACCACATGCTCAACGGTCAATATAAAAGCATTTCAAAGCCATTTCTCCGACATTGTCTTCTTTTCTGCCGAAATTTCGTCTCGACTTCCCTTCAAGGTCCTTGCTTCCTGTGTGAAGAGTAGTTCAACAATCTTTGATAGGTAACAAATTTTTTTATTACAAGTATTTTAACAAAATAATTTTGATTAATATAGAAATAATTTTTAATAACACTTGAATAATTACAAATGTTATGTGCTTTGTATCTATTAAAAGTAGCATAGCTTTTCCAGAAAGGATTTTATCATAAATTTCTATGTTTCCATAGAATTAATTTATAGTTCATGTTTCTCTTCTTGATTTGCATCTTTTGACCGGTGAAACGCGAAATAATGTCCCTGTTAGTGATATTTTGCTAAGTATCGCGTTTCACCGGTGAGATATTGAAATAATTTTCGTCTTCAAGGTAGTGTCCGGTGAAACACGATTTCTTCATAGGCATTTGCCTTGGACACTTTAATTTTCGCGTTTCACCGGTCAACTAAAAAAGTTTCTCCTTTTTTTATTTTTTCGTCTTGAAAAATGCAATTTTGGGGCCTCTTTCCATGGTTCCATCTTGTTTTATTGGATATTGTTGCTATTCTGCTTTGTTTTCAGGGATAAATCTTTTCCTGGTCAAGATGACAAAGAGGAAGCTATCTCTGGAAGGAATCGATGAGGAGGAGCTAATGGAGACATCTGATGATAGGCTCTTTGATTTCTTACACACCACTGGAAATTCTTCCAAGTTTGGCTATATCAGGGAAATTTTCAATGTTCCTTTTGATTTGAAGGAGTTATTGGAGGATCTTGAAGATAAAATTAAGGAGTACAGATGTTTTTATGATAGACATGTGCAAGGTTTGAAAGTCAATGGATTTGTTCATTATAGTGATGTCATGGGAGCCACCAGTACATCTAGGTCAACTTTGCTAGGTAGGTTCAGCCTCATTGATGAGGAATTCAGAAAGAAAGAAACATGTTGCCCTTTCCACAGGTATCAACACCAATGCCTTCTGATCCACAAGGACATTGGATTTATTGTGTATCTTCAGTACATGGAAAATTCTTCTCCAGATATAGACCAACAGGGAAAGCTAAAGGATATTGCAAGTATGGATAAGGAGGTCGAAGAGAAGGAGGAGATGTTCCAAGAAGATGTTGAGAATCAACTTGTTCAAGGTTTTGATGTAGGTTTGTTCAAGAGTGACAATATCACAATGGTGGAAGAAAAGGAGATCGAGCCAAGTGCACAGGTTGATAAAGAAGGTCCTCTTGCATGTGTTCCAACATTTCCCACTTATCTTATCAACAAGAAGAGATATGTGTTGCTAAATGATATTCAACATCTTTTTTATCTTAGAGAAGATTATTGCTTAGCAATCCTTGCACGTTGGGGCAAAAATGACATGAATTTTATAGGTTATGAACAAGAACCACTAGCAAGTCTTGATGTTGAGGGAGAGAATTTCCAAGATAGCTCTATAGCCTTACATACATGTATTAATCAGATCATAGAATACGAAAAGGGGGGGCTACCTACAGAAGAAGAGTTTTTGCAGGTCCAGAAGAAACTTCATATTGATGATGTAGGGTATGAAGAGAGATTGAAGTCTCCATCAGATGAGAAGCCCAAGAGTTCAATAAATCTTTATGATGATAGTCTTCTTGAAGAATACGAATACCCTAAGGTATGAAATATAATTCGAAGTTACCTATTGAGTTTATGCTAGACTTTATTATGTATTATAGATAAATATCTTATATCTTGTACTGTTGTGGTTTGTTCTGTAGATTGAGATTGAAGATCTGGACAACTTTCTTGGAAGGGCCAAGAGCTCTAGGCCAATGAAGCTTGGAAAAAATCAAAGCCTTGGCCATTATATTGGAAACTTAAACAATCAAACAATTGTAATATATCATAGTAGATTGTCAAGCTCTCCAAGTCTACCAATGATGGCTTTGAGAGCTATCTCAAAGGTAATTGGATCTCAAGTTTTCAGCAGAGGTTTGGACAAGATCATTTTAGTGGAGAAGGAAGAAGCCATAAGAGTTTTTGGCTTCATGCCTGGATACAGTGGATCTAGAGCTGGATATTTTGGAGTTCTTGGCTCCTATTTGCTCTCTTATGTAGGAGATAGTAAGAATTTGAAGCTTCTTCCAGGCTATCGAAAACAAGAGTTTTTGAAATACAGAGGTCTTATTGAGTGGGATGAAACAAAAGATTCCTCTAGAGGCCCTGTCGAGCTACCTGAAACCAATGACTCCTCTGAAGGCCCTGTTGAGGTGCTTGAAACTAAGGACTCTTTTGCAACACAATCAGACTAGAAGATGCCAAAGATTAAGGGTTTCTTGAAACGCATATTTTCCCAACTCTTTGTTTGGTTTGTAACCATTTTGTAAATCTTTGCTTTGCACAAGAATTTAAATATCTATCTTTTCTTCTTTGGCTAACAATTTGTATAGTCCTTGCTAAAGATGATGTATTTCTTGATGTGGTTGTATCTTTAAGCTTGAATTTATGCCAAATTTGTCGATAGAACCATTGAAAGACCTCTAATAAACTGTTGGCTTTGTGTCTTCCACCTCCATGTCTTGTGTGTCTGAAATATTTTGTTCTTTCTTGATAATGTGATTTTTCCATACCTTGGGTTGACCAGATAGATAGAGATCCATATTGTTTAATAAAATATGGAGCATGGTTGTATAGAATATGCTGCATAGTCAACAAATAAAGAAAGTTATTAAAAAACATTATATGAGTTCGACAATGAAGAAACAAACATATACAAGCTTCTTATCATATAGTGAGTAAAGTGTTGATCACCCCAAGCTTCTGTCATCGCCTTTTTGAAAAGGTTCAATTGGTTTTTAAAGTCTTTGAGATCATCATCATTCCATTCAGTCTTATCACAATTAAAAAACACTTTATCTAGTGTTTCCCAAACTTTAGCTTTTCTATTTCGAGCTTGTCCATTATCAGTGTGATCCTTAACTGCATTATGTAGGGATTTCCACTGATTAAATTTAATAGTTGAGCCACCATTTCTCGAGTTTATCTTGCCAAGTCTCCCATGAAAGCCTAGAAGCCTTCTAGCCTTCACTCCACCAATAGATGGTTTTTTTGGGACACAATTACCATCCTTAGAATTTTGAAGATCTGGTTCAATAACAACATTGCCACCATGAAAACCAATTGCAGAGAGAACTTTTTCAACCTTTGTTATAGCATCTGTTCTAGTTGATAATGGCTTCAGCTTCCATGCAAATCCTATATAGAGATGAACAAGCTTTTCAATTATCCTGCAAAGTGCATGAAGTGTACAAATATAGGCATTCGCTAAAGGAATGTCCAAGACTGGTTTAAAATGTGGATCCTTATTGTGCCTGGAGGGAGCTCTATTCCAATTGCTTGAGTTTAACTCTACACTGGTGACATGCAGTATAAGCAAGGAGATCTCGAGTTAGCTCCCTTTGATACATTATACATACATTTGAGTGTCCTTAGGTCACCAGCTATGTTCCACTCATTCCTGTAGTTCCCAAATCCTTCAACAAATAGCTCTTCTCCTGCTTGTTGCCTTTGAATAACATTAGGTATTGATGTTTGATGAAAAACCCAATATAGTATATCAAAATTCTTAGTATCTACCTCAAATTCTCCTAGCCACCAGATGTTATATTCAGATTGAACACTAAATGATGTTGAGTGATTGCAATGACCTGACGAAAGTGCTCTATTCATCAAGGTGACAGAGATTCTCTCCAATTTTTTACATTTCAGAATCTCACTTTCATCAAGTTTAATCACAAATCTAGCCAGTCCCTGTGCCTCTGCTACTGATAAGTCATAAAATTTGATCATTAAGCATTGTAGGGTGGGCAAGTCAAGGAAAATATTATTAAATTCATTGAATGTAACCTCCTTTTTCTTGCCCTTAAAGCTAGCCTTGATATGAAAAGGCTCACCTAGTATCTCGATCACTTTGTTATTAACTCTTTGTCTGATAGTCCTAACCACAAATGGCTTCAGAAGTATGCAATTGCGTACCTGTCCTTGCTTCATATTTGATTGTAAAAGCTGGAAAAGTTGCATATAAGCATCTCGACTGATACCAATACTATCCAATGTCTTCTGTACTAACTTAGAATCCAAAGAATGATCCTTTACAAATGACTCCAAGCATTGTTTCTTTGCCTTTTTAAATTTCTTCTTCTCCAAAATATCATTTGAAACTACTGAAGGAAGAAGATGATAAAAAAACTGAGCTGCTTTTAAAGAATCTCTTTCACTTGCATTTGGTTGTAGAAGAGATCTAAGCAAAATTAACATCACAAATCAATGCAAGTAGTTTAAATAAAGCCATATTTAAGATTTTTCAAGTGAAAAAAAATATACCTTGCTGCTTGGATTCTTTTACCACAGCCTCCTCCTCCTCATCTGAGATTCTCAATATTTTTAAGAGCTCTTTGTCGATTTCGAAGACCTAATAAAGTTTTCTTTCGTTGATAAGCTTTGATACGCTTTTCCAATGAATGAATTTTTTGTTGACAATCCTCTAGCTTCTGCAACAACTCTATATTGTGTTTCATCAAAAGATGATTCTCTAGTCCAAGGATATCCTTTTTTGCAACAAGATTAAGTGTATAACCTAAAAATCCATTGTAGCCATCACCAATAAACCTCATTAATGATGAGCTATTATAGAAAGGAGGAGTGCTATTTCTGCTAGGATCTTTGGGATATAGCTTTCCATCTAACCAAAGATCAATATTCTTCTTTCCTTCAAACCTCAGTATATGTTTCATAGACTCTGTAACCGTGATAGATTTTGTTCTCTTTCTTATTGGTTCATACTCACTGTCCAACTCAATATGAAGATGATAGAGAATTTTTTTATGAGAGCTATAGAGTTCATTAGATGATTGATCCATAGCTGAGTTACAGAGATCATTGGGTGATTGATCCATAGCTAAGGATATGATTAGAAGCAAGAACGAAAACAAAGAAGAGACTATTAAGGAGGAGAAAAAAATAAGAGAGAAACGATGGAGGGAGAAAATCGAGTATCCACCAAAATTCAAATTGAATATTACTTTTCACTTTAATGAGGAGAGGTAAGATCTTCATTATGACAACCTTGCCAACTTTATGGTGACCTAGATTTCTAGGTTTGATGTGACCACGAGAATATCACGACAATGACTTATTAACGAATTTTGATATTTTAACTTACCAAAATATAAACCTTTTAAAAATTCTATAAAATGATTTTATTTCTAAAATTGTTTTCTCTCTCTAGGATCTCTTACAGGGAATTTTCAAGACCTCAAAACTCCCCTAATATCCTTAATTATTGCATACAATCCTCGAATTATCTCCACTTAGCATGTGTGCATGTGTGTGTTCTTTTCCATGCACTTGTGCTCAATTAGGATTTCGGTTGTTCTTGGGTGTACTTCAAGTGCTGGAAATAAAGGTGAGTGCGAAGAAAAAGTGTCTAAGTGGCTTATGCACTCTCATTTCTTGATAGGCTTGTTCGATCAATTTCTAGTCATCTTGATAGGTTTTAGGGTTCCTTACTGCGTCATCTTACTTGTTTTAGGTTTGTTTTGGGGTCTATAACTCCACTGGTTGCTGCCATTATGGCACTGACTCTCTCAACGACCTACTCAAGCTACTAAGCAGTTGTGTCTTGTGAATTTGCATATTCCTTGTGCCAAAATTGAGTTATGGGCATCGGGATGGCTCATAAAGGTTTGTGCAGTTGAGATCTAACTAATGGGTCTGGTGCAATTTTCCAAAAAATTTGCAAAAATTTGGCTCGCCCAACTCGTCCGAATTGCAAGGGCCAAGTGGTGGACTTGGACGTGCTGAGGGCCGAATAGGAGTAGTGTCCGAATTTGCGGCTCCAACAGTCGAATGGACATGAGGGCCGAGTCAGGTTACTGGGCCGAGTCGATCGTTTGGATGGTCGAGTGGTTTGGGCCGAATCAAGTTGATCGAGGGCTGAATCCAAAACATGGCTGAATGGTATGTTCGGACACAGGCCGAGGTGCGATTATCGAGGGCCAAATTTAAAGGTGTTGGCCAAGTTTTCCATTTAGATGGTGGGCCGAATTGGCCAAATGCAAGAGGTCCGAGGGCCAATTCTGGGACTCGGCTCGAAACCAAGCCACTCGGATGGGCCAAGTCGCATGCGAGGATGGTAGCACTGAGAATGATTTCCTTAAATCTGGCGATCCAAGCAATCACAAGGCACACAAATGTCCAGATTCACAACAAGGATACAGGAGGAAGGGTTTGATATACCTAACGCATGTGAAGAACTCCCTGATGGCAAGATTGAATCAAATCACCAATGGAAGCTCTCTCTCTCTCTCTCTCAATGCTCGGGTGAAAAATGAGCTCTTCTATGGTCTCCTGGCCCTTAAACCCCTTCCCAAGCAAGGAATTGCTATCCCCCAATCACTCACTTGTTGACATTAATCATTTCAAACACTCTTTTTTCCCCGTTTACAATGATTTAAGCCATGTTTTGCCTTGTTTTACAGTAGTAAACCCTACGCTTTTCCAATATGATTTTTTAATCCTATCCTATGCTAAATGCAACAAGAATTGAAATCAAATAACTAAAATGATTTCCCCTTCTTTTCCAATCATCAAACAACCAAAATAACCAAAATACTTACTGTATCAAAGATAAAAAAAACCCAAACTTTCTACCTATCTCAAGCTCCATTTTGGGGATGAATCTCTTACTTCGATGGTCGATATGAGGCACACAAGTGCTCAATCTTGAATCCGTTAGTCCCAGCAATGGAACCAAAATGTAGAGGGAGCTCACGCTCAACTGGCAAGACCCACGGATCCCTTATTGTTTCAAGTGTTTCAAGCAAGCTCTAATGGCTATCTCTCACCTAGCCAACGTGCCTTCAAACCTATGAGTGTAGTGAGCTTACCTCAAAGCCAAAATGAGTTGCCTCCTCCCTCGCACACATCCATAGCTCTACGATCCTAGATGCTAGCTCAAGCATGCTCAAGCCTCCTCCATCAAGCTCCATCCACCATAGCCATGCACGCGTGAGAATAGAGAAGGGAAGAGAAGAGCAAAAGAGAAGAAGAGATGGTGAAGAGCTTCACCCTCTTGATCCCTCTCTCCCACACACTCTGTGCGAGCTTTCACTCAACCGCCAAGACCCACGGACCACTTATTGTTTCAAGCGTTCCAAGCGAGATCTAATGGCTATCTTTCACCTAGCTGACGTGCCGTCGATCCTATGAGTGTAGTGAGCTTACCTTAGTGCCGATATGAGTTGCCTCCTCTCTCCCACACATTGGTAGCTCCACGATCCTAGATGCTAGCTCAAGCATCCTCAAGCCTCCTCCACCTCCAAGCTCCATCCTCCATAGCCGTGCACGCAAGAAGAGAGAAGGGAAGAGAAGAAGAGAAGAGGAGATGGTGTAGAGCTTCACCCTCTTGATCCCTCACTCTCACACACACTCACTCCCTCACACTCTCACATTCCCTCTCTCAAGAGCACACACAAGCAAGAAGGTGAGAAGGAGAGAAGAAGAAGAAGACTCCCTTTTCCACACACCAAAGAATGATCTCTTATTCACTTTTTGAAAATTCCATGGGCACCCATCCCTTTTTTATATGACCGGCCATTATGGCAAGGCCCTTTTTCCGTTTACCTCTTCTACCCTTGTGCCTCTAGCCTACACCCATCTAATATTTCACAATTGGCACAGGAGCGAGCTTGGCGCTCTTTTACAAGAATTTTCCGAGTCTTTTGAGGCGCCTTTTCTTTTAAGGTTGCGCTTTTTGCCCCGGTTCATCTTTAGAGGCCACATGCGTGTCTTTGCTCTTTTCCCATCTTCCTTTTACTTTTTCCTCCATTTTTCCGCCATCTCGACTTGGGGTCAACATTACCCCCTCCTAGACAGGTGCCAGTCCCATGGCACTTTGGCGTGGGTGTAAGGGTGAGGGCCACATGTAGACTCAGGTGCTTGTGGAAGCTCAAGAATGATGTTCATCGAAGCAGCTCATTGGATTGCATGGGTGGACGAGGGCCTCCAAAGTTGGTGGTTGGGCGGTTGTGGTGTATCTGAAGAAGAAGGTGCGGTGCTTTAGTTTGGGGGGGTGCTGTCCGCAGTGTGTTGGTGCGATGTGCTCGTGCTAGTGAAATGGGAAAGTTGGTCTAACCCCGCAGGCAGACCTGAGTGATGGCCCACACTTGAGGACCCCATTTGTGCCAAGGGGGATGGTGCCAGTGGCTTAGGGTGACAGGTTGAATCATAGGGGAGGGTTACCACCCTAGGTGTGTCCTGCCATTGATGTCCCCTAAGCGTGACGTGGGGGATAAAAAAGGGCTAGGGGGTTAGGAGTGGAGCTAGCCGACCGAGGGCTAGGGGGTTAGGAGTGGAGCCAGCCGACCGAGGTCATTGGACACGCCTAACTTAAGGACCTCTAGGTGCAGTGATCGTGCATTTTTTTTTCTTTTAAATAATACATTGCGGGATAGTATTACATGAGGAGCAGGACAACCAAGTCTAATTCTCATCATCAGAATGAGGGGGGAGGGCGGGTAGATGGATTCGCGTAAAAATTGATGGCTCTACATGTACCCTTTCAGGTTCATGCGGACATGGAGAGAGATGGTGGATAGGAAGGGGTGATTGCACCTAGTGAATCATATCTTCTAGGAGCACTAGACAAAATGAAGGTAGTAGGCTAGCCCGCATCATTAAGTGGGTCATAGCGCAACTATCGATAGCGTTAGGATCAAAAAAGAGGGGAGGAAAGCCGCTTTCTTGTGGTGCCGGATCTTGCTTAAGTAGGAGTTTAAGGAGCCTAAGGTAATTACAGGTGGTTATAAATGCGGGATCTAGGCAGGAGGAGAACTCAGCAAGAAAACGCGCCATGGAGGCGGGCAGGCTTCCTAGATCAAAAAGTAGAGCGTTCTCAAAGGAAGTGGTATTGGCATTGTAGATGATGTGGAAGTCGTGCCTCCCATGGAGGGTGGCGACAAAATCCACACCTATCCTACGGGGATATGCCATAAACGTGGGGTCGTTCCGCTCGTGGTGTAGGGTGTTACAAAAAGCCATCCAGGCGAGCATGTTGGTATTACATATTTGCCTCCTCCAGAAGGGTCGACAGTCGTAGCCCCTTACCGTGTGTGGCACCTCGTATATTTTGTCTTGCTAGAACTCGGCCTCTTTCGTGCCGCAGAAGGTGGGGGTTCTTGCCCTGTCCTCCAGCCATCTTTGGCCTAGTTGGCTGCTAGCCGCGATCACCTCCTCCATCGCCTTGATCGGCAGGACCCTTCTGAGGCTATCAGGCATAAGAAAACTGAAGGAGAAAGGGTCCTTTTCCATTTCTTGCCTTTCCCAGACCACTAGTTCTGCGTGGAATTGCATTGGTAGATCTTCGGGGCATGGTGGGAGGGAAACGGATGGCTGCACGGCTGGCTTGGCCTGCAGCCATTTTTTGGCCTCTTCCACTAGCTTTTTCCGCCACTCTTTAAGGATGGCCTGTTTGTCCAGGGGCGGGTTGGGTTGTTGTTGATCTTATTTGTGCAGTCGGGTTGTCTGTCCAAGGGCGGGTCTTGTTGCTGATCTTATTTGTGTGACGAGGGGGGCTGTGGGATTACATCTTCTCTGAATCTGTTAATGTCAATTTTGAATTCGACTTCCTCCCCCTGCCGGTTTTCTTGTAGTGTTCTTTCCTCAAAGCCGAGGGCATCTACCTCTTGGGGGGTTAGGCCGGCCAGTAGTAGATACTTCCGCTGCTCCTCTAGGCCCATCCTTACCTCTGCAGGTTGGGGTGGCATCTGTAGCCCCTCGTGCAGAGCTCTGCGTGCGGTGCTTAATTTCTTCTTTACCACCTCCAACGGCTCCGTTCCCTTTGGTTGAGTTGTATCTAACAGTGTATTGAGGAAGGCTTGTTGTTGGGCAGTGAAGGCTGTCTAGATGGCACCCACTTTGCATTCTGCCAAGATTTTTTCCTTCTCCGCCAAGGGGAGGCGCCGTGTTAGAGCCTTCACGCGCGCCTCGTTTTGTGTAGCCCATTCCTCGACCCTTTTGCTCATTCTTTCCATGCTCTCCCCCTGCTTTTGAGCTAGGGTTACGAGCTTCTACTCCTGGGCCCTGAGCTCTTTGCTCATGTTGTCTTGTTCTGTCTTCCCGAGACGTAGTTGATCAAAGATAGACTCGATCTTCTTTCGTTGTTGCTCCCTCTCTTGGCTCCTCTCCTCTTCCTTGGCATTCACAGCTCCTCCATCATCTGCTCAATGGTGGCAACCTTTCATTCCAGTTCCTTATACTTTGACATAGCATTAGGAGGAGCTTGTACTTCCATTGCATCTGCGCGAGTTCCTAATTCTCGTCCTCGAGCCGCTACGTATAAATTTCTTCCTTATTCTCTTTGGCTTTCAACTCTTGCTTGAGTTCGAAGATTTGGCATTGCTGCATGGCAATGATGCGGATTTTTTCCAATTGGAAAGCCGCCACTGACTCTTTTTCTGCCATCAACTCAGCCACAGCCATCCTTTTCTCCTCCTTCACTCTCTCTAGTTGGGAGAGCAGCTTAGCGACGTATTCGTTGTAACGGGCTGGTGGCGTCATTGTTGTGTGGGTGGGGGTGGTTGAGGCCTCCACGCGGGGGCGCTTTTCATCCTGCCTTGATTCAACATCTGCATCTGGCCTTTTTGGTCCCGTGGTCATAGTTTCCATGCTTTTCCCTTGGGCCATTTCCTTGCTGATGAAGTATTGCATCTAGGCCACCAGGTTGGACACTTCCAAGCTGGTGGGGATGCTAGGGATGGGCGTAGTGGGTTCAGCGCGGGGTGCCATGAGGGTGGGGATGGGATGCAGGAGTGCTTTGCCTTTTCCTTCTGGAACTGCGGGGGGCACAGGTTCTGGGGCCTACATGCTGGAGCTAGGCCTGTCTTTCCTAGGCTGATTCCAGGCTTTTGGGTCATATGCCCTGCACTGCTGCTAGACGGACCGGCATGTAGCTTCGGTCAGGTCCTCCTCCTCTTTTCTTCTTAACTCCTCGTCCTCCTCCGCGACTCTTTTTTTCCTTTCCTCCTCCGCCTTTTTGCATTCTTCCTCTAGTTTTTATTTTTCCTTCTGCTCTTCTTTTCTTCTCCTTTTAGCCTCTCGCTTGGACGCCTTTTTAGCCTGCCTGACTTGTTCCGTTGTCTCTTCTTCTTCTTGCTTCCTCTTCCTTTCTCTCTCCTTTGCCTCCTTGAGGGATTGTCATTTCGCTTTCTCCAAGTCCTCCCTCTCCTTTCTATGACCTTCATCCTGTTTCTTCTTCTTCTGCGCTGCTTTTTTCTTAGTCTCCTTAACCTGCTTTTTGCTCTTCTGCTCTTCCCCTTCTTCCTCTGTCTCCATCCTATCGCTAGACCTGTCATGTTGATGGGGCGGTGATTGGTCGGGTGTTTCTCCCTCCCCCTCTTCTGCTTTCTTTACGGCCTCCTGGATAAGTGCCGTTAAAATGTCCCCGTATGTGATGAATGAGACTTTGGAGGAAACCCTTCTTCTTTCTGCGGCCTTTGACATCGGTGATTCTCCTCCTGCTGGCAAGCTTCCTAAGTCTAGCGCTAGGGCTACCTGGTCGATAGTCTTACGCACGTAGCCATTCCAGTTGACTTCGTGCAGGGTCTGGGCCGCTACATTTTCCAGGATTGGTATGCTGATCCGGTGCATCAACACGTTATAGCGCTGGCTGGAGAAGAGCGCATGTACGAGCTTTGCCTGTAGCCTGGTCTCTATACTCGGGATGTCTTGGATACTGATGCCATCCTTCGTCAGCACATCCTCCTTCCTCATCCCCAACATGGCATACACGTCCCTCTTTTGCTTCTTTTCCACCTTCGGTTCCAGCCCTAGTGCCTTCTCCACCAAGGCCGGGGTTAGATGGACCAGCACCTACTTAGCATTTTGTCCTCTCCCCACTGTGACAATGCCGCACTCTCCATCAGGATTGTAGGTCTTGAGGAATTCCACACAGCTCATGTGCTCAGGTTCTTGTGCAAAAATTTCTAGGTACTTTTTAAGGTTGCAGCTTTCCAGGATGCTCCTGGCCGTCTCTTCCTTGGTCACTAATTCTTCCAAATTGTGGATAGTTCGAAATTTCAGCTGATTATAGGCGCGGTTCTCCAGGTTGATATTGTACCACATTCTCTCTTCCTCTGTGAAGGGGAGTCGGTGGGCTCGGTCTTGCTACGACATTTTTTGTTCCTGTCATAACCGTAATTTTCGTTAGTGCTTACAACATAGTAATCGCTAAAAGAGAAAAAACTTTATGCTTTTGAATGAACTCATTAAAGTCTAGTGCAGGTTCACTTTTCAGAATTTGACTTTTTGCCTTTTAATTCAAAGTTTTTCTGTCCTCTTTTCTACCCCATCCATTTTTCACAAGATATGTCTACGTACTTCATGGCTTTGATTTGCTTTATTACTTCTGATTTGATTCACCTTACCCTTCCCCTTTTAGTTTGAGAAAAATCCTTCCTAGGATGAGGGCTAGAAGGTGTAGGTCTTTCGGCATGGGTGGCTACTTGTGAAGGAGCCAAGTATAGAAATTGGGGTTGTATTCCAAATGGGCTTCGCGGTCCAGGTCGGAGGGTTTAATCCCCACTTGGGTGATGTATGTGAGAGCATCAGTTAGTAAGTCGCCTGAGTTTACTCGGCTAGCAATGTGTAACTCTTCTTCGGTCAACAGGCGGTCGAGGTAGGGGTGTCCCTTGATGTGGTCTTCTATAGGACGGCCTCCCAGCATGGTTAACACTCGATATGATGTCGGCACGACGTATGTGGGGTCGTACTCTACCATTTTGATAACGCGTCACTGCTCGGCGTTGGTCATTACTCGGCATCCTTCAACTTCCCATTGCCGTCTAAGATCGTACCAATGCCTTAAGAACTGGGATTTCGTCTCAGCAAGTTTTGACAACTCTGTCACTTCTTGGTCAGTGATGGCAGAGGTGGTTCGCTGATCATATCATGTAATGAGGCGTTGTTTAGTTGCCTGCTCTTTTGAGATCTCACCGCTGAGCAACTTAGCAGCGGAGGTAGGGGCTTTTGCAAATGCAAATTCAAACGTTTCCCAAGAAAAAGGCATCATTTGAACTTCGGCTACGAAGGATTCATCCAATAGGCCTAAGTCGAGGTGATCATAGCTGAGAGCTAGCGAACAAAAGTAGTGTCCAGTCACTTAATGCAATCCACCACATCATCCCGTGTTTCCTCAGCTATCAGCTGCTAGTGAGAGAAAGGATTTCCTCTCGTAAGAGGGCCTAAGGCTTGCGGGTGGTTGGGGTTTGGTAGGACTTGAGCCTTTGACGACGGAGAGTTGCTATGGTAGGACTTCAAGAGCTTGCGATTGGGTCGTTGGGACGGAGGCTAGGTTAGTAGTGGCCTCGAGTGATGGCCTATTGCTTTCAGGATGGAGTTGGAAACCCGGATCGCTTCCTGCTTGTGATGATGCTCAAGCTGGCGCTTGTTGATTGGTCTGACAGGCTTGGGTGATTCGCATAGGTTCGCGCGTGGATGGACTCGATGGTTGCGGGTCGGGGAAGCTCTGCGGCTCATGGTTTTGAGGTCCTACAGTTTCTGGGATGATCGAGCTTGAGATTGGCGTACGAGTGGTGCCTCTGGCCACGTGGGCCTTAGGTATCCATAGCCAAGCATTGCCCTCATAGTAGCCTTGTGCGGGCAAGAGAGCCTTAGGGACCCATCTCTGACTGATTACACGTCTATTCCTGTGGCTGCGTTTGGGCCTCCTAGGTTTAGAGTTTTTGGTCTTCTGAGGGTAGGAGTGTCGACTCCTAGGCGGCTGTTGCGGTTGTTTAGACACCCATTGGAGGCAAGATTGTGGGGCCTTAGCTTTGGCTGGTATGGGTTGTGGGCGATGAGACTCGGGGAGTGGCGGCCGCACCCTACCCCTCCTTAGAATCGCCTACCGGTGTTTCTATCGGTGGTTGGGTGGCTCGGGATGAGCTTGCGCAGCCCTTGCTGAAAGCTGTAACAATGCGAACGTTGCATATTGCTAGGTGGATGCGTTGCGACGCGTAGTCGATATTGCAGTGGGTCTGCTTTTTGAAGGTGCGCCCCAGCAGTGACTCTATGCCTGTGTTTTTAGCATTTGGCAGCACTTAGAAAAGCATTGGAATAGTCTAGACTCGATAGAAATGGCTGCTTTGCATTTGCCGAGTAGTGCATAGGAATGAGCCCCATATGGGCTTAATTTTGCAGTGGTGGGTTGAAGTTGTGGCTCGCCAAGTTGAGTCCAATAATCATAGGTCAGGACATTGAAGTCTGCTCCCTCGTTGATCAAGGCGGTGAAAGCACATGTTTGTTTGGCCATGACCGTGATACGAAGGTATGCGGGTTCCACGGCTTCCTCATCCTCGTCATCGATTTCAGTGATTGTGGCTACTCGGACCTTGACAGGCAGTTTGCCTGGCCATTTGCCTGAGGGTAGTATGGCGAGGATTTGCGATGGATGATGAGGAAGGTGGACAGGAGGTGCGCAATCACTTCATTGATGAAGTGCGTACCTTGGTCACTGACCAGTTCGATGAGGCAACCGAATCGTGAGATTACTTGCTCCCATAAGAACTTAGCCGTCGTTCTAGCGTCGTTTTTTCGTGTGGCTCGTGCTTCTGCCCACTTAGTGAGGTAATCCGTGGCCACAATGATGTACTTAGCCTGCGAATACTGTGCTGCAAGACTGATGGGCCCAATGAAATCAATTTCCCATTTTTCGAAGGGTTGTTGAGTAGTAACCGAGGTTAATTCCATTAGATCTTTGCGAATTGGGACCTTCGTCTGCTGGCACTTGCCACAGTGCTTGACGAATTGTGTTGCATCGCGGAAAAGCGTGGGCCACCACAGTTGAGACTACAACACTTTTCGTGCTATCGTGTCTCTGCTAAAGTGCCCCCCGCCAATGCCGCCGTGCGCTTCTGAGAGCACATCGTGCATCTCATATTCGCACACGCATCTGCGCAGCAATCCATCTTCCCCCAGCCTGTAGAGTTTGCCTGCAATCAGCTGATAGGGCTCGATCTTAAGGATAAATCGCCTAAGCCGGGCTTTTTCTATTGGTCGGTCAGGCAGTCCGTGCTCAAGCACTTGGACTATGTCATCCATCCAATACGATGTTAGATCCGCTCTCGCTAGAGAGGTTAAACAGATGGGCATCGGGCAGTTCATCAATAACACCTTGTGAGAGTGGAATTTTGATGCCGAGAAGTGCTTAAAAATAGCTAAAAATTACGAATATCAAGGGAAAAATATTCAACGTCGAAGGCGGCGACTCAATCTAGGACGATTTTAAGCACCAAAGTGCTTTAAAGGCGCCCGAGTGACACTTGTTGATTTTTCATAATTTTTCAGATTGCCGGTCGGGTTGACAAGAGTTATCGGCCAATGCGGGATGCCAAGCCGGACGCCCAGGATTTTTCAGAGCTCAATTCGGAGTCCGGGCGGGGAAATGGCCACAAAGTGGGCAAGATTTGAAAAGGTGCACCAAACTTTGGTCAAGTGGTCATGACCTTTGGGGGGGGGCATGTAGCATTTTATGCAACAACCAAATCGTGGGATGAGAGAGATGAAGAAAACGTGATCAGAGAGGGCGCCGATTTTCACGCCATGGATGGGAGGAGGCAACCTCCAGCCTGCAAACAACCCACATCACTGATCATTGCCCTTGCTTCCCTCCTGGATGCCAATCATATCGCCGCCTCTCGCCCGAGAAATGGTGGTCTCTATGAAGAATTCTGATTTCAGTCCTTCTCTCTCCTCCCTCTCTCTCCCCTAAGGGCAGATTCATGTGGTGAAGAAGAAGAAGAAGAATGGAGGACGGATGCTTGTCCAATGAAGACCGGATTGCTCCGTGGTGCAAGAGGAAGAAAGATTGCTGATTGTGGACTGTCATGGACATTAATGGTGGCTGGAAATCAGTCCCGAGATATGGCAAATAAAAACCCGCAACCCACAAAGAACGGTAATCCATTCTACAAAGGAAATTGATGTTTTATGCAATTTGCTTCATCAATACTTGTTCCCATGGGATGATTATGCATTATAATGTTGTTTGGAATGTCTTCCAACTATTTGAAATCAGGAAATCAGAAAATCATAAGTGTTGTGGATGAAATTAGTAGTGTAAAACCCGTAAAACACGTGAAATATGGGAAAATTGGGTGTTTTTAAGATATAAATGGAAAATACAATAAAACACACCAACTAAACTTGTGTTTTTGCTGCAAATGAACCTAAGGGCCACAGCCCACAACTCATTTTGAATTTTCAGTCCTTTAATATTGCAAAAAATACAAGAAAAATAGGGAAAATGGGGGAAAAATAGGGGAAAAATGGATTTTGAGTGCCGAAAATTAAGAAAAAATAAGATTCATGTTTGTGGATGTATGGGGGGGCTGAAGTATGAGGTTTAGCCTCAGTTCAGATCTACCTTTATGTTCTAGTGAGTTTTTATGGCTTTTTATACAATAAAACCATGGAAATGAACCCTAAACCGATCAATAGTGCACAACCTAAATGGGTGAGGGGATGGAGTGTATAAAAGGTGTTTAAATGCTGAATGAAATGATGAAAAACTTGCTGGTTTTTTATGCATACCATTTAGGTTGGTCGATAATTACAAATTAAGGATCTAGTAGCACGGGTGTTTCTCGGTGCTAGGTTCATGCAATGCCGCATACGAGCCATAGTCGAAATCATTCAAAGAAATGTTTTCCACATGTGCACCAATGCTGATTTTCTTAATTGTTTGAGCACGTGGACATTCACAATTTGCATGAAGCATGGAATTTAAAATGTATCAGACAATACCTCCTGGATGCATGGCAATTGCTTTCTAGAGGATCGTGACCAACGTTGAGTGAGTAAGGTTGTCCAAGCTGTAGGCTAGGCATTGGGTCTAAGGGAAAAGAAAGTGAGGAATGGTACATTCCTGGATACGATCAATTGGTACCTTGAGTGGAAATGTGTGCGATATTGTGTTATATATGTTTAGCGACGCATCGAGGGGCCAATCCCCAAGGTGTAGGAGAGTCGCAGTGAGGTAGCGGCAGTTAGCCGTGGGAGGACCTCCTATGTTTGTGCTTCGTGCTATTTGGCAATGTGCTGGGACTCCCTCTGAGGAGTGTTAGTTGGGTTAGAGTTGGGACTGCGAGACGTGATACAAATGCAAGATGTTTAGGAAGATGATGTATGTGTCATCCATGCTCCTGGCCGCGAGGCCATGGGGTTATTGAGCGCATGATAGAGGTTCGGCTAGTGCATGAGCCAGTGCCGGGCCATTTTAGGTCCCATCAGTGGTGCGTCTGCCGGGAGCCACTTAGAAGTGGCAATCCTCGAATCCTGGTTGTCTAGGGACCAATTAACAGTTTATGCCAAAGGATACTGAGTTTGACCCGTTATTCATCGATAAGCATCGTCTAGCCAAAATCCAAAAGCAAGAGAGAGACGAAAGAGCTAGGTGACGTGCTGAAATTCTTAGGAGATATTCCCCTAAGCATAGCGGTACTGAACCCTTACGAGGGAGTGGATCTAGTGGTCTTGGTGCCACAAGCAGTAAGTTAGGAGAAGGTGGAAGCTCTAGTACTCCCCTTTCTTCCATAAGCCAGTCCCCATCAAGTGCGGGAGGTGTAACCCCACCGTCCCTGATTTCTAGTGCAAATCCAATTTCCGTCATGGCGCAGCCTATTGCAATTCCTGTAGGAACGACGGATTTGCCGGCTCTAGGTTACCCGCTACCCATTTTTAATGGGCTAGTTGAGGAAGATGCGGAACTCCACATCATGGAGTTTCAAAAGCTGATGTTTAACTGTCGCATTCAAGAAGAAGGACATTTAATGATGTTCTTCAATATGACTCTCAAAGGAAGAGTTGCCATATGGTATCATGGTTTAGAAGTCGGAACCATATTGAATATTGATTCATTTTATGGAGCTTTTCGAAGGGAGTTTGCCCCTGAAAGGGGTGGGCAATATTGGTTGCGTGTACTCAATGTAACCCGCCAAGAACCACACGAGGATATTCGTGCTTATGCGAAGAAACTAAAAGAGGTTTTCCATAAGTTGGACACCTCTATTCCTATCCCCACAGCAACCCAATTGCAATATTTTCTACATGGTTTGGACTTTAATATCCAGTTGCAGTTGAGTAGTGTCCCTTTGGGGGATATAGATACTGCCATTACAGGAGCACAAGAAGTGGAATCCCGACTACAAGCAACCTATGCCTCTCATGGCAATCCAAATATAGGTCTAGCATTGGAAAATAATATGGCGACGGTCAATGGCTGTGGTAGCCAAGGGATAGCGATGGCTAATCCTAATGGGAGAGGGAACATGATGCAGAATGTGCCTTTATTACCAGCTCCCCCTAGCATGTCGATGCCGACGGGCAGTCAAATGGCTCCAAATGATGGAGGCCAGGCAGTTAATCCTAATACCATGCCTGTGGTTCAACAACCAGTGTCTAATCGAATTGTTAGGCCAATGGAACAACAGGGTAATGATCAAGGCTACGAGTCGAGCGCTTCCAATGTTCTTGGCGAGGTTAAGGACATGATGAAGCATTATACCAACATGATTACGGAACAGTATCGACAAATAGCCGTCGATGTCAATTTTCTTAAAAAACAACAAAATTTGATAGGAAGTAGATACCCGGATGAGGATGCACCTTCAAGGTTTAGCTGCAAATGGTGTGGTGGGCAACATTATCCACGAAATTGCCCAAATGTCAAGTGCGACATCTGTGGAAAATCCAGCCATTTAGCAGCCACTTGCTAGAGTAAGATTAGTTCCCTCCAACGAGCTAGTCGGCAAACCAGGGCCTGTTAATCATCGTGCGCAAGGAAATGATTCCCAGCAAGAAGACGGGCCTAAACAAATACTCCAACGACCAAAGACTATAGTGGAGGAGCTGCCTAGTGATAGTGGGGTTAGTTTGATTGAGGCTGTGTGTGTTAATGATGCTGAAACCTCTAATCTGCGAGCTGTCCTTACAAGAGGTCAAAAGGGTAGAGAGGCCGACAAGGATAAGCATGTCAACGGAAACCCTAAACAAGGTGACAAAGGGACGCAAGTTCTGGATCCTGCCATGGAAGGGGGACCTTTGAAGCCCGTGGAGAGTAAAGCCCATGTTAAGAAGGATAAGGAACCACCAAGGAAGAAGGTGAAAGTTAAAAAAGAGGCAATAAAGCCGGTTAAGCGACCTAAAGAGCGGATGGTTTGGCATGAAAAGCGAACTCTACCGAACTATCATGAATTCGATTTGGCGAGTTCTCTTTGCGAAGTCAAGCCAGATGTGAATCTTTTACAGCTTATTAAGCTTTCCCCAGGAGTACACAAGGAATTTAGAAAGATCCTGCGTACCGGGTATATCGTAGAACCTTTGGGTATTGCGCGAGTTGGTGATGACTGGTTCGAGCATGCTAAGAAGGATTGCCTAAGGTTGCAGCCTATGTCGATGGGATATTAGTAGATTATGCCATTGTTGACATGGGATCATCTGTTAACATTATGAGTTCTGAACTGATGGAAAGGATGGGTCTTGCGATCCAGAAAGATACCTCTGTAATTCTCAGAATGGCGGATGATAGTTTGAGACAGCCGAAAGGCTGCATTACTAAGGTCCATGTCACTGTTGCAAATGTAGAATGCCTGTTGGACTTTAGGGTAATTCGTTTTGTAGGGCATCCAAGTTACCAAGTATTACTTGGATGACCTTGGATCTTGCAAGCGGACTGTCAAGTGGATATACCCGCCGGTCGGCTGATATTTGGCAGAGGTGCTCAGCGTGTGGTGATTGATGCCTATTCTGAGTCCCTGCATAGTGAGAGAGCTCCTCTATCTTCTACAGAATTGGAGACATTAGAGGATTTATCTACCAGTGAGACATCATCGAGTGATGAGTCCAAAGAGGGATCCACCATGGAAGACATCTATCAGATCACTTTGAATGAGCTAATAGAGGCCCAAGATTATATAAGAGATGCAGATGTTATCGAGCTAGACCTTGGTACGCCTGATGAGTCGTGACCAATCAAATTAGGTTCTATGCTCAGTTCAGCAGAAAGGGAGGACTATGTGTCCCTAATTCAAGAATTCCACAATATCTTTGCCTGGAGTTATGATGAGCTGAGAGGCATTCCTCCCAGCCTGGTTGTTCATACTATTCCTGTAAAAGAGGGCAGTCGTCCTGTGCGTCAGAAAGTAAGGCGTATGCCTTTCGAACTGAGGGATGGGCTATTTGAGGAGTTACAGAAGCTTCGCAGAGCGGGTTTGATTTTTCATGTGCAACACACAGAATGGTGTTCACCCGTTGTTATCAGGAAGAAGAAAAATAATCAGATCCGATTATGTGTAGATTTTAGAGAGCTGAATAAGAAAATGGTTAAGGATTACCACCCGTTGCCTTTCATTGACCAGATTTTGGATCAATTATTAGCCGTTAGGGAGATATATTCGTTTATGGATTGCTTCGCAGGATATAACCAGATGGCAATGGCCGAAGAGGACAAGTTGAAAACAGCTTTTATTACTGTCTTTGGTACTTTTGCGTACCATGTGATGGCCTTTGGTTTATGCAATGCACCTGGTTTCTGGCAACGAACAGAAGATAAGACATTCGGTGGCATATCCCCTGAAGAGTTGAAGGTGTTTATTGATGACTTAGGGGCCGCCATCGTGAGGGAAAGGCAATTGATCATTTTAAGAAAATGCTTGAGCGCTGCAGACAATTTTGTATCGCTCTAAACCCACGAAAGTGTGTTTTTGGTGTACCTTATGGGCTCTTGCTGGGCCATGTGGTCAGTTCGATAGGAATTGCGACAGATCCTGAGAAGGTCAAAGTCATAGTGGCCATGGGTCCACCACGCACTCCGAAAGAAGTTCATAGCTTTCTGTCTTTGGTTGGTTATTACCGTAGATTCATAAATGCCTTGGCAGAAAGAACATTGCCACTTATAAATCTATTGTCCTTTAGCTGATTGTTTGTATGGGGTGACCCCTGTAAGGTAGCTTTCGAGGATGTGAAGCAGGAGCTAGTAAAAGCTCCCGTTTTAAAAGCACCTAAAAGAGATGAGGTGTTCTATATATTTTCAGCACCCACCATGCATAGTATCGATTGCTGTTTAGCCCAAATTTGGGAAGGAAAGTGGTATCACCCGATTGCTTTTGCTAGCCGGAAGCTGGGGGTATCAGAGATCAATTATACCTACATGGAGAAGTTGTGTCTTGTGATGGTCTTTGGGACCAAGAAATTCAGGCATTATATTCTCTATGAGAAAGTTGTGCTTTATACGAAGGCGGAGGGGCTTCGATTATTGATGAATAAGCTGCAATCGCCTGATCGTCTAGCAAAGTGGTTAATCACTTTGCAGGAGTTTGATTATGAGATCAGGAGTAAGCCACCAAGGTTGCAAGGCATCGTGGAATGTCTTGTGGACTTTGGGGAGCCGAAAGAATCTGTGGCTGAAGGTAGTGACATGGAGTCGTTATTTAAGATAGATATGGCGTCTATTCCCTCCTGGTATGCTACAATAACGCATTATATTATGGCGATACTTCCATTTGAGAAGTGGGGAATAGACTTTGTGGGTCCTATTACTCCGTCGTCGACTGCGCAAAAGAGGTATATTATTGTAGCAACTGACTACATCACAAAGTGGTCAGAAGCGCGTGCAACAAGGAAAGATGATGCTAAAGAAACTGCTAGTTTCCTTTTAGAGCAGATAATATGCCGTTTTGGTCCACCGAAAGAATTAGTGTCGGACCGTGGAACCCATTTCCTGAACAAGGTTATCAAAAGCTTGACTGAGGCTTTGGCAAATCAAGCACAATAAAATGACTCCTTATAATCCACAGGAAAATGGGCAGGTTGAAAGTACCAACAAGCGTTTCCAGGGAAGCTGGAACCTAAATGGGATGGCCCCTAGAAGATTATTAGGTTAGGGAAGAACAGGTCTACAGGCCTATTAGCTGATCTACAGGGAGTAGAGTTTAAGAATAAGGTTAATCTTAATAAGATTAAACCTTATTATTTCTAAGTATGCTAATACAAAGAAACTGCATTGCAGGTCCATGCTAGGAATGATCTAAGACCTGCGGACGAGCTTAAAAGTCGGTTGATGGGTCGGTTAATCCCTTATTTGGAGCACCCATATCTGGAGCAGAGATACCATCAGGAGAAACTCATCTAGTGGAGGAAAGGATATAAAGTGATTAAGAAAGAAGACGGAACCATTGTGTGGGAGATTAAAGTCTTTTGCCATCACTGTTTACGACTATTGACGAGTATCCCTGTTGAGTTCAATGAAGAAGGTGGGATGGAGCCGTCAGTTCATCCTCTCAATATGCTAAGCTTTAATTATCATAATTACGAATAGAGGAGTTCCTGATGGCCCGCTGTGTGAACCCATTGTGGGCGTATACACTATATTTTGATGGAGCATCCAGGGGCCCTAAAAAAAGGGAGTGTTGGAGTAGTAATCCGAGACCCCCGATGCAGAGTTACGATGAAGTTAGCTGCTTATCTCAAGGTAGGATTCACTAACAACATGGCAGAGTATAAAGCCTTGATTATGGGACTGTATATTGCCACACAAGGTCGTATTCGTCGGTTGTTAGTAAAAGGGGATTCCCAGTTGATCCTGAATCAGCTAGATGGGACATACACAGTGCGGAATCCCATTCTTTGTATGTATCATCGGACTGCTATGACCCTACTAGAGGAGTTTGAGAGAGTGTCTTTTCAGCTGATTCCACGTTACTGGAATCAGTTTGCGGATTCATTAGCAAATCTTGCTTATGAGGAAGACCTCTTCTTTAATTGTGGTCCTAGTCTGGATATTGTGATCAATGATGAAACAGGACCCAGTCGCTTGTGGGGGATGTTATCAGAACATGCAATATATGGCAGATGATGGTTGATATGGGTGATGCAAAGAGTAGCCGATACCAATCTACCATTATTATCCGGGACCCATAGGTTGATTAGACAACATATTATGCGTACGCCTCTTGCTATCTATGCAGGAGGGATGGGTCATAACCTTATGCATTTAGTTTAGGGCTACGAGCCTGTTTTTCCTCCTTGGAAGGGAGCCTATTATTGTATATCTGGATTCTTCCAAGGAGGGATGTGTAGGTGCTATTCTGTTTGATCTCGTTAGGCCAAGAGGGCCAGTGTTGCGAGGTTTTGAATGCTGTTTTCATTAGGCCAAGAGGGCCGATTCAGTCTTGTAGTGAAGTGTTTTATTTCATTAGGACAAGAGGGCCAGTTATCTGTTTAGTGCAGGTGCAGTTAATGGTTTCTTGTTTGAAACATGTGCTTGACAGATTCCGTGGAGCTGGAGGGAGCCTTTGTCGCGGCATCGACACTTCTTGTGGCCCTATCCAGGTGATATATTTCCTTTATGAGTACTGTGGTTATTATGTTATATGTGTTTGTGTATTTGTTGAGGGGGGTTTTTCGTTTCTTATTGGGGACCGGCGTCCAAGGCATGAAGTCCCGAGGTTTAGGTTCAGTATGTTTGAGGGAGGTCTGAGTAGTCGTTGCCTCCTGTAAAGACATTGTCACGCATTAAAAGACCTGTTTTAGGCGGGAGTCCTAGTGACCCTGTTCTGCTAGCCTCCTAGGTAGCCGTTCTAGGAGTTCTTGTGAGTTGTGAGGCGGTTAGCGAAGCCTACCAGAAGAAAAATAATGATGATAAAGGGGAAAAACCCTGAATATCTGACAAGATAATGAATAAAAATACAAAGGTGTGTAAAAAGGGGTTCTAACCCCTAGCAAAGAAAAGAAAAGAAAGAAGAATTTATACGCAGTTGATCATCGCCTTGCGAAGGCCTGATAGGTTCCTGGGGACGAGTTAGACCCGGGGCCGATACCTTGTCTTCCTAGGGGTGGCGTCTTGCTGAAAAAAAAGAAATTAAGGAAGGTTGGAGCAAAAATAAAAGTGAGCGTCGAAAAAGGATTAAGTGTCGCCTTGCGAGGGCTTGGTAGGTTCTTGGGTACCGAGACAGGACCTGAGGCCGATGCCTTGTTCTCCTTGGGTCACTACACTCAGCTCCCTCCTCTTTACATGCCCAAGTATGAAACATAAAAACCCTAAAAGAAGAAATGTGCTACAAGAAAATACTTCTTGATCAGGCTATAGGAGTCCTCGCCTAGTAGGAGCTCCTAGTTGTGTTGTCCTTAGTTAGGTAGGTAGTTCAGACCACCACTTAGGGCAACCTCTTTGACAGTTCTTTTTAGTTTGGCTGTGTTGGAGCAGTTGGTTACTGACTAGCTTCGGATCTTGTATCAAATGATGCTAGGCCTACTCCTTGTGGATGTCATGCCTTGGTTCTGTTAGGGGGTAGGACGAACGTTATGCTGTATTTAGTATGTATTTATTTTGTATCAGTTTGATGCTTCCTTTGGTTGTTCACGTGCAGATCCATTGTGGGATTCGACGGGCTGAGTCGCCCTATCCCGTGGTCGCCAATGAAAGCAGAATTTTGGTGTCGAGAAGTGCTTAAAAATAGCTAAAAGTTACGAATATCAAGGGAAAAATATTCAACGTCGAAGGCGGCGGCTCGATCTAGGATGATTTTAAGCGCCAAAGTGCTTTAAAGGCGTCCGAGTGACACTTGTTGATTTTTCATAATTTTTCAGACTGCCGGCCGGGTTGACAAGAGTTACCGGCCAATGCGGGATGCCAAGCCGGACACCCAGGATTTTTCAGAGCTTAATTCGGAGTCCGGACGGGGAAATGACCACAAAGTGGGCAAGATTTGAAAAGGTGGACCAAACTTTGGTCAAGTGGTCATGACCTTTGGGGGGGGCATGTAGCATTTTATGCAACAACCAAATCGTGGGATGAGAGAGATGAAGAAAACGTGATCAGAGAGGGCGCTAATTTTCACGCCATGGATGGGAGAAGGCAACCTCTAGCCTGCAAATGATCCACATCACTGATCATTGCCCTTGCTTCCCTCTTGGATGCCAATCATATCGCCGCCTCTCGCTCGAGAAATGGTAGTCTCTATGAAGAATTCTGATTTCAGTCTTTCTCTCTCCTCCCTCTCTCTCCCCTAAGGGCAGATTCATGTGGTGAAGAAGAAGAAGAAGAATGGAGGACGGATGCTTGTCCAATGAAGACCGGATTGCTCCGTGGTGCAAGAGGAAGGAAGATTGTTGATTGTAGACTCTCATGGACATTAATGGTGGCTGGAAATCAGTCCCGAGATATGGCAAATAAAAACCCACAACCCGCAAAGAACGGTAATCCCATTTTTACAAAGGAAATTGATGTTTTATGCAATTTGCTTCATCAATACTTGTTTCCATGGGATGATTATGCATTATAATGTTGTTTGCAATGTCTTCCAACTATTTGAAATCAGGAAATCAGAAAATCATAAGTGTTGTGGATGAAATTAGTAGTGTAAAACGCTTGTTTAAGAAGAGAAAATACTACTAGTTATAGTACTAGACTGGCTGTAAACAATCTGTGGTTAGCATATTTCACATTGCTACTTGCATACAATACAAACACTGATGCTTGTTTGGTCACATATTGAATCCTCAATGTACTGAGCATGTCTATGGTGGTTTAAGGATATTTTTAAGCTGAGAATACCTTGATTATTACAAAGTTTATGCTACTGGTCATAATAGACTGCTTGCCTATCATAAACTGTGGAAAAGTCTAGTGAATGTCAGCATCAGTTCTATACATCTATTGATACTTGAATGGACATAGTTTGTTGTTGGGATGTTTTGCCACTACCATAGAATGTTTTGAATTGATTTAAGATTGGTTTATACTCAGTTGAATATGTTTCTCATTGTTGGTATACAGCTTATTGTTAGATATGATCAATGCCCCACCCTCATTAGGTGCTACCAATGATCCATGGTGCTCAAAGTTGTAAGGCCCCCATATTGAGGAGAAGCCAAATGTGAGCTCGGACATTGGTTGAGTCCTGACTTGTATATCAAATGAGGTCTACGTGACCGGATGGCAAAAAGGTGACCGTTGTGGATCTAATCTTTGGGTTAGACGGAGTGGTTAAGCTGGTAGCAACTCGAGGCGCATTGCATTGAGTTGTGGGGTAAGGGAGTTAAAAGGGGCCCCTGCGGGGTTCTGGGGGTAGCGCCCCCGGCCCAATGATAAAGGGAATATTCCCTGGAATATTCTCTGGCCGACTAGTGGAGACTCATATGGTAGGTGCAGTCAGCAAGCCGACCTAACGACCTTCGCGGGCTATAAAAGATAAACCCCTTCACAGCCATCGATCATTCATCTTTCAACCAGTCATAGTTGTTGTTCCAGCTAGCCTTAAGCTCTTCACCTATCTTCTGTCTAGATCTCCATCTAAGCTTCACACAGTGGAAGCGCACGGGTGGACAGAGCCATCTTTGTATCAGTTGTTTGGAGCTAAAGAATTTACTGATTCTCCTCTTAATCGTTGTGTACTCTCTATCTCTTTCTCAGATTTTGTTCGCTGCGCCGTGTAATTTTTACATTTACAACAAGGAGGTTGTCAGGAAACTCTACATGAAGAACTACAGGAAACTCATCCCAAACTGCAAGAAACTGTTTCTGAATTGCAGGAAGACTATTTCTAAAGTGCAAAAAGTCTATTTTTGAACTGCAAGAAGAATGTTCCAAACATACAGAAAGTCTATTTCTGAACTGCAAAAAAGTCTATTTTTGAACTGCAGGGTGTCAAGCTCTTAGAGATTGCATATATCATTGAATACCTTGGTTGCAAATATGGCAAATGCTCAAGGCACTGACAATATCACTCAATTTGTGGGAGAGAAGCTTCATAACAAAAATTTTGCTCTATGAAGTTCAAGATGCAGAACTTTTTGATTGGTAGAGACTATTGGGATTTATGTACGAGGCCTAAAGCTGATGAACCCAAATTGCCTGAACGGAATCCTACATAGGATTAACAGCAAAGAGCTCACCGATAGTGGTCGGAAAAAGCTAGTGAAGTATTGCATTGGTTTTCTTTGTGCATTTTTTATTCAATGGCTATGCAAATTACCACCTGCTATTTCTTAAAGGATACTTGGGATGCACTCATGAAGAATTATGGTAATGTCACACATGCAAGGAAGACACAACTGAATTAGCAATTCAACAACATGTCTAGGAATGGCAAGAGCATTCAAGTATACACGATGGAAATAAAGACCATAGCTGACTAGCTGGCTACTATTGGATGTCATGTTTCAGAGGATGATATGATTGTAGTGAGATTGAATGGGTTAGGCAAGGAGTATAAGGCATTTGATACATCCGTTTTTGTGAGAACAAAACCTCCATCAGAGGCAATTGCCATATGCCAGGGAAGCAAGACCTCCCGAGGAAGAAAGTCCGAGTGCCGAATGAGATCTATCTGCCAATGCAAGAGACCTTTAAGCCGGGCAATCTGTCTCGGTACATGAGAGGCCAAATCAAAGAGAAAGGCATTCCGCGTGGTCCAAATGTGCCAGCATCCCTAGTATCTGAAAAAGTGAAATAAGATCTTCATATGTAACTGCGGCGTTGTGGGGTACTTTGGGCGTACAAAAACCCAATCGAAAGGAGTTAGTGATGCCCCACCACTGCGTGCCAGACTTGTGACAAGAGTGACCAGATATTCTTGGCGAGGGGGCAAGAAAGAAATCGATGTCGGGCCGATTCCACAGTACTGGAACAGAAGAAACAATTGCCATTCGAGATTCTATGCTTGGAAAGGGCCGAGGCAAGAGGAAGACCACCAATCATTACCCGCCAAAGAAAGACCTTGCATTTGAAAGGTGTCTTATTCAACCAGCCCTCCTTAGTGTGATTGCATGGATTATCCAAAAATACTATATTTTTTGATAATTTTAGCCTATATTTGATATTATTTATTATAAAAATCCGAAAAAGTTAGAAAAGCTTCTAGATTAGGATGGCATGAAAAAAAGCAAGTGGCTTTTTAAGCCAATTAGGGGATTTTCATAAGAGGGACAGATTGACAAAATCGCGCGCATCGCGATCACTATAAACAGTTACTTGCACTATTGCTACATGAAGAAGTAAAGCTTGGCTTAAATACAGGTTCAAGAAAATCTCAAGGTAGAGACATTGTCTTTTACTCTAGTTAGCGAGCTAGAGGTGGTAGAGCTCGTGGAGCTTTTTGGGGTCCAGGAGACACTCGAAACACACATGGGCAACAGTATAAAAATGCTTGGCATAGCCCAAATACGCAGGGACAACGAGGACTTGGAGTTGTTAGAGGTAGGATGAGATCACCTAGAGATAGAGGTGGCTCCTGGCAGTCACATGAGCATTCTAATAGGATAAAGATTGTCATTATTGTGGAAGATATAGGCATATCATGAAGGATTGCCATAAAAAGCAAGCTGATATGAAGGAAAAAGGCAAGCAACATGGACGTTATGCGTCTTCCAATGGTACTCAGGATGACCAAGGAGATAGAGTGTTTGTTATGCAGCATGTATAAAGAATATGCCTAAGCAAGGCAAAGATGAGAAATGGTACATAGACTCAAGAGCATCCAATCATATGAATCCTCATGATGAATGGTTTGATGAATTAGTAGCAGGGTCATGGATTTGTATGTACTGGTGATGATACATAGCATGATATTCAGCATACAAGTGTGGTTTCGTTTCTCATGTGTGATGGCAGAAAGAAGAGCTAGGCATGATGTACTACATGTACCTTCTATTACCAAGAATTTACTGTCGATTGGATAGATGGCAGAAAAAAATCCGCAAGTCAGATTCAACAAGGATGGTTGTTTTATTGAAGAATATGGTAATGGTTGTAAATTGATTGCCAAAGGCAAGAGAGATGAGAGAATGTTTACCTTGGATGCATCTATCCCAAAATTGAAGGTAGCCATGTTTGCCCATGATAATGGAGTAGTTTGGGATGTAGAAATATGGCACAAATGAATCGGTCATGTTAATGTATAGAAGCTAAAAAATATGTAGCAAAAAGAGGTTGTATGTGGCTTGTCGATGTCCAAGTACATTGATCTTGGACATGTATGCTCTGCTTGTTGTCAGTTTGGGAAACAAGCGAGATTCCCGTTCATGAGACATGTCAGAAACGGTTCTCGGCCTTTGCAATTGATACATTTGGATGTATGGGGTCCTAGCCATAATGTGCCTTTTGGTTGTGCCATGCATTATGTGTCCTTCATTGATGATTTCAATGATATACATGGTTGTACATTCTAAAGCACAAGGATGAGGTGCTCAATGTCTAACTTTAAGAAGCATGCTGAAAATGAACTTGGCTATTATATCTCATGTTTGAAATTTGATGGAGGTGGAGAATATGTATCCAAAGAGTTTGATAGGTACCTTTCTAAATATGGCATAAAAAGGTAGCTCACATGCAGTTACACACCTCACCAAAACGATCTGGTAGAGAGAAAAAATCGGGTGCTTATGGAAGCTGCCATGGAAATTCTTAATGAAAAGAATTTGCCAAATGCTTATTGGGTTGAAGCAGTGGTTACTACAATTTATGTGTTGAACCAAACACCTACAATTGGGATTCATGATTTGACTTAGTGTATGAGAAACTGTATGGACAAAAGCCCACGACTTGAGTCACCTAAAAGTATTTGGCTACATTGCCTATGTACATGTGCTTGATGAAAAGAGAAGAAAGTTAGACCCAAAAGTTGTCAAAAGTTTTTTTCTTGGCTATGCACAAGAGAGAAAGGCTTACAAATGCTATAATCCATCCACTCAAGAAACCCTGATTAGTAGGGATGTATTTTTTGATGAGCAGGCCTAATGGTATGGTAATTTGAATGCAGTGGTCTCTGATGGACTAGCTAGCCTTACTTATGCTAAAATTTATCCTTTAACTAGTATGCCTATAAGTGGACCAGTCCTTGGACAGGACGACTCCGCAGTCCTGCTACTGCATTCACTAACATGAATATGTTAGTGAGGGGGAGATTGGATAAAGGCAAAGAAAAGATGTTTGACAATGTGACTCGCCCACTTACAGCTTGATATGAGTCACTTGGCAGTGTTTGTCTTGAAAATGAATTGGGAATACCATCAGTTATGATGCCTGATGTGAGGCAAAGCAGGTATGTGCCACCTCATGAGAGGCAAGCCTAGAGTGTACTACAGTTGAGGAGGTCTAAAAGGGTCAAAAAACCAGTTGATAGGTTGATATAAAGCGGGCATTTAGCTAGACATTATGCATATATGACTAAAATGCCAGGCTTTAGAGAACCTACAAAGTTCAGTGAGGTAATTACAGATGAGAATTGGTGTGCTACCATGGATGAGAAATATGCAGCTTTGGCTGAAAATGAGACATGGAAATTGGTCTGTTTGCCTAAAGGCAAAGTACCCATTGGTTGCAAATGGGTCTATAAAGTGAAATTCAAGTGAGATGGTTCGTTGGAAAGGTATAAAGCTCAATTGGTTGGAAAGGGATATACACAACAATATGGCCTAGATTATGAGAAGATTTTCAGCCCGGTTGCCAAGATGGCAATGGTGAGAATAGTTATTACATTAGTGGATTCTGAGGGCTAGAAATTATGGTAGATGGATATCAAAAATGCATTCTTGAATGGTGACTTGCTTGAAGAGGTGTATATGGAGCAGCTTGAGGGTTATGTATACCTTGATTATCCGACATATGTGTGTAAGTTGAAAAAGGCCTTATATGGGCTGAAACATGCACCCGGAGCATGGAATGCTCATGTAAGCACTTATTTGTAGCAACTTCTTTTTCACATAGGTCATGTAGATCACAACCTATTTGCAAAGAAGATAGAGCATGGTTATGTTTTTCTGGTGGTCTATTTTGATGATGTGATCATCATTGGAGATGATGACCATGGGACTACTGAAATTAAAGCAATGTTATAGGCTGAATTCAAAGTCAAGGATCTTGGTGAGTTGAAGTACTTTCTCGGGATTGAGGTTGTATCTACACCTCAAGGTATATGGCTATTACAAAAATAGCATGCTCATGATATGTTGCTGAAATATTGCATGATGGACAATAAAGCCATGGAAACACCATTGGATCAAAATGTCAAACTTGCAGTTGATGTTGGGATTGAGATCAAGAATGTAACTATGTATAGACAGATGGTGGGTAGCCTGATTTACCTTACTATTACGTGTCCTGACTTGAGTTATGTATTGAGACTAATTAGCCAATTTATGTAGAAACCTCATAAGCCACACTTAGATGCACTCAGGAGGATTATGCAGTACGTGAAGGGTACTACTGATTATGGGATGTTTTATGAGCATGGAAAATCATTCGACTTGACAGGTTAGACTGATGTTGATTGGGCTAGTTGTCTCTATGATGACAGGAGGTCAACCACTGGTTATGCTTTCAGTTTGGGAAAAAATATGATCAACTAGAGTAATAAGAAGCAGCCGACAATTGCTTTATCTAGTATAGAAGTAGAATATACGGATGCAGCCTTAGCAACATGTGAAGTAGTTTGGCTTGTGAAACTCCTATATGACATGGATATACAATTGGACAGAAAGTCACATTGCATTGTGACAATCTTAGTAGTGTGATGCTGGCTAGTAACCCTATCTATCACACTCAATCCAAATACATAGAAGTTCATTACCGTTTTATTAGGGAGATGGTGCTTGGTGGAAAGATTGATCTATTCCATGTGAAGACAAAATACCATGTAGCAGATATCTTTACCAGATCACTTTGTAAAGAAACGTTTTTGCATTTCAGGGGGATATTTGGAGTACAACAGTTAGCTTAAGCTTGCGGGAAAGTGTTGAGAATCAAGCTCATGATTAGTATCACTGACACGATCGACTTTATCTAGACAATTGTCGTCTTAGCTATCACTCTACATGTGTGTTGAAATAACTGAGTTGGTCAGACTCAACCATAGTTAGTGGTATGGTCAACTAGTGACCTAGTGTGTTTTTAGTTATGTGTGATTAGACTTAAGTAAGCATTATGGAATAATGAGAAGAAGAGAACAATGAGAGTTCACTACTCTTAGTTACAGCTCCATGTCTTTGTCTCTCTCTCCCTTTGGATCTTGAACACAACTAAAAAATATGAAGAGCCAAAAGATTCTCTCTAGTCATCTCATCTTGCTGCCATGGTAAAGCACTCCAAGTGAGTGTGCAAGTCTTTGTAGGCATGATCGGTTTCTGTCCCTACATGAACTCAGCTGGCATATAACTTGTGGTTACACTATGGGTAGTGCGATTAGCTCATAAAGCATAAGGCAACAATCTAGGCCACTCCCTGACCCATGCATCGCATACTTTGGCCAAGGCTTTCACAATTTGTAGATGGCCTCTTTTGCTCTTCCGGTTGCCTTTCGGATTATATGCTGAAGTCAAAGAAAGTTTAATGCCAAGGCGAGAGAAAAACTCCCCAGCCTCATCAACATCCAACTCACCTCTATCTGCTGTAAATTTTCCAATGCAACCATACTTGCAAATAACATCCTCCAACAAAAACTTACAGACCACTAAAGTAGTTTTCATCCTCAATGCTCTTCCTTCCACTCGATTTTTGAGATATTCTCGTGCCAAAACAATGTAATGCATCTGCCATAATCCAACACGCATAGTAATCAAATCAAGAATCCACTTGTAGTGAATATATAGCAAGTAAGTAGGGTGAAGCTCATCTCTATGCCTCACTAAAGAAAACAACTGAAAATTAGTGCATGTCTCAACAAACTGTGAGATATCTCTGTACATGCCTTTCCACTAGTAACGCTCTCTAATCTTCTTGTAGGTCACCCAAACAACTCTATGTCATGCCCAAAGACTTTCATGAAACTCTTTAATGGTTCAGACATGTGAAGCTCTATCATATACAACTCTCAATGGTTGTCCTCCTCGCTTTCGTAGATGCTTCCAAAGCAGCCCAATCCACAAGAAGAAACCATAAGCTTTTCTCTTGATCTTCTTGAAACACCCCATAAGTTTGGGACATGTGGTCAAATATTTGAATTTTTCATAACTTGAATACTATAACTTCAAATCGAGCGCTCTATAGCTCAATATATTCCATTTTTCAAGTGCTTTTCAATGATAGGTCACATTATATGGTTTTGAGAAACTTATTAGCATGTTATCCGAGTGCCACCTTTTTAGTATTCAGAAAATAGGAATTGGGAGATTCCCAAACTCACTACTATTGTGTTTTGAAGTCCGCATCAGTCCATCCATCTTGTCTAGACATGGTACTTAAATAACGACCAATCTGCAAATACTCTCCTATATACAAAGACTCATCAAAGCTTTCCAAAGCAGATACATGACAAGTATGATCAGTATGCATTGCTGAAAGATCAGTCTCGTCATCAACATCATCAATGGTAGAAAAATCCATATCATTATATCTCGCTTATGAAAGCATATTCGCTACTGGGTTGTCTTTACCTGCTATGTGCCTGAACTTAGGATTCATCGTTTTATGTACCCAATCCATTTAAGCATGGCAATGTCTGGAGTAGAACAACTCGTGGTCATACAACCTAGAAGAGGCAAACAATGAGGTCTCGACCACCACAATAGCACCAATGAAGTAATCTTTATCATTCTTTAGAGCCGTGATAACTCCCAAGAGCTCCCTCTTAATTTTTGGATACCTCTGTTATCGCTCATTTAGGAATTTCTCTCCAAATTGAATAGCATATCTATTCCCATCTGCATCATCTTGGCCAACAACCCATCCAATGCCGATAGGACTAGTATCAACAGTGAGTACAATAGGTCTCCCACACTCATAATCTGCTTTTCAAAGAGTCAAAGTAGCTCTCAACAATCTCTTCAGCTTCTACATAGCTCTAATGTGTCTCATGTCCAAAGAAAAATGTTGCACTTTCCTCAACAGCTGGTAGAGACCATCTATAATATGAGCAAAATTAGCAATCCAAGTAAGATAAAATACACAAGCTCCAAGAAACCTACGAACCTCCGAAGTAGAAGAGCAATTCTCCACAATCTTCTCTATGGCATCAAGCCTCGCAGGAGAAGGCCTCCTACCATAATAACCACACATATGTCCAACAATCAAAACCTCTATGGCACCAAAAATAGAATTCAGCCCTGACAAGGTCCAATTCACTTCCTTTAGTCTACAAAGAATCCTCTCAACATCTCTAATATGTGTAGCCACAAAGTATCTACATCCACGATCATCTGAAGTCTCATCCTTCTCTTTCTCCAAACAACCCTTGATAGGCAGATAATGAATGAAAGGGATGGTAAGCTCTGAAATAAAATCCCATAAGACCTTGTTCATCCCATTCATCATATGAGCAATCGAATTAGTAGCCCCTTGCAGAAGTGTACACATCCAGACAAGGCCCAAAGGTGTCTTCATCATAGTCAAATCTCTGCTCTCAAGGGCAAGTAAAAACTGGTCATAGCTGGAATATAGATCGCAAGTGAATAGATAGCACGTTCAACAAAAGCCTCTGCACACTCATCCATAATAGGTCTTGCACTAACATTCCATATAGTGACCCTGTTCACTTGCTTTAAGTCCTATATGAATTTGAGTGTCCCATTCTTCTTGGGAACTATAAACCATCTATTAGAATACGGAGCTAAAGACGGTTCTAGAATCTCCATCTTAATCTGCTCATTCAAAAGCTCCACCAATTTGGGCAAGTGAGTCCTAGGCACAGGAATAGGCCATAGATTCCAAGGGACAAGCGAAATGATATAAATAACCATAGGAATCACAACCCTAGGATCAACGCATCCAATCTCATGCGAGAAAAAAGTAAAAGCTCTCCCATATCTACTCAATATGTCCTCAAAACATCTCATTTATGCTGAAAGAAAAAAATATCCAGTCCCAATCTTCATCTCTTTCAGTGTCTCGACTGAAAACATGTATCCAATACCTGTGTAGGATCTTGCAAAGGAGGTTGCATAGCTGCTCTCCTAATCATCTCATCATTGTCCAAAGATAGTGGTCCTACAATTGGTCTAACCTTCTTGTCAACTGTCTTATATATTTTTTGTACTCTAGCTTCTTTGCAATCTGCAAATTTCAGCTTTTGTTGTAAATACCCTGGTAAACACAAATTTTGTGTGTATAAACAGCACCCAACTCTTTTTGCTGAAATATTTCAGCAAAGAATACTTTTTGATGAGAATTATTAGCACCCAAATTTACTTGTTACATGAAATCATAAATTTTCCAATACATCGCCAGAGAATGGACCTGTAAGACATATGACAACTCTTGATTTTCAGTTTTCAACAATGTTGAAAGATTCTCCATAGTATCTGAGCATGACAGCCCATCATAGAGACCATCTACCCTATAGTAATCTCCTTGTTAGAATCAATCTCCTTAATCTGCAAGCCATAGATAATAGCCTCAGCAGCTGCTTAAGCCTCTTGATGGATCATATCTTGTGTTGGCTCTTCAATAACCAATTATTTTCTTTTAATGATATTAATGATAACATCATGAAATTATCTTTTGGTAATCCCCAAGACTTCTCCAAGAGTGATTTCGATTTTGCAGTTAAGAATCTGATCCTCAAGCACCTTCTTCAAGTCCAAAGTCGTCTCAATGTTGGAAAGTAGCTTGAATCTAGGTTGCTTTTTTGACTTCGAATCCTTTTTCTTCGAGGCTTTCTTATCTTTCTATACTTTCGACTTCTAAACATCAGCCATGCTCTACTCTGGTCTTGAAGAAGAAGGTTGAGAAACTAGATCACTCCTCCTAGTCACCCTCTTCGAACCTTCATGCCGATCATTATCTCTTTTCTACTTCTCCTCAACAAGTCCTACAAATCCTTGAGATTTTGCCATATAAGCATAGATAGAAAAGATATCAACTTGATCATCCCATCCAATCCCTTTCCTAATCTTATCACTTATGATGGCTGAAAGTTCAGATATTGAAGCTTTCCCCTTTTTCTTTGCATACAGTGCATAGACCATCAAGGAGATTTGTCCTTCTGCACAACTACTCCAACTGAAGACCATAGGCAGTAGCTTCTCTTGCCACCTCTCACATCACATAAGAAGAGTAGAAAAGAGACTTCTCTAACAATTTTTTCATACCACTCTTATCGAAATTTGGTTTGATCAATTGCTCTATATCTTCAAAACATATCATCTTGTCTTTCCAAACTACCAACTTCAGCCTTCTCGCTTCTTCCAAATCTTGACAGTCCTTCCGCTCATGATTTGGACTATCACACCACATGCAATGATGAACACAATCATTCTTGAAAGATTTTGCAAGAGTAGAAGTTGGGGCTAAAATAGGAGGTGGACTAAGTGGCTCCTGCTCCATTCTAGTCATCTTGATTTTTAGGTCTTTTAAGTTCTTTGATATCTCCTCCACCATATCTTCGACAGTCGGTTTTGCAGATGGTCTAACAACCGTAGTAGGAATAGGCAGAGGTATAGACACAAGACAAGAAATAGGAGAAGTAGTGGTTGATGGTGCAACAAGAGAAGTAGGAGAAGTCGTGGAAGGAGAAAACATCGCAGGTGGTGACTGCATCCCTTTTTGTAAGTGAGCCTTCTATCTCTGCCTCTTTTTCAGTGTAGAAACCGCATCAACAGCATCCTACCAATTCATATTCAATCCCATAGGCTGCGTACAATCCTCAAGAAGCTTTCCCAACTCATCTTTAAGTGCAGGATCAGCTTCTTGTAAAAATAACTCCATTTCTCTGAGTTCAGAGCTATTTTCTCTAGTGCATCCAACTGGTTGTATCACTCTTTGAATTCCTGCAATGATTCAAAAGCAACAAGTCCTTTTTTGGACTAATAAACCTACTCTCTGAATGTCTTTCATATAGCAACACCATAATCCTCTAGAAAATATTCATCTTTGAGCGCTTTCTTGAAAGCATCCTAGCTAGAGTCCTCTACAAATAAATCTTTCACTCTAACTTGCAAAGCAGGCGTGACAAGCCGTAAGAAATAGTTGCTCCAATTGTTTGGAACTCCAAAGAAGCGCATCTATTTTTCAAAGGATTTAATATAGGTTAAAACATTCCGATCATCAAATAATTTTTGCTCACTAACCACACCCTCAATCGCCTTGGTCGAACCATGCATATACTCTTGTTCTTGATGCAATAGTCATTGTTGATCCAATTACTACTGATGTAAGTGATGTTTCTACTGCATAGATAACTACATCTACTGATTTTGCATCATAATGGCTGAATAAAGAGCTTGTAATAAATTCTTTATCTCATCGATTGAAAAAGAAGAAGCTGTCGATGAAGAGGGTGGATTGTTCAGAAGAGTCTCCCATCTCGATGATACGGGGGACTCACTAGTAGAGTTTAAGGAGACGTGAGCTGTGTGCAAGAGATATATGAAAATACCCTTTATCTACCCCCTATTTATGGGACCTTACCTTATAAAATGTACCCTCCTTCCCTTAAATAACCCCCCACCCTTACACTCACATGGTACCATATAGTAAACCCTAGTGGACCCCCCAGGCTCAATGATCAGAAGCAATGTTTTCATGTCTGGTTCAAGAGATTTTGCACCGAATACGCATGGGAGTTCATGAAAAGTTGCTCACCGCCGCAAGGAGGCTTTGTGAGATGGGAGCAAAGAATAATGAAGAGTACTTAATTCATAATAAATACCCAAAAGAAGAAGTTTAGATACAAGGCGAATGTGAAAACATACTCATTGAGTAAAGGTATGGTCAAGATACATGTTCAAAAGACTCTTGGTCAAGGAGAGTTAAAGGATATGTACAAAGGACATATGAAGAGCTTGAGATGAATCTTGTGATGAAAAATTATTCATTGATATGATGCAACTCATTGAAATGATTTTCTCCTCTTCCCTATGAATTCTCTCTCAACTTTTGCTGTCAAAACAAGAGACGGGTAGCAAGATGATGAGGCCATTGTAGAGAAATTCGCCATATATCTTTAAAGAAAGCGAAGGATTGATGGCCAACCAGAAATCAAGGTCGTATTCTCAATTTGAGAGAGAAGAGAAGAAGGTGGAATGTGAGGACTTGATGGAGAGATCTTCTAGGAGGGCGAGGAGCTCAAAGCTCATACTCAATGGCCACCGGCATGTGAGGACTTGGTGGAGAGATCTTCGAGGAGGGTGAGGAGTTGTTCTAGTGCCTCCTTATTATAGTTTTTCTCTTCTACTCTCACACGTTTGTGCTTTTTGGCTTTTCAAAAAGCCTAGGGATTTTTAATGTGTTGCTTTTACTTAAAGGCTAAAAGCCTAATTATTTTTGCCAAAGGTGAAAGCTAAAGACCTTATGAATAGCTTCAAGCTATTAAAGCACACGTTTTAACACTCTTCTTTTTTGGATTTATGATCATCATCGTTTTTAGAATGCAACACCGCCATCCTATGTAGATCAGTAGAGCTACCATAACTTGTATTGATGTCTTGGAATATGCCACAACCTTTGTGTTTTTGAACACTGCCATAGAAGCCATTAATCAAGCTATCACATTGTGTCCCAGGCTGATCTTGAGCATTTTTAAATGACACCATTCCCTACTATTCAGCAGTCATCCCATTACAAATAAGGTCACTATCTTCTCTCATAATAATGTTATCTTCTGTGCCAAAACTCTACATGCCATGATTAATGCAACCATATATGTGCACAGACTATCGAATGCTTCCTTGTAACATGATTGTGCTGTCACATCTCGTCAATCTACAATTAAAAAGCCACCACATTGTGTTATCAAATGACATTTTTCAATCACCATCTTGCCTACATAATTCTCCATCAAGTCCTCACATGGGGGTGGCTATTGAGTATGAGCTTTGAGCTCATTGCCCTCCTCGATGATCTCTCCATAAAGTCCTCACATTCCACCTTCTTCTCTTCTCTCTCAGATCAAGACTACGACCTTGACTTCTGATTGGCTAGCAATCCTTTGCTTACTTTAAAGAGATATAGTGAATTTCTCTAGAATGTCCTCATCGTCTTTGCTACCCATCTCTTGTTGACGGTAGAAGTTCAGAAAGAATTCATAGGAAAGAGGAGGAAATCATTTCGCTGAGCTGCATCATATCAATGAACAATTTGTCATCACAAGGTTCATCTCAAGCTCTTCATATGTCTTTTGTACATATCCTTTAACTCTCCTTGACCAAGAGTCTTTTGAAAATGTATCTTGACTATACCTTTAATCAATAAGTATGTTTTTACATTTTCATTGTATCTAAACTTCTTCTTCTCGATCATTATTTTGAGTTGAGTACTCTTCATCATTCTTTGCTCCCATCTCACAAAGCCTCCCTGCACGGTGAGCGACTTTTCACGAACTCCCACGCTTATTTCATGCGACAACAAAACAACCAAACAAACAATCATGCAAACAGTCAAGCTATAAAAAAGCAATCTATGTATAGTTTTTCTAGGGGTTTTTACTTTTCGCAAAAACGCTGGACATATTTAGCCGTAATTCTATGGATCCTTGTTTATACAGGAAGAAGGTTCATGATTGTAGCCTCATGATTTTGGTACTCTATGTGGATGATATTTTTATTTTTGGGAGCACTCATGATGAGATGGATTCCTTGAAAACTCACCTCAAAAAGAGCTTCAAGACAAAGGAGATGGGACATCCCTCGCATTTTCTTGGGATACACGTCACATGTGATCACTCTAAGGGGCTCCTTTATTTGTTAGAAAGAGTATATCTAGAAATTTCTTTAGTAGTTTCATATGTAGGATGGTAAACCTATTGGGTGTCCTCTACATGTGAAGATTAGTTAGGACGATTGTCCATAGTCTCCGATGTGGAAAAGGCCAACATGGCAAAGATCCCTTGTGTATCTATAGGGGGTAGTTTCATGTATGCCATGATAGCCACTCGTCTTAACATAGCATTTGTAGTGGGAGTTGTCGCATGCTATATGGCTACACTTGGTAGACGTCATTGGGATATCAGAAAGGGTATCATGAGGTACTTGAAGGGCACAATAGCTATGTGCATATGTTGTGGTGCTTAGGATACAAGAGTCATGCCGTACACTGACTCTGATTATGCAAGACATGCAAACAATAGAAAGTCCACATCTCTAGCTATGTCTTCACCTTTGTTAGAGGTTTTGTCTCTTGGATGTCCAGGGTGCGAAAATGCACGACCCTCTCTACTACCGAGGCCAAGTATGTTGCAGCCACTAGGGCTTGCAAGGAGGATCTCTAGTTAGGCCAATCTTGGTATTACTGATGTGGTCCATACAGTGTATTTAGATTTTGAGAGTGCTATCTAGTTACCCAAGAGTTTAATCTTCCATATGCAAAGAAAAAGCACATTGAGGTGTGTTATCACTTCATCAAAGAGTTCATTAAGGACCGATCTGTTGACCTTGTCAAGATCTCAACAAACTGATCAAAATTCTATAGATTTTCTCACAAAAAGCCTTTGAGTGGGGTGCTTTGCCTTCCTCAGGAAGTTGATGTGCGTTGGAAGAGATGAGGTTTTTTCTCATGCTGTTATACTTATGTACATTTGTACTTTGTCACTTTTTTCTCATTCTCTCCTCACTAGGGGCATATTTGCCTTTTAAATGGGAGGTTGTTGGGAGTAAAGATGCATGTGTCTAGCAACCCGTGTATTACTATACTAACACTATCCCCATATGTGTACACTGTAGCTGGCAAGTGTCCATCACTATCACTTTATTCTTTATTATTTTAGTGACATTTGAATAAAGGAAAGGCTAATCACACATTATGAATGTTGGAGTTTCCACATCTAGTGTTTGTCTCTCTCTTGCTATTGCTCCTTCCATCATAGCTCTTACTTTCACTCACGTGCTTTCACTTTGGGCTCACACTCTTAAGCTGAATTGCTAGGATGGCAACTGTCAAATGTATGATTACTTTGGTAGTAGGCAAAGGTTGGAATTTACACTAGATGAATGTAGAGAATGTGTTTTTTCATGGCGATGTACAAGAAGAGGTGCGTATGGAGCTATCCCTAGCTTATGAGGATTTGGAGCATCCTGCATATACGTATAGGTTAAAGAATGTTGTGTATAGGCTAAAACAAGCACCCAGAGCATGGTTTGATAAGAGTAAAGAGTATCTTGTCAATGTTGGTTTTCATGTTGATGATGTAAATGATTCACTTTATGTGAGGAAGGGTTATGTAAGTTTGGTTTCTATAGTCATCTATATGGATGACTTGATTACTAGAAGTGATACTAATAGTGGGATTGGTGATGTAAAGGGACTTTTGAAGTAAAATTTTGAGACGAAGGATCTTGGATAGTTTCGTAGCATTGAGATGATTAGATGAAGTGATAGTAATTGGGTGTCTCAAAGAAAGTATGGCTTGGATATACTTTCCAAGTATGGTATGACAATGTGTAAGTCTCTTCTAGTGCCATTGGAGTATAATATTGAGTGTTGATATAGAATATGAGATAGAACACCCTACTATGTTCAAGTGGATAGTAGCAAGGTTGATTTATATGACTATCACAAGGCTAGACTTGAGTTTACGTAGGTACTTTAAAAATCCAATCAGTATATTGAAGCTTATTCAACTTATAGTCAATTGGGCTATATGATCTTTATGATATCCACCTTTCATTATGGACTTTTTTATGATACATGTAAGAATGTGCATGTGTTTAGGTAAATCTCGGGGAAGTTACTATATGTATATCCTCTACATCACATGCATTTACAAGACCTATTTATAAATATCTTTATTCGTAATTTTTTTTGAATAAAATATAACTCTTTTCTATTCAATTTCTAAATAATCCCTTTATATTATACCCTTCTGTATACAAAAAATGTATAAAAATGATATTTAAAAATACCTTATTTTGAAGCCACTTGATGCACACATATATTTATGAGTAACTTGCCCAAGAGGTAAATAGATGCATATTGGGCTCATAGTATGTTTTATAGAAGAGCTACTAGAAAATTTACGTTATCTCTTGGATTTTATCACTTATTTGGAGTATCAAATAGTAACCTACATCTATTATATCAAGTAGAAAGGCTTGCTACTATGGCAGCATGAGAGGTAGTATGGCTGTAAAAGTTATTGGGGTATTTGATGTACAGGTAGTCTAGTTGTCATTCATTGTGACAACATAAGCAACATATCATTGGCTAGGAATCTTGTGTTCCATACCAAAATTGAACACATTGAGATGCATTATCATTTTGTAATAGAGAAGGTACTCTTATGTGAGATTGACTTGGTGTGTATGTCAGTACACAAGATCAAGTAGCTAATACTTTTAAAAAGTCATTGGGTACAAAGAAGCTTCAAATATTTCAAAGCTTGGAGTTGTAGAGATGTAGCTTGAGGGGGAGTACTGAGATGGCAAGCTCAATATGTGCATATATATTTATAATGGATTGGATGGTTAGATTGGTCCACATGTTTACACTTAGAACGTAAGTGATTGTTATGACACTCACATGGCCACTCACTCTTCACATAGTATCATATCATAGTTATAACACTTACCAATTAGTATGGTCAATGGTGCACTATTTGACTTAGTAGGCCACTTTTGTTTATGATGTACATCATCTATAGTTAGTGTGAGAAAGAAGAAAAACAAGCAAGAAAGAATTTTGGTCTTTTATCTTTATTATTGCACCCACCACATGCTTCTTGACAAGAACTAGCCATGAGTGCATAAAGGGTAGCATACCCAAGAGGGGTGGAAACTCGAAAGCTCATGTATAAAAGGGATGAAAAATAATAGAATGGGTTATTATCATGTGTGCACTTTGAGAGCTCCTTTCTCTTACTTCCATCTTGTCCATTTAAGCACTTGGTTTGAGAGTGAGTGTGTAAAAGTGAGAAAAAGTGAGGAACCTAGAGGGTGAAGCTTTTGTTTTTTTTACATTTCTCTTCTTGGGCCTTCTTCTTACATAGCTTGGAGGGTGAGAGGGTAGAGTTTCGTATAATTCCTCCTCTATATTTCCTCTATTCAATGGAGTACTTTGTTATTGGATTGATTGCAATGGAGTAGCGGGAGTGGATCTCAAATAGATTGAAAAGTTCTTGGTTGGATTGAGGACAGGAGGATGCTAAGTGTGAGATAGTTTAGCCAAAGCTCTTGAAACAATATTGTGCCTTTTTTGTCTTAGTCATGATGTTAAGAAAAAATCCCAACAAATGCCTATTGGGTGAAACACATTCTACTTTGGTTGTCAAGAAGGTTGATTGTCAAATGATTTGTGAAAAGACACTCCTTATTATGCATAACCTGATTCTATGGTGCATCTTAATGAACAAGTTGCCAACTAGAGATAGGATTAGCAAGTGGGACAAAGTTAATGATCATTGTTGTTTTTGCAAGAACCTTTAGGAGACTATTTTCCACCTATTCCAGGTGGCAAATGCATATTGCAAGAACTTTCCACCTATTCCAAGTTGCAAATGCATATGCAAGGTTTGAATGAAGGTCCAAGACGAGTTGATGAAGCCGCACTTGCATTACCTGATTACTGATGGTGTTTTGAGCCTAGCAACTAATCAAAAGTTCCATCACATTCAAGATTTGGGAAGAGAGAAATGCCTTTTCTTTAAGGTTAAACCTTGCGGTTGATGTTTGATGCATTGGATCACTTTGACAATTTTTACAATGGCGTTTTAGTTCTAAAAAGTCCTAAAGAAGATAGTTGGAAGCCACCTATAGCTAAGTTGTAAAGTTATTAATCACTTATAGTTGGAAGCTACGTCTTATAGCTAAGTTGCAAAGAGCTTGTAGTTGGAAGCTACATATAACTAAGTTACAAAGCTCGTTAAGATCTTGAATTTTTCTTTTAAGGATAAATATATTATTTACTTAATATATATCACTAAAACAAAAAAAAGACCATATGTGAGACAAATTTGTTAAATATACAAACACATTTTGCTAAATATTTTCTCGTATAATGAAAACACTAGGTCATTATGTTATCATAATAAGTCTAACATGTTAGAAATCAAGCTCACCGTCAGTGTGTCTTTATCTATGACTGACATCTATGACAGCTAGAGTGTGCAGCTGTCTACATGTGACTACATTAAATAAGTCGGGTTAGTAGTCAGTTAGTGACCTGACTAGAGTTAGTCTGTCTAGTCTACACTTACACTAGGTCACTTTATCTTTGTTGTGTGTGTTACTCAGTTAGTAAAAATAATAATGGAAGAAAGCTATGGAACCTCAAGGTTCATGACAATGGAGTTTCCCTGTGTCTCTCTCTCTCTCAACTTTGAACATGGTATCAGAGCTGGACTTGGTGAACTTCTTGGAGCAGAAGGGAGTGAAGATGATCTGCACAGTTGAAAACTTATGTTATTTTTCAAACAAGCTGAATGCCATTGTCAAATGGAAGGTATGCATTGTGTGATTGTTTGCTCTATGGGCTACTATCTGGGGCTTGTTTAGAACCTTGAGAAGGGAGCATTAAGCACCATTGTGTGCTCCATTATCATCATCATCAACATCGTGTGCTGCTGCAAACCCCTGTCCAGTTTGCGTAGATTGCGCCTGTTTCAGGCCTGTACTCCTCTGCCTCATTTGCTGGTTGTAATCACTCACTTGGTTGTACATTGCTTGCAAGAGATCCCTAAAAGGTACTTGAAGATAATAGGAAGCCATTGCTTGTGCCGGAGCTCACTTATGAGCTGAAAACAGAGATCACAGGTCTGTCATAAACAGTGGCCTACTGTATACAGCCACTACAAAGCATATACACTTGTCTGGCATGAGCTTGAAGCACTCATACATACCCAGAAGCATCACTAGAGCCAAGATGTATGTCAAGAAGCCATATGTATCGGATGTAATGCATTTGAGCTGAAGTTGCTCACTAAAATCACTCAGATCTGAAGCATGTTAGTGGCTGAAAACTGTCATACACAGTCAATGACAAGCATTGTGTATTACTGAAGCAATACAGGTCATCTTGGGGGTTCTATCATCTATATGAACTGACCTATACATGCTAAATGTATGGAGGATTGAAGCAAGCAATGAGCATCGTTGAAAACTGAATTCTGAAGCTGAAGTAAATGCAGTCACACTGTCTTGGTTAATTACAAACAGTTCTTAAAGTTTATGCCATTAGTCAATGAAGACAGGTTGTCTATGCCTACTCAGATGCTCATGTATTGAACTTGCCACTACAAAATAAATGTATGACATGATTGGAAGACATTTTGGAGCTGCTTGGAGCTTGTTATGCTGAATTTTAGTTGACTGCAATTTGCAACTAAATTTGTTGACACTTGTATGTGCTGGTTATGCACTGTTTTTTGCCTCTATGCTCATGTCTTGACTGCCAAATGTACTAGCAGCTATCTGGGAGGTTTTGGAATATGTATGACATGATTACCACTCAGTTTTGGACTTGAAATTGCTGCTGGTTACTCACAATTTACAGTTTTCAGACTGCATGTATGTACCCTGGCAGTGAGGTTAAAGAAGCTTAAGCTGAAGCAAACACATAGCTTATGTATTGATAGTTATACCTACAATTGAGACCACTTGTTTGTGGGTTGTTTTGGGGTGTCAGTGGGCTGAAATACCCTATTTTTTTCTGCAATTTAGTGCAGAAAATTGTCATAAACTGTTACGGGCTGAACTTGGTCAGTCATACTTATTGGTCTGCAGGGAGTCAGGCACTTGATAAAAAGTCTATTGCATCATGGCTAATGCACATGGGACTAACAATATCACTCAGATAATTGGAGAGAAGTTGGACAACAAGAACTTTGCATTATGGAAATTCAGGATGAAAAACTTTCTGGTTGGCAGAGATTATTGGGATCTATGTACAGGAGATGAGGCTGCTCCTGAGTTGCCTGCACAGAATCCAACTAATGAACAGAAAAGAGCTTACAGGCTATGGAATGAAAGAGCATGCAAGGTGCTGCATTGGTTTTCTCTATGTATATCTGATGCTATGGTAATTCAAATCACTGGATGTGAGACTCCGAAGGATGCTTGGGACATACTAATAAAAAATTATGGAACCATGACACATGCAAGGAAGATCCAGTTGAAACAGCAATTCAACATGTCTAGGAATGGCAAGAGCATCCAGGTGTATACCATGGAGATTAAGACCATAGCTGATCAACTTGCTACCATTGGCTCAAGTGTATCAAAATATGATATGATTGCTATTGCCTTGAATGGCTTAGGCAAAGAGTACAAAGCTTTTGACACTTCCATTTCTGTCAGAGAAGAGCCCCCTAGTTGGGAAGAGCTAGTTGCTTAGTTGCTGCATGAGGAAGTTAAACTTGGTTTGAATACAGGTTCCAGTGTATCTCAGAGTAGAAACACTGTGTTATACTCTAGCCAGCGTGGTAGAGGATCTAGAGGTCGTGGTTCATTTCGAGGTCGTGGTGACACTCGTAATGCTTATGGACAGCAGCAATAGCAGAGTAATTGGCATGGTGCAAATACACAAGGCCAGCGTGGATCTAGCGGGTTTAGAGGCCGGGGGAGATCACCCCGAGGTAGAGGTGGTGGATCTGGTTCATGCCAGTCATCTGATCCGTCCAACCGGGACAAGGATTGCCATTATTGTGGTCGGTATGGGCATATTGCAAAGGATTGTTACAAGAAGCAGGGAGATATGAAGGCAAAGGGCAGACAGCATGGACACTATGCATCTTCCATTGGTGCTCATGATGAGCCAGTTGATAGACTCTTTGCCATGCAGCATGTGTCCAGAAATGCATCGAGACATGATAGAGATGACAGATGGTACATTGACTCTGGAGCGTCAAACCACATGACACCGCATGGAGAGTGGTTTGATGAGATGGTTGCAGGTACACATGGTCATGTATGTACTAGGGATGACACCCAACATGACATAAAGCATAAAGGGATTGTTCCTCTTATGATGCCTGATGGCAAGAAGAAAGGCCTGTATGATGTATTACATGTACCGACCATAACAAAGAATCTGTTGTCTGTGAGTCAAATGGCATAACAGAATTTGCAAGTGAGGTTTTACAAAGATGGGTGTTTCATTGAGGAGTATGGAAATGGCTGCAAGTTACTTGCCAAGGGCAGAAGGGATGGCAGGATGTTTACATTGGATGCGACCATTCCGGGACTTAAGGCAGACGTGTTTACTCATGATGAGAGTGCCATTCGGGATGTAGAGATTTGGCACAAGCGGATTGGACATGTCAATGTACAAAAGTTAAAATCTATGCAGCAGAAGGAAGTAGTACTTGGATTACCTAAATTCAAGTATAATGATTTTGGTCATGTATGCCCTGCATGTCAGTTTGGGAAGCAGGCACGGTTTCCTTTCATGAGACATGTAAAAAACAGTATTAGGCCTTTACAGTTGGTGCACTCTGATATCTGGGGTCCTTCACATAATGCTTCTTTTGGCGGTGCACGGTATTATGTCTCATTCATTGATGATTTCAGCAGGTACACTTGGCTTTATATTTTGAAGCATAAGGATGATGGATTTATATTTTGAAGCATAAGGATTATGTGTTTGATGCATTCAAAGAATTCAAGAAGCATGCTGAAAATGAATTGGGCTGTTACATATCATGCTTGAGATCAGATGGAGGAGGTGAATATGTCTCAAATTACTTTGATAGGTATCTTGCTAAATATGGGATCAGAAGACAGCTCACATGTAGTTATACACCGCAGCAAAATGGTGTTGCAGAGAGAAAAAACAGGGTTTTGATGGAGTCAGCTAGAGCTATGTTGAATGAAAAATGTCTACCAAATGGTTATTGGGCTAAAGCAGTGATGACTACTGTCTATGTGCTGAATCGAACCCCTACAACAGGGATTCATGATGTCACTCCGTATGAGCGGCTGTATGGTCATAAACCTGATATTTTGCACTTGAAGGTATTTGGCAGCATTGCATATGTGCATATACCAGATGAGAAGAGGAAGAAATTGGATCCTAAGGCAGTGAAAAGTGTGTTTATAGGATATGAACAGGAACGGAAAGCTTATAAGTGTTATGTACCTTCTTTGCATGAGACGCTCATAAGCAGAGATGTGGTATTTGATGAGTTAGCATCCTGGTATGGGAATCCTGTTGCAGTGCCTACTGATGGCTCACCCAGTATGAGTCATGCTGAAAATACTCCTGCAGAGAGTACTTCCATGAGTGGTCAGACAGGTGATGTATCATCTACAGTGAGTCCTTGGACAGGACGATTGCGAAGTCGCACTACTGCATCCACTGACACGGATATGTTAGTGAGGGGGAGAACAGATAAGGGAAAAGAAAAGGTTTTTGAAGATGTAACAGGTCCACTCACACTGCAGGTTATGATTCATCTAGCAGTGAGAGCTTAGACAGTGAATTGGGGATTCCGTCTGTTATGACGCTAGGTGCTAGGCAGAGTCGTTATATGCCGCCTCATGAGAGGCAAGCTCACAGTGAGCCACAGCTCAGGAGATCAGAGAGGGTCAGACGACCTGTTGACAGGTATACTTACACTGGATATTCAGCCCGTCATTATGCTTATATGACAAAAGTAACAGGTTTTAGAGAACCAAGTAAGTTTGATGAGGCACTTGCAGATGAGAATTGGCGTGCTGCTATGGATGAGAAATATTCAGCTTTGGCTGAAAATGGTACATGGGATTTGGTAAAGTTGCCTGAGTGCAAAACACCTATTGGATGCAAGTGGGTGTATAAGGTGAAATGTAAATCAGATGGATCATTGGAAAGATACAAGGCCAGGCTAGTTGTAAAAGGGTATGCGCAGCAGTATGGTCTTGATTATGAGGAGACTTTCAGCCCTGTAGCAAAGATGGCTACAATTAGAACTGTGATTGCTTTCGCAGCAGCTAGAGGCTGGAAACTATGGCAGATGGGCGTAAAGAATGCCTTTCTCAATGGAGAATTACAGGAAGAGGTTTACATGGAACAGCCTGAAGGCTATGTGCATCCAAAATTTCCAACACATGTATGTCGGCTGAAAAAGGCATTATATGGGCTGAAACAGGCACCCAGAGCATGGAATGCTCGCATCAGCAGTTATTTGCAGCAACATGGTTTCCGATTGGGAGATGTTGATCATAGTCTGTTTGTGAAGAAGACAGATAGTGGCTATGTTTTCCTAGTTGTCTATGTTGATGACTTAATCATTACAGGAGATGATGAAAATGGGATTGCTGAAATAAAGACATGTTTACAGGCTGAGTTTAAGGTCAAGGACCTTGGAAAGCTGAAATATTTTTTGGGGATTGAGGTTGTCTCTACACCTCAAGGCATATGGCTGCTACAGAAGTAGTATGCTCATGACATGTTACAGAAATATGGTATGGCTGATTGCAAGCCTATGGATACGCCTTTAGAGCAGAATGTCAAGCTGCAGATTGATGTTGGGACAGAGATTGAGAATGTTACTATGTACAAACAGATGGTAGGCAGCTTGATCTATCTCATGATCACTAGACCTGACTTGAGTTATGCTATGGGGCTGATCAGTCAGTTCATGCAGAAGCCTCACAAACCACACTTGGATGCAGTCAGGAGAATTCTGAGATATGTAAAGAGTACCACAGATCATGGGCTGTTTTATGCATATAGGAAACCCCTTGACTTGATGGGGTACACTGATGCTGGCTGGGCTGGTTGCACGTATGACAGAAGGTCAACCAGCGGCTATGCATTTGGATTGGGTAGTAGCATGATCAGGGCAGAGTAAGAAATAGCCTATAGTTGCATTGTCCAGTATGGAAGCAGAGTATCGTGGTGCGGCCTTAGCGGCCTGTGAAGCTAAGTGGTTACAGAAGTTGCTGAATGACTTGGGAGTACACTTGGATAGCAAAGTCAAGCTGTATTGTGACAATTTGAGTAGCGTCATGTTAGCAAGAAATCCTGTTTATCATGCAAGATCGAAACACATTGAGGTTCACTACCATTTCATCAGGGAAATGGTTTTAGCAGATTAGATTAACTTGGAGCATGTGAAGACTGAAGACCAGGTAGCATACATCTTTACCAAATCACTTGATAAAGATAAGTTCATTCACTTTAGACAGCTACTTGGAGTGATACAGATGATTTGAGTTTTGTTTTGAGCTTGAGGGGGGAGTGTTAGAAATCAAGCTCACCGTCAGTGTGTCTTTATCTATGACCGACATCTATGACAGCTAGAGTACGCAGCTGTTTACATGTGACTACATTAAATAAGTCGGGTTAGTAGTCAGTTAGTGACCTGACTAGAATTAGTCTGTCTAGTCTACACTTACACTAGGTCACTTTATCTTTGTTGTGTGTGTTACTCATTTAGTAAAAAGAATAATGGAAGAAAGCTATGGAATCTGAAGGTTCATGACAATGGAGTTTCCCTGTCTCTCTCTCTCTCTCTCAACTTTGAACGTAACATATTGATGTCTTTCACCACTTCAGATTCTCACATTCACTAAAACTTCAATACATTTGAGTAAAGAATCATGTAGTGGATAGACTAACCTAACCTTAAGATTCTAACTGACTAAAACTTGGTTATCATAGATACATTTAGTAAAGAATCATGTAGTGGATAAACTAGGCTAACCTAACAAAGCAATACTTTTCACCACTTGGGAAGGTGGATATGCCAAGATATCATTCCAAACATGTAACATGAGTATTTTTCCTAGATTGAGTATTATGTCACATAATCGATACTAGCGTTACCGTGCTATTACACTATTACACAGCAACTTCGTTCACAATCCATTTCTCATCTCTCTCTCCTCTTTTCCCTCTTTGTTTCTAATTTTTTAATTACTCTCTCTATTCTCTCTTTTCATTTTCTTTTTAAATGTTTTTCTCCTATGTCTTCCTTCTCTCCTCTATTTTTATTCTTTTTTTTAATTTGATTTTTATTTTCCTTCTCTCCTCTATTTTTGATTCTCTTTTTAAATTTTATCTTTCCTCTATAATTCTCTCTACATGCTCTCTCTCTCTCTCTCTCTCCCCCCTTTTTCTCTCTCGTGTCTCTTCTCTCCTTTTTCTTTTTCTTCTTCTCCCCCAGTTTCTCTTAAAGAATGTAAATTATATATTTTCCCTATATATAATTCTCTCTTTTTCTCCTCTTTTATTCTCTCCGCGCCCCCTTTTCTTGTCCTCCCCTTTCTCCTAGTTTTCCTTGAAAACCTCCCTCAACATAATATTAGTGAGTTTGGGAATCTCCCAATTTGCATTTTTTGAATACTAAAAAGGTGACACGCGGATAACATGCCCATAAGTTTCTCAAAACCATATGGCGTGATCTACCATTAGAAAGCACTTGAAAAATGAAATTTATTGAGCTATAGAACGCTTGATTTAGAGTTATAGCGTTCAAGTTATGACAAATCCAAAGATTTGACCACGTGTCCCAAACTTATGAGAAATTCCCATATTCCCCAATATGGTGTTCCTCCCTCCCTGTCTCTCCCTCTCTCTCTCTCTCTCCCCCCCTCAGTCTCTCTTTAAAGTATCTCTCCTTTAAAATTTTATCTTTCCCTCCTCTCTTTTCCTTTTTTTCCCTCTTAAATTTTATATTTCCTCTATAATTATCTCTTTGTTCCCCCTCTATCTTTCCCCCTCTCTCTATCTTTCTTTTTTTAATCCTTTTTCTATCTCCCTCTCAAAATGTGAGAAAAGCTATGTCAAAAAACTATAAATTAAAAAACTAAAAAAATTTTAATTGAGAGAGAGAGAACCTAAGCCCTACACGTGAGAGAGGAGGGGAGGGGGAGAAAAAAAATGTTATTAAAAAAAGACCTCTTCTCTCTTTTCCCCCTCCAACCCCACACATGAGAGAGGAGGGGGGGGGGAGAAAAAAAAATGTTAAGTTAAAAAGACACCTCTTTCCTCTTTTCCCCCTCCATCTTATTCTCTCCTTCTCTCACACACTCTCTCTCTGTCTCGGGGGGTCACTCATAAATATATGTATATATAACATGAGTTCAAAATAAGAGATTTTTAAAACACCATTTTAATACGTTTTTTTACATATAGAAGGGTGTCATATAAAGGGGTTACTTACAGATTGAATAGAAAAGGGTCGTATTTTATTCAATAAAAATTCCAAATTAGGATATTTATAAATAGGCCATGAACGCACGTTATATAAAGGATACATATATAATGAACCCCTCGAGCTCTTTTTATTCAATAAAAATTCCAAATTAGGATATTTATAAATAGGCCATGAACGCACGTTATATAAAGGATACATATATAATGAACCCCCCGAGCTCTCAATCAGTGAAAAACTATGTTCGAATAAAGATTTTAAAATTATTTAATTTAAAAAAAAGTTCAAATTTAAAATAATAATCCAAGAGACTTTTGATTTAAAAAGAAGTTTGACTTAGAGAGAGAGAGAGAGGAGAGAGACCCTAGGCCCTACAAATGAGAGGGGGAGAAGGGAAAAATTTATTTAAAAAGAGGGGGAAAAGAAAGAGAGATAAGTGAGAGAAAGGAGGGTAAATAGAAAAGGAGAGATTACACGTGAGAAAGGGAAAGAGAAAAGGTGTTAGATTGAAAAAGGGAGGTTTTAAAAAAATGGTAGGTTTAGGAAGCCCTATAATGGAGGTTCAAGGCTTTTCAAACCTAAGTGAGAGGGGGGGGGGGGGGGGGGGGGGGGGGCGCGGTGTGTTTTAATTTTTAAAAGAAAGGGAGGGGGAGGGGGAAAGGGGAGGTCTAATGAAAAAAGGGAGGGGAAAGAGAACACATGAGAAAGAGGGGAAAGGAAGTGGTTTTGATTGAAAAGGAGGTTAAGAAAGCCCTCAACGAAAATAATATAGTAAGAAAATATACTAATAATAAATAATTATGAAATAGATATACCAAGCTATCATTACAAACATAACTAAATATCATTAAATAAATAATTATGAAATAGATATACCAAGCTTAGTTATGTCATTAAATAAATAATTATGAAATAGATATACCAAGCTATCATTACAAACATAACTAAATATCATTAAATAAATAATTATGAAATAGATATACCAAGCTATCATTACAAACATAACTAAATATCATTAAAACACTTAAAGGAGTCTCAATAGTTACTAGCAATCTAGTATTTACTTACGAGCTAGGAAAATTTACTTGGGCAATCTAGGACTATTTACAAGCTTTTGCTCTTTGCTCAAAAGAGAATTACTAGCTTAGGACTATTTACAAGCTTTTGCTCTTTGCTCAAAAGAGAGTTACTAGCTTGTTGTTCAAAAGGAGTCTCAATAGTTACTTGGCAATCTAGGACACTAGGTAGTTCATACTAGACATGCTATCTAAGTTAGTGTAACTAGAAAATAGCTTGTTGCTCAAAAGAGAGTGTGTAACTAGAAAATAGCTTGTTGCTCAAAAGGAGTCTCAATGCTAGTGAATTGCATACTGTCCCACTATGCTAGTCAACTCTCATTCAATAGACTTCTATTCAACAAAAAAAAAAAAGGGAGTATCAATGCTAGTGAATTGCATATTGTCCCTCCACTAGGACTATTTACAAGATTTTGCTATCTAAGAGGGAGCCGCATGTAGGGGTGTTGCAAATTTATTATGAGACTAGCAATGTGCTAGTAAATTGCATATTAAAGCACAATACTTTTTATCCAGAGCAATTCCAAAACACGTTTTGTACACCATTAAAACGTTCACCAATTTGTTTAAAAAGACTCAAAAAAAAGGTTCGATGATTCTCATAATGAGTGATCACTCTTTAATCCTCCAAAACGTTAAAAACTACCCCTCATAAGACACAAGGCAAGCAGATTAGCTAACAAAGAAATGTCCCAGATTCTACGACTTTTAAAAAAAGGGAAAATTGTGTGCGCTTATTTGCATTGCTCCTCCAGCGGTATATACAACTTTCGTATCGTTGGTTGATGTAGGAGATCTTGGCACAGTAAGAGTGGGAAGGAAGTTCTTTTATATATACATTTTCATGTCTGCCGAACCTATTAAGGTAAAAGAGGGGCCAATCACAGCTTCTAGGTGAGAAGAGGAAGCACGTCCTCCACGACATGCTCCCCGGCCTCCACGAACTCCCCTACCGCTTGCAGCAGCGCACCGTCCTCGCCCCCATCCTGCTCGGCTTGCTCGCGCCGGCCAGGGCGGCGGCGGCCGCCACGTTTCTCTCGACCAGGAAATATGATCTGATCATCCTTGCGCCCCCGCACCAGCTCGTCGAAGGTATCCTCATCCACGCGCAGGGCATTTACCAGCACCTGCTTGGGTATGCCGCGATAGACCGAGTTCCTTCCAGCCAAGAAACTCTCGGACGGGGTGTCGGAGGTGATGATGTTGATCCACTCCAACCCCTCGTCGCCAGCCACCTTGATGGCCGGGTGGAACTGCGGGATGGCCACCACCGATCCTTCTTGCACCTCCTCATTGAAAGCTGTCTCGCCATCACCCGTCGATACCTCGATCCTACCATTACCCCTAGTTATGTAGATAATTTGGTGCGCATTGCAGAAAAAGGCTGGAGCAAATATGGCATTCTACAGGAAACAATCATCACAACAAACAAGATTTAATTTCTGTGAGAGATTTCATGAACCAAGATTTACTGATTACAATAGTGAACATTTGCTAATTGCAAACAGCATTAATCACAACAATCGAAATTTGATAATTACAACCCAAATCAAGAGTTTATCATCACAACAATTAACAATTTGATTGATCATTACAACACAACCATGCTAATGTTTGTCATCATGAACAGAACCAAGCTTACCGACTTCAGACAAGTCTTTGCGACGCTGAATCCCACTGCACTCAATGCTGGTAATTTGTGTCGATTCACAAGCCGGGCCACACCTCCATCTCTCACATAGATGTCAGGCTCTTGTGCTTGTGTGTCGTACTTAATCTCTTCAAAGTAACGGAAGCTAGTTCGGCCACCAGACACTTGTATGGCACCGTTCTTATTGTCATTGTCCCCAGTACAGCCACGGGGAGACTCACAACGCCGACGTTCCTCAACGTCGTCACGTGGATGCCAAGCCTCTTCATCGAAAGTGATCTTGCGCTCTACCCTGATGATTGCAGCTTCACTCTGACGCTCTAGGATTGAGCGCATTGTGCCCTCGTCAACACCCCAAGCACTAGCCAGGGTTTCTTGTCTGAAGCCATGGAGAATGGACCCGAATCTCTCCTGTTTGGCACCAGCAAGGCCAAATTGCTGCAAACAGAGAGTCAAGGGAATAAATACAAGAGAATGAATAACAGAGGAAATCAAAAACGTATACCATGCAAAAATTAGACCGAGAATTGCTTATCATGTACTTGGCAGTGCTGACCAGACAGAGAGAGATTCAGTATTACCTGTACTGTCTGTCCTGGTCTTGTTCCAAAGGCCGTATCCGCAGCACACAGCACCCGATGACTCCTTTTGCCATCGTTGTACCACCAATAGACGGTACCTTTGGGCAAGGCAATCACATCATCCTTATTGACTCGGCGGATGAGCATGCGGCGACGGTACTCAGGATGCACAGGGAGGACGGCACCCACCCATCCCTCGCCTGCACAATCAGAAAACTCATCGCATGCATGATATTCTATAACAAATCAGACCATTTCACAGCCACTATATATGCATGCATGATATTCTATGACAAATCAGAGATTTACACAGCCACTATATATGAACATATGCTGCATACCTTCCACTACCACGGCCACCTTGTCTGCATCGGAGTATTGGGGCAACAGGAGGCCATCCTCTTCGAGCTCGAGCTCCGCAAAGCCAAGATACGCATTCTGGAAGGCCTCAATGCGCTCGCTCCACACGCGCAGCGTGCCACCCTCTGACCGCAGCTCCTCGCGAGCCTTTCCCAAGCCCAGTTCAAACTTCCCCCCTTTCTTCCTTTCATAACGATGACCACCTTGCTCATGCTGCTGCCTCGCCTCGACCCATCCGACGCCGAGCAGCAACGCTACCACTAACGTTGCCTGCAGCACTCCTATTCTCGCCATTCTTAAGATGACGCGTCACCCCGGCTTGATCTTGGTAATTGCTAGCAAATTCACCTCTGGCGTTTGCCTCTGTCACGGGTGTTGTATAAGCTGTGCACTCGCTACTACAACAACTGCTGGTACTGTACGGGGTTGGTCATGATGATTAGGTCCCCTTATTTATACGCGTCTGATGATAGTTGCTGCCTTGGCTGGTTTGCTGCGTCCCTGGTGTCTGGTTTGGAAAGTCTACGTCATCGTCATGGACCTGATGCGTATTTGTCCTCGTTTAGAAACCTACTGTAGCGAACTGCCATCGCCCTTACCTGGCTTATCTGGGTCATCGGATGGCGCCCACACTGTTTCTTCGAGAGACAATGTTTTTCTAATATAAGAACATATTTGGGCAGTAGTTTACAGTGTTCCATTGGGTTGTCTCCCTTTCGAAGGACTTACACTCTCCACTTGTTTGCACAGTTACACCCAATGTACTTTTGAAACGAATAGATATTTTTTAATGCCTTTGGGATGTGGTGCGTAGGGTTTGAACTCACACACCCCCATAACTCAATCCACATCCAAACCACTATGTCACAACCCCATTGGCACTTTGAAGTCCAAGTGTTCCCATGTCTATCAAGTGAACCATGTAAACCTTCACATCTTAGGTGATAGGGGCATCATCGTGAGGAAGGGCTCCTAGAGGATTTTGAATCCATGTATCATCATCTGACTTTCTTATTGATCAAGAGAGTTAATGTGATTTGAGTCATTAGTACTAGTGTGAGTGGCATGAATGGTCCAAAAATACTAGATTTTTGGACAATCTTAGCTTATGTTTTATATTATTTATTGTAAAAATCCAAAAAAGATAGAAAAGCATCTAAATCAAGATGGCATGTAAAAAGCAAGTTACTTTTTCAACCATTTATAAGATTTTTCATAAAAAAGAAAGACAGGCGAAATCGTGCGCGTCGTGATTGCTATTGATGACAGGTTGAAAAGTGCACTTTAATTAAACTAGAAGAAGGAGTGAACAAAGAGATTCCTAAGCAAGTGTCCTATAGTTTGACCCCCTTTCGAAGCCAATGGAGCCATCAGATTTGGTTTCCGAGCAGTAGAGGAGCTGCTATTTTGATGCACGTTTTTGGTCTATGAAGGAGCTTCAAGAGATCCAATGCCTAGAGATTGCTTCTGAGTAGTGCCAAACAAAGGATTTCAGGTTATGTCAATACATATTGATTCAATTCATTGTGCTTTGTCTTTATTGTGTTTACCTCTTGTCTATTCTTTTTCTTCTCTTTCATCTCCTATCTCTACTTCTTTCTATCTCTGATGGATACGACCTTTCGACCAAAACCCCTCCGACAGCGTATTCCCTTTATGTAGCCCAACTCCTCACTAAATTATGGGTTGCTATTAGGGATAAGCCTCTTTCAGACTTTTAGAAGAATGTTGAGGAGTTAGTATTTCATTTCTATTAGGGATAAGCTTCTTTCAGACTTTTAGAAGAATACTGAGGAGTTAGTATTTTTTGGGGCACCATATGTTTCTAGTCATGCAAGTTATGGATGCTATCTTTCTTCATCTTCTGCCAATTTGTTTTAGGAGGCATGCTGCAAATACTTGTTTAAGATAGTATTTTTTGAGGCACCATATGTTCCTAGTCATGCAAGTTATGCATCCTATCTTTCTTCATCTTCTGCCCATTTGTTTTTGGATGCATGCTACAAATACTTGTTTGAGATAGTAAAGGCAAAGATTATTGAAAGTCCTTTTTATTCACTTATGGTGGATGAGAATACAAATGTGTCTAATGATCACCATATGATTGTATGTATCACATACTTATGTGATAACGGCAATGGACATGTATGTAATAGAAATGTTGTATTATTGAAAACACAAAATGGGACATCTCAAGGACTGCATGATGGACTTTCAGAATTCCTACAAAGCTTTGGTCTATCGAAATCAAAGCTTGTAGGATTTTCCATTGACGGATGCAGTGTAATGATTGGGCAAGAAAATGGCCTAGTCAAGTGGTTTGCTCGAGATGTGCCGCATTTAGTTGGGGTCCATTTTATAGCACATAGAAATGCATTGGTAGCTAATGATGCATTGTCTACATTGCCAATCTTTGATATAGTAGAGGCATCGGCACAAAAGTCATATAAATGGTTCACTAGTTCTTACAAGAGGAACATAGAATTGAAAGATTTAGCTAGTGAATTTTGAGCTACCAGTCCATTAGCTTTTTAAGGTGCATGAGATCCATTGGCTTTAGACTAGAGGACAAGCGGTAAGAAGGATTGTAACACTTATGCATGTTTTATTGCGTATATGGATGAGAGAAAATGCAGAGTTGTATATGCTTTTTACCTCATTTAAGATTCAAATTTTCCTTCATCTCTTAGCTGATGTGCTACATTATCTAAACCTTTTGAACAAAATGTTCTAGGTTGAGCAAGTGGACATAACTTTGATAGAAACAGAGCTTATGGTAACCATAGATATTCTTGAGACACGCTTCCTATTACAGGACTTTGGTCATGGAACACAACATCTCACAAAGTTTTATGAGCAAGTCAAATATGGATATGTGCATTTTCTAATAAAAAATGCTAGAGCTATGAAAAGGCACCGTCTTCATAACAATTCATTGGGACCTAAGGATACATGTAGCCAGTTGGTGACTTGGGACAATTATATTGAAATTGGTAAGAAATTTGTTCAAAAAGTCATATATGGTTTATATGCAAGGTTTGGTGATTTAAAGTTGTTTGAGGCTGCAAAAATCTTCAATCCAAAGGATTATCCATATGATATTCGAGAATGCTTCACAATGGGTGCTATATGGATAAATGCCTTGTTAGAAAAGTTTAGGACCCTTGTTGATGTTGATGCATGCAAGCTTGAGTATGGAGACTTCCTGATGAAGTTAAAAAGAACATGTCCATGTCAAATTATTTGCTACCTACTATAAACTGCGATTGTGCCAATCCTTCTTTTTTTCATGAAATCTCCCCAAACTGACTAAAAAAGCCACTTGCTTTTTGCATGTCACCCTATTCTAGAAGTTTTCTATAGATTTATAGGATATTTACAAGAAATAATATCCAAAATATCAAAAATAGGCTAAACTTGTCCAAAAATCTAGTATTTTTGCACCATCTATACTATAGACACCGACACTAATCACTAATATGGCATTGACTCTCTAGATCAATAAGAAAGCCAGTGACGATACACTCTAGAGTTTTTCACACATCCTTCCCCTTTGAATCTACACATCCTCTAGTATGTGCCACCAATGCACCACCCGGGTCAAATACCCATAGTGTCAACTTGTCGCTCATCATGCACATAAGAAGGCATTCCCCTGGATCATAGATGAAAATATTTAGTATCTCCATAAATCTTGGACCATACCTAGTGTCCCCTCTAGGATTATAAGGCCTTGGATGTGCATCATACACTAGAGGCTATTGAATCTCCATATGCATGCTATCAATGCGCCCATCAACAAATACATAGTAACATGCCTGCTCTTTCAAAGTTGAACACATAGAAATCTGCTTATACTGACAACTGTATACCACATCAAATATAAAATGAGTCTCACTTGTATCCAACACATACTCACCATCACTGAAAATAGTGAAACAACCCATATCTTGAAGCATCTAAGAATTGCCTATCAAGGCCTCTGACAAAGCATCCAAAATAGTTTACAATTGTGAAGCATTACATCTAACATCCTTTAAAGGCATATCCTTAATCTCATGAACTGTCTCAGAAATGATAAGTTTATACTACAAATCATGTGTATCCAACACTCATCAATCTCCCTCTGAGTCTGTGCATCAAGTAAAACATGAGCTTCATAAACCTCTTCAAATTCATTAAGAAAATCTGTAGATGCAATGGCTGACTCTTTCACTACATGATCATCCAAGGTATCCATGGTTGTCTCAATATCAAACTGCAACTTATATCTTGGTTGCTTGCCCTTCTTTTTTCCCTCTTGTTTGCTATCATGTTTTTGCTCATGACCAACCTCTTCCATAACATGCTCGGGAGGTGACTGATTTGCAACTTTAGGAGGATCCATACTTCTTCTTGTCATTCTCTTAGATATCTCTGCATTATCTTCATCTCTCTTCTGTTTCTCTTTCACAAATACATCCGTGTTTTGTCTGTTTGCTAAATGTGCATCCAGTGAATATGCATCTACCAATGATTCCCAGCCAATTATGTCACAAATGTCTTGCCCTGCATGAGACATTTCACTGTCAGTAACTTCTCTCTTTTCAGTTGCATGCAAAGCATGTGTCCATATTTCAACTTTCGAAGCCAAGCATTCTATCCAACTATAAACCAAAAGTAGAAGCATGTATAGCTACATAAGTATTTCGGATAGCTGAGTCTTCAAACAACTTCTACATACCTCTCTCAGAGAAATTTGTGAGAAGCATGAGTAGAAGCATGAGTAGCTGCATAAGTATTTCGAATAGCCGAGTCTTCAAACAACTTCTACATACCTCTCTCAGAGACAACTTCTACATAAGTAGAAGCATGAGACATTTCACTATCAGTAACTTCTCTCTTTTCAATTGCATGCAAAGCATGTGTCCATATTTCAAATTTTGGAGCCAAGCATTCTATCCAACTATAAACCAAAAGTAGAAGCATGTATAGCTGCATAAGTATTTCGGATAGCCGAGTCTTCAAACAACTTCTACATACCTCCCTTTTCAAAATTCAAGCAAGAGGCAATCCTGTTTCTTATGCATGGATCTTGCCATATTTCCAAAAGATGATCTGTCATACCAAGGCCTCCCAATAAGTAGCACAATCCTTCCTTTCATGCTGTAAACTATCACACGACATACATCTTTTCCTCTGGTTTAGGGGGTACTCCCCATCCCCTTTCTTCTTGTCCTTTCTCATCAAATTTTGCAACCTTCAATTGAAGATCCTGAATGTCTTTGACCAATTCATCTAATACATCTTCCCTAACAGTGAGAACAATAGTAGGTGGAGTCATAGGACTAGCCACACAAGTGGGTGGCTTACTAGATATATCAACTATTTTGCCCATAACAGTGGGCAAGCTAGATACATGCAATCTTTCTCTTCTTCTAAGATTTCTCACCGATGTAGTAATAACTTCCTGAACATGCCTCCACTCTGTTTTAAGACCTATCTCTCTAGTTTGATCTTCAATAAGGAAGCACAATTTCTTGATCAAGGTGGCAGCTCATACATGTAGTGGGAGTTGAGAGAGATGTAGGTATTCCCTTTGAAACAAACTTCCCTAGGGTTGAATATTCTATTCTTCAACAAGCTTCAGGAGGACATAGTAGATCTATAGGCCACCTCACTAACACAGCTATCAAGATCACTCTTTTGATCACCATATGGGTGGGGGAGTTTATCTTATATGCGCCAAGTATTCAGATGAGAAACATCAAATGTAATTTTTATATAAACAAAGAAGGCTTGTTCTAAATATGACAGCTAAAGGCAAAGTTTTTTGAGCAGACTGAAACTAAAACATTGAGCCTTGAGAGGCCACATTTGACTTGATAAGAGAGTAGGGCAACATGAATCAAAGTTGATGGGAGATTTTCATGCAAAAAAGAGTGGCATAGGGCCAATTGCAACAAGAAATGAGTAGCCACTACAAGGATTTGGGCCATTAGCGACGCCGATTAGCGACGGCGGATAGCGGCATCGCTATTGGCGTCGCTAATAGCGTCAGCGACGTAAATAGCGACGCCGTAGGGAAAAAACGCGGCCGAAACCCGAGCGCGGTTTTCATTTCTTTTGCTTCGAGTTTTGAGAGCGAGAGCGAGGGAGAGAGCGAAGGATTTGTGAGAGAAGAAGAGGAAGAAGACTTGCCACTGCCGTTGTTCACGAAGGAGAGGAGGAGGCTTCATCGCAAATAGAAGCCGCCCCACGCTCGCCATATCTCATTGGTGAGTCTCCCTCTCTCTTTCTTTTGCCTATTCAAGGTTTAAATCACTCTCTTTTGCTTGTTTAGGAGAGGAAATGAAAGAGAAGGAGAGGGAGAGGGAGAGAAAGAGAGGGAGAGGGAGAGAGAGAGGGAAAGGGAGAGAAAGAGAAAGACAAAAGAGAGGGAGAGTGCATTCTCTCTCTCCCTCTCCCTTTTGCTTGTTTAATGTTTAAATCACTTTCTTTTTTGCTTGTTTAGGAGAGGAAATGAGAGAGTAAGAGAGAAAGAGAGGGAGAGGGAGAGGGAGAGGGAGAGGGAGGAAATGAGAGAGGGAGAGAAAGAGAAAGAGAGGGAGAGGGAGGGAGAGTGCATTCTCTCTCTCCCTCTCCCTTTTGCTTGTTTAATGTTTAAATCACTTTATTTTTTCCTTGTTTAGGAAATGAGAGAGAAAGAGAGATAGAGAGGGAGAGAAAGAGAAAGAGAGGGAGAGGGAGGGGAAGGAAATGAGAGAGGGAGAGAAAGAGAAAGAGAGGGAGAGGGAGAGAAAGAAAAAGAGAGGGAGAGGGAGAGGGAGAGAAAGAGAAAGAGAAAGAGAGGGAGAGTGCATTCTCTCTCTCCCTCTCCCTTTTGCTTGTTTAATGTTTAAATCACTTTCTTTTTTGCTTGTTTAGGAGAGGAAACGAGAGAGTAAGAGAGAAAGAGAGGGAGAGGGAGAGGGAGAGGGAGAGGGAGAGGGAGAGGGTGGGGAAGGAAATTTAAGATAATAGACTTATCGATAATGGTATGCAATGTGCTTTGCCATGGGCCACGTACATTGGTGACTCTTTAAGATGGCTTAAAAATGGTCAATTCCTTCATAATGTCCAAGTAGGGGATCTAATTGTGATATGCATAATTCATTGTTTTTGTATTAACTTTATAGGCATACCAAATTAGAAATCATGCCAACTAGTCAACGGAAGGACTAAAAGAAAATGATACCCTAGCTAATGGTCATTACAGTACTTCATCAAAATGAACCCAAAAGTATTGTTATAGAAGAAGAAACCCTTAAATTGAGTATAGGATATTTTCTCTCAGGTCTTATGACTATGAGTAGAATTGATTGAAATAAATTTTATTACTATAGTTATTAAATTTCATAGATGGCGCGCATTAATTTTAAAATGGATTACTTATACTCAAAGCCGAGATATAACAAATAATTATCTACTGGGACAAACAAATCCTTGAGCATGATACAAGGCCGAGATATAACATCGGAAAATCTCTCCACTACTATATACAATGCAAGATTTATGGTCAACTTGCAACTTGACGTACATCTCCATAAAGCTATCCATTTAAGCCTCGTTTGCTGTAATGTAGATAAGATGGAAAATGAAGAAGGTCTTATTGTTCAAGACCGCGAGACGTATCTTAATCAGTGTGTCCCATGTCCTTGCTCTCAATGCAAGTTGGCAATTAGACGAAAACGTCGATTGTCTATAGAACACGTACGACGATTTGGCGAGTTTCAATCTGAGATCATTGATCAAGCGATTGCGGATTTTCAGCAAACGGTAATTTGAAGTTAATATTAATCATGCATTGTACTCTCAAGCTAATTGAAAACCATACACAATAAGATTAGGTCTTGTTGGCAAATTTTCTATCCAGGGGGTGATGTCTCGACCTAAGGGGGAGTGCACCCTTTGCGGCCAATTAGAAGAGTTCGTGGACGTGCGATGGATGGATTGTAGGAGCCAATCGACCACTCGCAAGGCCTATCTATACCGTCAATGCCAGAGGAGACAGACAACCTTCCCGACCTACCTACAATCTTGGAGCCTGAGATGGAGGCAATGATCGATGCATTGATTCCCATGGATGTTGAGACATCTGACCCACTTAGAGAGGAAGCATCCATACCATTATATGATGGGTGCCGAGTATCTCGGTTGAAGACATTGTTTGCACTCTTAAGTGTGCAAGAAAAATACGGTTGAAGCGATACGAGTGTGACTGAGTTATTCAGGTACCTTGCACACAGGCTTCATTGATTTTTTTTTTAATAGTATTATTGCAAACATTTGTGTTTTTTCAAGATGTTTTATGATTTTTTTCAGGTTATTGAAATATCATATATTACCACCTGCAAATACCATGCCTGAGTCTCGTGATGATGCACGACATGTTTTACGGAAGCTTGGCATGGACTACAATAATATCCATGCATGTATCAACGACTGCATATTGTTTCAAGATGAATACGAGACTATGGAGACATGTCCAAAGTATGGTGCTCACAGGTATCGACAGGACTTGCAAGGGTAAACCATCCCTCAAAAAGTTCTCAGACACTTTCCGCTCATCCCCCGCATAAACCACATGTTTCGCACGTCTGCCATGGCAAGCTTGACAATGTGGCATGTGCAGAATAGGTCCACGGATGGAGTTCAACGAATATCAGCGGATTCGCGTGTATGGAGCCACATTGACTCTACCTTCCGAGGCTTTGCACGAGAGCCAAGGAATCTTTGGCTCGGTCTCGCCATGGATGGTGTGAACCCATTCGGTCTGTGCTCGACTTCTTACAGTGTGTGGCCTATAGTGCTTGTCAACTACAACATCCCTCCATGGCTTTCTACAAAGAAAGGACATCTCATCCTTAGCTTGCTCGTCCCGGGCCGCTACAAAGTAAAAAATATGGACGTGTATCTTCGTCCATTAGTCGATGAGCTTAAGATTTTATGGGAGGAGGGGGTCACGGTGCAAGATATGAGCAGGCACGATGGTCGGTGGTCAGCCAACATTCGAGCCATTCTCATGTGGACGATGCATGACTTTTCGGGATTGGGAGAGTGCTCAGGTGAGCAGACCTTTGTTCTCGCTGGTAATATCTATATTTTATTTCATTCAATCAAGTATTCACTAGGTCATGGCTTGCCTTACATGTCTGGTTACCTCAGGTTATCATGCATGTCCATTGTGTGGGCCACAGTTAGACTCCCGAAGGTCACGAACCATGAAGAAGATGGTATATCAAGAACACGCCGCTTTCTTGCCGGAGGATCATGAACTCAGGGAAGGTTTTCTTGGACGACCTCCAGCACGTATAAACACTGCAAGCTGGTATGAGCTGAAAATGGTAAACCCGGAATCACATCCAAATGGAATGCGACGGTTCTCAGTTTTCTACGAGTTGCCATATTGGACCCACTTACAGGTCAACCACTTGTTGGATCCCATGCATATTTTCAAGAATGTGGGGAGCTTGCTATGGGACCACATCACAAGAAAGAGAGACACTATAGGGTCACGAATGGATTTAAAGGAGGAAGGTAAGATGGAGGCGCTTTGGCCGCAGTTGAGTGCTGAAGGGGGAGTGCAGCTTCCTCGCGCTCCCTGGGTTTTGTCTACCAAAGAAGAGCGCATTGTGAAGCAAGTAATCAAGTCTATCCGCACTCCGACGGGTATGATGCGTTCTCTCAAGTCCGCATTTTCTAAAGATGACCAAATGTCTGGGCTAAAATCCCATGACTGGTATAAGATATGTCAGGTTTGTGAACAGAATGGATTTTAATTAGCGTGGACATTTTGCAATTTGAAAAGTGGCCATTATTCATAATGCTTTCTCATTTGTGGCAGTTTGTCCTACCGATCGCGATCGCGGGATGCCTTACTCCAGAAATTCGCGGGGCCATTTACAAGTTGTCGACTTTGGTGCAATAGATCTCACAAAAAGAGATTAAGACGTCCTCTATTGAATCCGCAAGGCGGGGAGCAGTTGAGACGGTCTGTCTCTTTGAGAAATACCTGCCCACTAGCATGCTCACGATACAAGTTCACCTTCTTGTGCATCTTGTGGACGAAGTGGAGATTGCTGGACCTGTCCATACGCGATGGATGTTCTTCCTGGAGCACTTCATGAAAACCCTGAAAGGCTTTGTGCAACAACGAGCTCGTCCAGAAGGTAGCATGGCGGAAGGTTGGTTGGTGTCAGAGGCATTAGTGCATATCTCACAATGGCTACCAATGGTGAAACCAGACAATGAAATGCTATGGACGCTGAATGACGATGATAGGCTGACTGGAGATGTGGTGGTTGGAAATGGGGTAGAAAAAAGAATGGATGCCTCAATGGAAGAGAAGGTGAATCGCTTTTGTATGTTGCACCATGCCTCCATGGAGACGTGGCTCGCCAAGTACCAGATTGCAAGGCAAGATCATGAGGAAGCGGGAGTTGATTTCTGACGCAGTACACGTCACCGACCGATTCGATATCCCGAAGGCATGGAGGAGATGCCGCGGTTTATGTCAACACGATGGTTGCATGGAGCCTTGACCGCAGCATCCAGCGAAGGGACAGAGGTCTCAATGGAGGAGTGGGAGTTCTCAAGGGGATGTAGTCCAAAGGTAATGAGGGGTTTAGAATGTGTTGTATCTAAATTTGCTTGCTACATCTAATTTGAGTGTTTCAATGTATAGTACAAAATATATAGTGCAGCGTGGTCGCATGGACGACATTTTCGGATGGAGCGTATTGACAAAATGTGCTCCACAATGGACTGTGGTGTCATGGCAAGGTTTGAGCAAGAGAGCCGGCGACGAGCAATGGATCCGAACACCGTTGTGGATGAGATGGAGTATTTTGGGAACTTGCAAAGTATTATTACGGTGGATTACCGTAGCTTCTCCATGATACTATTCGATGTGCAGTGGTTCAAAGTGGTACTTGGAGGAGCTGGAGCAACAGTTCGACGAGGTCCATCTGGATTTCTCGAAATAGATTCCGAAAAAAAATGGACGGATTTGCGCGACACCTTTGTGTTGCCGGCCCATTGTGAACATGTGCAAATAGTCATTTGCTTGCTAATTGTAATACGACATGGTTTATGTCACAATGGTTTGAACTCGCTTTGTAAGTGTTTGTGAATAGGTAATCTTCTATCCAAACCCCCGACAACCTCGATGGTGGTATGTTATACCTTCAACTCCTCGAGATGCAAGAGTATATGATCAAAGCGATGTTCCAGGCATAGATGAAGAAAATATGCAAATAGAGGGTCGATATTACAAGGGGTGGAGGCCACCGCAAGCTTGGAGCCCGCATCGGCTAACAATGATGGAAATGCAAAAGTCATAGAATTTTTTGAGAACGAGGCAGACTCCTTCTTTTGTGGTGACATGTCTATCGACCTTCCAGTGTATACAGAGTTGTGTCAGGAGATTAACATGCGACCATAGAATACTTCATTCTTGGAGAATTGTATTACTCAATTCGTTGTTTAGATCTTCCATAAAGGTAGATAAGATATGCATTTTAAGAGGGATTTTTCAAAAATGATTTATACTAATGTGCTTTATATAGTTTAAATTGATTATTCTAACATCATTTTTTATCTGTGCAGGTGACATTTTCAGGATGAGTCGAGGGATGAGCGATGATGAATTTCAGGACATGATGGCACGCATGTCTCCAGATCAGCTCGCGAGATTCAGAGAGATGGCAGACCAGGAGCTGTCTCGTTCTTCGGCAGGGCGCTCTGCTAGATCTGCTTCAGCGCGATCAGATGCTTTAGCTTCGAGCAGACGATCTCGACGCTCACGACTTGGGCCAGAGGGAGGGACTACAGGATGATCAGGGGGGTGCTGCTGTGGAGACACGGACCTGGTGTCTCCGTCTCGTCGTTCAGCTGGAGCTGCATCACCTCCAGAATTTGTCACACTTGTGGGGACGTCTACTCTAGTTACTCTGGCTTTTGCGCAGCCGTCGGCAGATGGCACGCCTTTTGGTGGCACTCCTTTTGGTGGCACCCCCTTTGGTGGCACCCCTTTGAGTGGCACTCCGGGAGAGGGTACCTCTGTCGGTACACCGGATGTACAGAGGTCTCTTGGATATGCCCAGGAGCGTGGACGGAGATGGGAGAGGGCCCATCTTAGGCAGACTCCTAGGGGTTATGGATACCTAGTGGATAGTAGGTCAGGAGCCATCATCATGAATGATGAGGGGAGGAGGGTGATGGCTCGCATGAGGGAGTTGTGCCAACAAGTTTTCCAGCACAACGTCTTGGATCATTGGAGGAACATACCGAAGGGGAGCAAGGACTATATAGTAGCATCCTTGCACGAGGAGTTCCCGGTGCCAGCTGCAGTAGATAGATTCTCTACGGGCTGGATGATGGATTGCATGCGTGCATACATGTCACATAGACAATCCGACGCACGCAAGGCAATCAAGAGTGGGGCTCCAAAGCCCGAGTGGTTAGATGCACACGACTGGCGCCGACTGAGGGAGGAGGCTATAGATTCGCCAGGACGTTGGAGTCAGCAGTGGGAGGCGGCGAGGGCACGAATCGAGGCTGGATCGGTGCATCATCTTGGGAGTGGCGGCCATAGGAAATATTTGGAGGACTTTGTAAGTTTCTCTTTTGTTTTGCTTATTTGTTTTTTTGAGATATTCTTTGTACTGAGAATCATGTTTCTAACAGTTAGCATTTTGTTATCTTTGCAGCACTCCATTACAAATCGCGATCCACAAGGCCTTGAGACTCGATATGCAGAGAGGCACGGTCTCAGGGCATTGATTGACCGATTGTATAGACGCGGCGGCCCTATAAGTCACTTATCTTTCTTGTCCGTAGTTACCATGAGATATTTAAATGCATTATTGTATTGTGGATTGATATGTTGTTTCTTTTTCTGCAGAATCTGTTTGATGCTCCTTTGCGGACGAGCTTTCGAGGGACGAGGATTTGTAGCTCGCCCTTGGATCCTTAGAGCTCACACACCTTTAGTTTTTAGTCGCCTGATCTATGTAGACATTTTCTATGTATTAGTGATATCCTTTCATGATTGTACCAATCGCATTTTATGCGATCATGTATTTATTTCATGTATCAGTTTTATGATTTCAGTATACATTCTTTTTGTTTGCAAGCACTTTGTATGCAGTGTTGAGAAACACGGATCTAGAACTATGCTAGCTATGGCGGACGGAGGTCATACACATAAACCATGACCGAGATAAAGAATTGTAACTCAAGTGAATTAGGTTCCAAGATAGATTAACTTGGACTCATAAACACAATCTTGAGTGTCACAAAATGATAATAGCTTTTTATTTAAAATAGAGCCAAGTACATGCTTATATAGCTTTTGGAGGTTCTACTCTTCCTCACTGTGCTTATGGGATTTAGGATATCTCTTCCTAGAGCATCCTGGAGCATACAACTTTTGTAATCTCTCTTATACAAAGCCTCTTCTAGGCATACATCATTTGATTTCTCAACATGCAGTAGTGCAGAAACTATTTTGTATGGCTCTCATACAACACACAGTGCTATATGTGGCAGGGCAGCTTGCTGCCCTGCCACAAAAAAAAAATTCTCTGTTACCATCGCTATTTGCATCGCAAATTTACTGCTCGCATCGCTATTGGCGTCGCAACTTTACTGGTTGCGACGCATATAGTGACGCAAATAGTGACACATATAGCGACGCATATAGCGACGATTCTATGGCGTCGTCAATAACGACGCTTTTTGCGACGACGGGGGCAAATTTTATTGTTTGTATTTTCGTCGCTTTAAATATCCGTATAAGGTCTATATCTTGTAGTGAGGGAGACGACTCCTAGACATGGTAATGATTGGCAGGTAGCTAGGCACAACAATGTAGCAAGCCAAGAGCAAGCACGAGGAACTGAGTGAAAGCCTCTAGAGAACCTACATCAAGCTACAAAGAGACCCACAATGTAGGGATAATTAGCTATTTATTAAAGGATTTAGAGGACTATCTACCATGCTTGTCATCTAGACCATCACCTATGGAAGGAATTGGCTGGAAAATTGTGTGTTGTAACAAGAGAGTTGTGAGGCAAAATAAATACGTGAAGGCAAGGATTTGGAATGTTTTATATGGAAACATCTGGGACACTATTTCAATGGAGTCATAGGAATGCAAAATGTAATCTTGTCTGATGAGCATCTTTAGTGCTAAACAAAGGTGGTCTCTACATATGCAAACAATGTCCAATGTTGTAGTAGAGTGGTTGATGGAGCTTTTAGCACAAAGTTAGACCTTGTAGAAACAAAAGATACATATTTTGAACTTTCTAAAGCAGTGAATTAGCAAGGGACAAGTAAGTGCTGATCTCTAGCTTGATTTTGATTTGTTATTGAGCCTGTATGGTTGTGATGATAACCAGGTCTAATCATAGAGTTTCTACTTGGTCAGTATAGTCATGCTTGTGAGGATTTAAGTGCAAGTGGGTATTGATAGAAGGAAACTCTTACAATGATATACAACTAGACATTTTCATGCAGCTATGGGCATCTTAAACACTAGCCTTGTAGAATCTAGTTATCTAGGCATAGAATTTTCTTTTACGCATGATGTAATGAGACTTCCCCAAGGGCTCTCCCCTAGTTCAAAGAGGCAAAGATTTATGCTAACCATTTAGCATTAATACATAGCAGAGTAGAGATTGAAGCAATTTCTAGCATTTCTCACAAAGCATTAACTTTTCATCAATAAGAGCACCCAATATAATGGGTCTTGACTATGTAGTGGATGTGAATGGCATTCATAGTGAAGTTGGCTACAATTATTTTGTCTGGTAGCAAAGACCACTTCAACTATTGAAGGACGCCAAAGGGTGTTCATCTTAGAGGAATTAGATTGGCTGCTTTGAATTTGCATATTACACATATTATGTTCTTCTTTTCATTTAAATAAGCTCTTTTACTTTGATTGTGGAGAAAGTAAGCTATTTAGGTGAGGGATTACTATAAAAAGCTCTCCATATTTATTGGCTAGATGGTGCAATAAAGGTTGGTTTCAAGTGGGTTCAATAGACCGACTTGTAGAAGGAGGGACTCCATAATTAGAGAAGGATATTGGAAAGAGAGGGCCAGTGCAAATGACCTAGAGGTGGCCATTCTCTTATGTTTGGAGGATGTAGCAGGTGATGAGAACAGTGAAGAATGGGATTAGTTGGGTGGTTTGAAAGGAGGCTCAATTGCCTGATTGGATCCAAGCACTGCTGCATGCAGAACTACTATCACAACTATATTCAAGGAGAGTGGTAAATAAAAAGGGCCATGGACATCATCCTTTCTGAAATGGAATTGAGGCAATAAATGAACAATATGTTAGTGGAATGATAGTAGAGCAAGTTTGTGGGTTTCTTTCTTCAAGTATCTCTTAAAATCTTAGATTGGAAGTAAATTTTAAGCACATGTACTAATTATTATTCTTAGTTTCAAATTGCCATACTGGAGCCAATGGTGTGTATTGGAAGACTGTCTTTGTATGTGCCACAATGGGCCCTTCAATCATGTTAAATGTAGTAGAGCTTCATGACTACAACTTCTCATGATTAGCTTGCAATTGTAAAATTTTCTCATTCTTGAATCAAACACTATAAACATCATCTTTATGCTTGCATGGTGGCAAGGAGCCTTCTCCTAAGAAAGTGTTGTTTCAACCCATGGTTAACAAACTCGCAAAAAGCACACAGTGAGGTGGTTCTTTGATGCAGCTTCCCTTTAATAGGTCATGTAGAGGTTGCTGCTGCTTGGACCCTGGTCCTTTTTTTGTGTAATGAGAAAGAGAGAGAAAAACAAAGTGATAGTGCAAGAGGACACGACCACTATGGATATTTTATTGTTGGACATTTTTATGGGATAAAGACCTTTAATATGTCAATGACAGCTACATGGTAAGTAGTTTGCTGTGAATTTTGTGCTCTAATGTCATCCATGTGAAAGCCAGATTTCAACTAGTTCCTTAGTTTCTTTTATCTCTATTATAAACATTATCATGGATATTTTTGTCCTATGGAGTTATTAGGAATACTAAGAGTGAGTGAGAGAGCATTTATGAGATCGAGAATGGACTTGTTATGTTGTTGTTGGATTAATAGGTGATATCTACATGTCTCTATATGAATTGGTTTTTGTGGTTGCAGTTGGGTACTCTCATGAGAAATATGAAGGGTTTATGCATGTTTGAGATGTTTTCTCCTTAAATATTCTACTTTTTTGCAACAATCAGGAGGACTTGAAAGATCATATGAATGATAGGTCTAAGAAAAGTTGCCCAAGATGAGATTGTGTTTGTAAATTTTGGTTGCCATCTCTAGATAAGATCCCAAAGAGGGAGATTAAGGCTTTGTGGCAACATCAAAATGAACTTTTCTCTAGAGAGGAGAGAAGGAGAAGAATGCCAGAAGTGAGTCCTCTTCTTTAAATGTCTAATTTGTGGTTGTTGCTTTTCTTTAAGATTTCAACTCAGTTGAAACTAACTATTTCAAACACTTTATTGATGAGATAGATTGTGTCTTTGAGCTTCTTTAGTTCAATTTTGGAGCTTGATGGATATACATGTGTAAGAACATGAATTTCAACATGTCGCAAAGCAATATCTTGCAACTGCAATGCATGAGGCTATTGTTGTATCCATCTCTCTATGTGTCATTGAACAGGTGAGAATGCAGTTTCCAAGAGCTAGTAGGTAAACCCTTACTCTCATCATATCATTCCAAGTGATACAATTCATATCTAGTTTTAGCATTGGTTTAGAGGAGCCTTGAATCCCCCACCTTGAAGCATAAGCATAAGCAAACAAGGTACATTGAAGCATACGCAAACAAGGTAGCTTCAATTCTCCTTGGTTTCCAAAACAACAGTTGAGAAGAAGATGCCGAGTTAAAGTTAAAGATGGAGAGTAATGGACTACATCTTAGGATACCACAACTCTAACTAGGGCTAAAACATATTAAAAACAATACTTTTATTAATCACTAGATGAAGAAAAGAGTCAACGAGAGTTTCCCACGTGTGCAAAAACATGGTATTCTTGTATTCTCTACCTTGGAGATAATAGAGACCATTTTGTGGATTTCTCCTATTTTTTAACTAAAATCTTTGAGATTTTATATATTTTGGTAGTTTCAAAGCTCATAAAGTGAAAAAAAGCTAGTAAAAGATGAGATAAAAATGCGATGAAATTAATACTATTAGCTTTGTAACTTTCAAGATGCATTTGAATATTCATATTCACGCCTAGTGTATTTTTATTAATCTTGAACCAAGACTATCAATACTAGTAAGTAGCAAATTGGGGACCTCCTCATTTGTCAATAAGAATAAGAAGAAAAAGAAAAAGAAATTTGAGAAAAAAATCATACTTAAGATTCATAGTTCCACCATGCTTACAACTAGAAGACGTGTCATAGATACCAAAGGACAAATCTTACTTAGTTATTTTCCTTTTAGATGCATTTTCAATTAATTTAGAAGCATTAGTCTTTGTTCATTTTCCCCCTACGTCAAACTAGTGCATGATAAAGCTTCCTTTGACATATAGGAGCTATGTCAAGCAGCTGCCTCATGCTAATTGTAAAGTTTACTTCCTCCAATGCTGCTCAATGATCATAGGATTTATTCACTGTTTCCACTTGCTCTTTGCTCTCTTCTTTTGGAGGTATGAGTCTTCTAGGAAAAGGAGCTACCCCCACGTGAATCTTAGAATTTGCCAAGGGCATGGGAAATAACGAATGATCAAAAGAGTGTTGAGGAGAATCCGACTCGGGAAGCTCTATGTTGGGATCTAGATCCTTGGATCTATCCTTCATGGCTTCTTTTGATTATGAATTCTCTTCCTCTAAACCTTCTTCCTTTTGTTGATGCATGCAGAAATGCCGTCCGTGCGACCATGCCGCATTGCATATTTTGTACTGTACATTGAAACATTCAATTAGTTGTTGCATATAAAATCAAGATAAAACAAACCCTAAACACACTGTCACCTTTGGACTACATCCCCTTGAGAATTCCCACTCCTTAGTTGAGATCTCTGCCCCTTCGCGAGATGCTGAGGTCAAAGGTCCATGCAACCATCGCGTTGACATAAACTACCGCATCTCCTCTATACCCTCGGGATATCGAATCGATGGATGGCGCATACTACGTCAAAATTCAAATGGCACTTCTTCCCAATCTTTCATGGCGGCTCGCTCATACCTAGCGAGCCACGTCTCCATGGAGGCATGGTGCAATATACAAAAGTGATTCACTTGCTCCTCCATTGCAGCATCCATTCTTTTTTCCACCCCATTTCCAACCACCACATGTCTGGTCAGTTTGTCATTGTCATTCAATGACCATAGCATACTGTTGTCTGAATCCACCATTGGTAGCCACTATGAAATATGCACTAACATCTCAGACACCAACCAACCTTCAGCCATGCTACCTTCTGACCGAGCTCGTTGTCGCACAAAGCCTTTTAGGATTTTCATGAAGCACTCTAAGAAGAACATCCATCACGTATGGACAAGTCCAGCAATCTCCACTTCATCTATAAGATGCACCATAAGATAGGCTTGTATCGTGAGCATGTTGGTGGGCAAGTATTTCTCAAAGAGATAGACCATCTGCACTACTCCCAGCCTTGCGGATTCAATAGAGGATGTCTTGATCTCCTTTTGTGAGATCCATTGCACTAAATTTGACAATGTGTAAATCATCCTGAATATTTCTGAAGTAAGGCATCCTGCAATCATGATCAGTAGTACAAACTGCCACAAATGAAGAAGCATTACGAACAATGACTACACTCCAAATAGCAAAATACGCAGGCCACTTACAATCCATTTGTAGTAGAAACCTAACATATCTTATGCCGATCGTGGGATTTTAGCCCTAATAATTGGTCGTCTTTAGAAAATATGGACCTAAGAGAACACATCATACCCGTCGTAATGCAGATAGACTTGATAATTTGCTTCACAAGGCACTCTTCTTTAGTGGATAAAAACCAAGGAGTGCGAGGTAGCTCCAAGCAACCACTTACACATCTTATGCCACTTACAATCCATTCGTAGTACAAACCTAACATATCTTATGCCAATTATGGGATTTTAGCCCTAATAATTGGTTTTCTTTAGAAAATACGGACCTAAGAGAATGCATCATACCCATCGCAGTGAGGATAGACTTGATAATTTTCTTCACAAGGCACTCTTCTTTAGTGGACAAAATCCAAGGAGCACGAGGTAGCTGCAAGTGACCATCAGCACAACACTCGAGTGCAGCCAAAGCACCTCCATCTTGCCTACCTTCTTTAAATCCATTCGTGTCCCTAGAGTGTCTCTCTTTCCTGTGATGTGGTCCTATAGTAAGCTACCCACATTCTCTTGAAAATATGCATGGGATCCAACAAGTGGTTGATCTATAAGTGGGTCCAATTCGGCAACACATAGAAAATTGAAAGCCGTCGCATTCCATTTGGATGTGATTCCATGTGGACCCATTTTCACTCATACCAGCTTTGGGCATTCATTCGTGCTGGAGGTTGTCCAAGAAAACCATCCCTCAGTTCATGACCCTCCGGAAAGAAAGTGACGTTTCCTTGATATACCATCTTCTTCATGGCTCGTGACCTTCAGGAGTCTAACTGTGGCCCACACAATGGACATGCATGATAACTTGAGGTAACCAGACTTGTCCCAACACCTCTATCTAGTAAATACAAACTTGAGCAAGCTATGATAGATATTACTAACGAGAACAAAAGCCTACTTACCTGAGCACTCCCTAAATCTCAAAAATTCATGCATGGTCCATATGAGAATGGCTCCAATATTGGCGGACTCTCGACCATCGTGCTTGCTTATATCTTCCACGGTGACCTCCTCCTCCCAAAAAATCTTAAGCTCATTGACTAATGGACAAAGATACATGTCCATATTCTTGACTTTATAGTGGCCGAGAACGAGAAAGCTAAGGATAATGTGTGCTTTCTTCATAGAAAGCCATGGAGGGAAGTTGTAGTTAACAAAGACTACAAGCCACACATTGTAAGAAGTTGAGCGCAGATCGAATGGGTTCTTGCCATCCATAGCAAGACCAAGCTGAAGATTCCTTGGCTCTTGGGCAAAGCTTAGAAAGATAGAGTCAATGTGGCTCCATGCGTGTGAATCCGTTGATATTCATTGGACTCCATATATGGATCTATTCTACGCATGACACGTTGCCAAGATTTCCATGCCAAACCTACGAAACATGTGATGTATACAGGGGATAAGTAGAAAGTGTCTAAGAACTTTTTGAGGGATGGTTTGCCCTTGCAAATCCTATCGATACCTGTGAGCACCACAGTTTGGACATGTCTCCATAGTCTCATATTCTCCTCAAAACAATACGCAATCGTTGATACATGCATGGATGCTATTGTAGTCCATGCCAAGCTTTCGTAAAACATATCGCACATCATCACGAGACTCAAGCATGATATTTGCAAGTGGTAATATATGATACTTTAGTAACTTGAAAAAAAATCATAAAACACCTTGAAAAAGCACAATCGTTTTTTATGATGGTGCTGAAAAGAAATCAACGAAGTGTATGTAGAATGTACCTAAACAACCCGGTCACACTCGTATCGCTCCATCCATATTTTGCTTGTGCACTTAGGAGTGCAAGCAGTGTCTTTAGGTGAGATACTCGGCACCCATCATATAATGGTATGAATGCTTCCTCTCTAAGCAGATCAGATGTCTTGACATCCATGGGCATCAATGCATCAATCATTGTCTCCATCTTAAGCTCCAAGATTGTAGGAAAGTCTGTAAGGTTGCCTGCCTCCTTTGATATTGATGGTATAGATTGGGTATTATCTTCCAAGTGGTGGATTGGGTCAAGCACTCTATCCACTGCACGCCCACGAACTCTTCTAACTGGCCGCAAAGGGTGCACTCCTCCTTGGGATGAGATGTCACCTCCCTGTAATAAATTTTACGCCCACATCCAATGTTTTTGTATATGATATTCAATTAGTTTGCAAATACAATGCATGATTGATATATACTTTTCTTACCATTTTCTCAAAATCTGAGATTGCCTGATCAATGATCTCTAATTGAAAATTGCTGAAGTGTCTTATATGTTCCATAGACAATCGACGTTTTTGATTGCAAACTTACATTGAGAGCAAGGACATGGGATACGCTAATTAAGATACGCCTCGCGATCTTGAACATCACGCCTTCATCGTTTTTCATTTTTTCTACGTTATGACAAAAAAATTATTTTTGTTATCATTCTTTTTTTAAAAAAAAATTGTTTGAGAAGGGATTTCTTCTCTTTTAACTCAACAAAATTAACGTATATAAATTCTCCACCCACCCACGAATGGGGCTACAATATGTAAAGTCTAATATGCTATGCATGGGAACGAGGGAGTAGCTACCCTATGTCATAGTGTTTCCCATTCCATGGTATTGCACCGGACCTCGCCACCTTTTTTCCTTTGTGTGCGACTTGATATGTAGAGTGTAGGAGGAGATAGCACAAAGCATGTCAATAAAACCATCCGTTCACCTCCAAGTGCAATCTCTCTTTTGCTTTATCGAGCCTGGATACACAAGTCTTCCATGCCTTTTCAAAGCGTTGAACACACCTAAGGTACACCCTTCACAACACACACACACATACACACACACACACACACACACATATATATATCTCACTATTGCTACTACTACTACTACAAAAAAGACAAGAAAAGAAAAAATTAAACTACCACTACCACTACCACTACCACTACCACTACCACTACCACTACCACTACTTCCCACTGTCACTGCCACTGCCACTGCCACTGCCATTGCCATTGCCACTGCCACTGCCACTGCCACTGCCACTGCTGCTGCTTCTACTGCCACTACTGCTGCTTCTACTGCCATTGCCACTGCTGCTACTATCACTGCCACTGCCACTGCCACTGCCACTGCCACTGCCACTGCCACTGCCACTGCCACTGCCACTGCCACTGCCGCTGCCACTGCCGCTGCGTCTACTGCTACTGCTACTGCTACTGCTACTGCTACTGCTACTGCTACTGCTACTGCTACTGCTACTGCTACTGCTACTGCTACTGCTACTGCTACTGCTACTGCTACTGCTACTGCTACTGCTACTCCTACTGCTACTCCTAATGCTACTCCTACTCCCACTCCCACTACCACTACCACTACCACTACCACTACCACTACCACTACCACTACCACTACCACTACCACTACCACTACCACTACCACTACCACTACCACTACCACTACCACTACCACTACCACTACCACTACCACTACCACCACTATCGCTACCGCTACCGCTACCGCTACTACCACCACCACCACCACCATCACCACCGAAAAGAAGAAAAGAAGAAAATAAAAAACTACTACTACTACTACTACAAACAAGAAAAGAAGAAATTAAAGAACAAGATCTTACCCTCTCTTTGTTTTACATCCATTCATTCTCCCTCCCTCTCTCTCTCTTTCTCTCTTTCTTTATTATGTTTCATGTTTATTCCTTGTAGTGTGGTTTGTTAGAAATGCGGGATCTAGAGCATGACATAACCGGAAGCTATGGAGGATGGAAGGAGAAGTGTAGACTCATGATGGAATGGACACTGTTTGTTACACAAGTGAATTAGGTTCCAAGATTGAGACTTGGACTCATAAACACAATCTTGTGTATGTGGACAATGACATTGACACTTTACTGAAATGAAAAGAGTACTATCATTGCATTAAGAAAGGAAGCAAGTACAATGCTTTATAGGAAAGTAGGAAACTGCAGTAGGCACTATTGTGCATATGGGATAAGTTAGCCTGCATATCCTTGACCCTGAGATTCCATACAAAGAGGCTGTTTGAGTGTGATTGCTGATTCTCAACACCCCTCCTCAATCACAACTAGGAAAGGCACAAAGTGTGTAGAGGCTGTAATGAGAACCACCTGCAAAGTGTGGGTATACCACAGACATGGCAAAACACCAGAGGCTGTTGCAGAAAAAGCTAAGTGTGGGTACCATAAACATGGTGGACATCCAGAGGCTGTAACAGGGGCCTCACAAAGTGTACAGGGACTGTAATGCCAAGTTACATAAGGAGTTTACAAAGCTTATGGCAGGAAGCATTAGGGTAAGGAAAATACAAGGCTATTAAAACAATCTATCAGAATTATGAGAGTACAAGGACTGATGAGTCTTGTCCTTCCGATCCTGGTGATCTTCATCTTCTTCTTCCTTTGCTTCATTTTCTTCTTCTTCTTTGACTGCGACTAGATAGGCCTTTTGGGATCTCTTTCTTGCGTGGCAGAACTTCTCGGTGTGTCCGGTCCTTTTGCAGAAGTCACAAAAGAGCTGATCTTTCTTGCCTTTGTACCTGTTGCCAACATATAATGCATGCTCATCTCTAGAGGTACTTGGTTCTTCCTTAGTTTTTAGCTTCTTTTCTTCTTCTAACAGTGATGCCTGGATATCAACAAGTTCAGGATTTGGCATGTTGATTAAAGTTGTTGATACGTTATTATATTCAGGAGGCAAGCTCTTAAGTAGAACACCGATGCAAACATCTTCATCCATTTTAATGTTGATTCCTGCAAGTTGGGTTAGGAGTCCTTCCATGTAATTAAGATGTGTGGCAAGTGATGTGCTGGACTTCATTTCAAGCCTGAAGAATTCAATTAGGAGACCATACTTTGATGATTTAGATTGTGCACCGAACAGGGTGTCAAGTCTTTTCCATGTATCCTGTGAGGTCTCACAGTTATCCACATGATGGATATAACTGTCATCTAGCTCCAATTTGATAATGGCCTGGGCTCTGTCATCATTCTTTTGCCAAGTAGTTGCAAGGTCCGCGTCCCGCGGTTTCTTCTCTTTGCCATTTGTGATGGCCCAGAGACCCTTCTTCATCAGAATGAGCTTGATGCGGGTTTGCCAAGTGTGGAATCCGACTCCTTTGAATCGAGCATTTGGCGAGTCTTTGCCCATGTTGGATTTACGGGAACAGTAGCAAATCAACTTCAGACTTTATTAGATTTGAGCAACAGAAGAATTGATTGAGAGACACAAGTGCTAAAAAGCACTAACTGAGTGTCAATGAATACCAAATTTGCAAAAGTCTTTTTCTCCAAGTGATCTTCCCCTTCTTGATTTGATGCTGATGTCTTCAGATCTGAGTGAGAGTACTTTAACGAACTTCAGAGAGTATTGCTCAGTGATTAAAATCACTGTTGATAACTTCAGTGAGAGAAACAGTGAAAAATGTCAAGATTTTGAAGCTTTTGGCTATGGCTGACTTTTAGGGTTTCTGAGGCAGCCCTGGTTTTTTACAGATTGTGGGAGCTGTGGTTGACCATTTTCAAAACTTTTTTTATGAAAATGTAGCTCTCATGATGCTCTACCAAAGCCCCATAGCAATCGACCAGATCACGTCGCGTGCAGGCGGGCAGAATCGAAAATCAGAGACGGGCGCAGATTTCGGCCAGATCTGTCATTTTCTTCAATGCCGTCGTGTATGGACTCCAATGTCGTCGTGTATGGTGCCACGCTGCAGCGCCTTGAGGTGTAGAGCAATCCCCCAGAAGGAATCGAAAGCTGATTCAGCTTCTATGATGAGATTGGAGTGCTCAAAGGTGGGCAGGTCAAATCTGGCTATGGTGGACCAAAAAACAGAGATTAAGAATTTGAGCAATGCTGAGCTGTGGTTAGGGCAATGTTGAGTTCTGAGTTGACATAGAGGAGCTATGGAAGCATAGGAATACTTTCCCAGAAGGAGTCACAGCAAGATATGACCTGTGGACAGAGATCCAGGAGCTTGAAGCAGGCAGGGTGCAGGGTGGCTATGGCTGCCAAGCAGTCCAAGATGAGAATGAAGTTGAAGATGAAGTCATGTACCCAAGCTGAGCTACCTAGAGTTGAAGAGGGACTGAGAGAGAGCAGAGGAGAGCTTAGCCATGCTCAACCCGCTCTGATACCATGTTAGAAATGCGGGATCTAGAGCATGACATAACCGGAAGCTATGGAGGATGGAAGGAGAAGTGTAGACTCATGATGGAATGGACACTGTTTGTTACACAAGTGAATTAGGTTCCAAGATTGAGACTTGGACTCATAAACACAATCTTGTGTATGTGGACAATGACATTGACACTTTACTGAAATGAAAAGAGTACTATCATTGCATTAAGAAAGGAAGCAAGTACAATGCTTTATAGGAAAGTAGGAAACTGCAGTAGGCACTATTGTGCATATGGGATAAGTTAGCCTGCATATCCTTGACCCTGAGATTCCATACAAAGAGGCTGTTTGAGTGTGATTGCTGATTCTCAACATGGTTGTGATCATGTAATTGTAATTTCTTTGCATCGCACAATCTTCTTGTTGTTGTTGGCCAATCTTGTACCAACAATTTTATCTAAATGTCCCATTTTAAGACAAAGGGCACAAAATGGAGGATGATCGGACATTAATCATGAAGGCAATGGGCATTCAGTACACACATGGCCATAACCATGACACTTACTGCACCATATATTTGATCTAGGTGGGTTTGAGGTCAAGCCGCTCAAAGGTTGTTTTTGCACATTAGCAGCTTGTGTTGTTATTGAATAATTTTTTTTCAATGGTGCTTGAGTCGCACCCATTATTTTCTCTTTTAATTTTCCTAGAGACTTTGCAATAATTTCTACTACTTTACCGTCATGTAAAGTGGATTGAGTTTGAGAGGCATAGAAGGCATATCTGCATCATATAGACTGGGATTGGAGTGTGTGCATCTAAAGGTACACTTGACACATTGAAACTTGAAGTATTGGTGGGGTATTCCACTCGACATTCTTTGAATAGATCCTTCAGCCATTGTTGTGGGCTGAGTTACACGTCTTCCCACCATCTACTATGTGTTTTAGCATCTGTCAGTGTAGTTGGCCTTTGAAGGCTAACATGTTGATGGAATTTGGAATTATGCCCGTCGATAAATTTACACTTTTGCGTAGGCTCATCAAGGGCTAGATTCATCTTTTGGATAATCGTTTCCATATACTCAATGTAATGCTCAACACTTTCGGTTGCCTCTTGGGATAAATAGTCCAATTGAAGAGCTAGCCATCTTGGAAACCTTGCCACTGAAACTTTTCTAAGAAGACTCTTGATAAGGCAACATAGGTCCCTTTATATTTTAGCATTGAGGCTATCATACCATTTGACTACTTCATCTTTTAGCGTCACTAAAAAAATATGTAACTTTTGATCATCATCTACTATCTCATTTGCTATGCAAGTCACCTCAAACCTTTGCACCAATTTAGTACCCACTAATGTCATTCTCCTCAGAACTCATCCACCACCAATTTAGTACCCACTAATGTCACTAAAAAAATATGTAACCTTTGTTGTTTCCATCTCTCCTCAGAACTCATCCACCACCAATTTAGTACCCACTAATGTCATTCTCCAAAATTTCATGCTACTTACATGTTTTCTCCTAGAGCTCCAAAATTAGGGGTTTTTTGGTTGAGTATGTGTTCAATAATTTAAGAATAGTCGGCAATTCAGGATCTTCTTCTCCATATGGTAGTTTCTCCTTTTACTCAAGAATTAGATCTAAAATTTCGGCTGCCTCTCTCATGTCTTGTGTCAAAAGAAAATTTCAAGCCTCCGGATACACGTATCCAAGGCAATACATCACTCCACTCAATCCTTCTAAACGTCCGATAAGCTATGCGATAAAACCAATCAAAGTGGTATGACACACTTATCGTATTTATTCCAATTTCATCTATCAACCCAAAATGTGCCGCTAAGAGGACAATGGTTTGTGCGCATTCATTATACCCCCAACTCCAAGAGGATAATCGTTCAACATCTACCGTTAACTGTGGACCAAAATATTTGCCACCCTCTACTAGTTCTGTGTCTCTTGCCCAATCTAACGCTTGCTTTTGGCAATCGTGGGGCAAATTTAAAAAGTATTCTCTTAAGAAAGAGACTTTGTAATCACTCATTAACTTCCCGCAAATGTTCTCTAGGATTCAAATATCTTAGGGAGACTCACCACGTATCCGAGTGCACTTGACTCCCAGCAAACGCACCAATAATCGATCAGCCAAAAACCAAGTCACATTCAACGGGATTACCAAGTCAACTCATAAGCGTTGTTGCACTAGATACGTGATAAGTGTCATTAATTTTAATAGCTCTGTCTAATATTCCAAGTATTTATGATACTATTTTTCCATAGTAATCCAACTAATATCACTCAATGCCTAAGAACTAAGCAAATCTACTCATTTATTTTGTTTCTCTTTTCAATAATCACTTCATGGGTAGAACTCTAGATTGGGAACTAAAATGCTAAGCCCATGATAGCTATGGTTTCCCCTAACTTTCAGGGGCATCTTCTCATAATTTTCTTCTGCCATACTTGTGGTGATTTATCAAGGAAATTTGTTTAACTTTAGGAAGATTGGTTCCAAAATATAGATATGATGGATCTATCAATACATCTCTGATTAAGTTCCTTTTAATCATCTTCTTCTCCACCTTTTATATAATGAATTCCTTTTATTTAATTAATCAACAAACATTTGAAGAAAACAAACTAGCATTCCACAAACGAAGAACAATTTTTAATTAAACAAACTAGCATTTCAAGTAGTTGTAACAATTTTTTATTTTTAAAAATTAAATAAACCATTAATATTTAACCATTTTCATTCTCCATTTTGAATTCGTCTTCTTTTCCTCGATCAAAACAATCATGGCATTTGGTTCATGATGTATAAGAAGAAGAAGGAAAAGTTATTCCATTTAAACCTTTAGTTTAAAGGTTAATTAGAAGAACCCTCTCACTAAGGCTTAGTACATATATGGAAGATTTAAAAAAATAAAGAGGATGAAGACAACGAGAAGGAAGAAAATGATGAATTCAATGGCTATGATGGCTACAATTAGCCCTTCCCAATGCTGCCCAGAAAAGAAAACTCTCTCTCATTTCAATTAGCCCACCCCATTATCATGCTCTCCCTCTCTTCCATGGCTGCCATGATTACCAGGATCTTGCCTCTTTCTCTCTTCTTTTCCAACAACAATGGCACCCTCTCTCTCTATCCTTGTGGCTAGTTAATGATGACTTCATCCCCTTCCTTCATGGTAACGACCTCTCAAATCTCTTGTTTTTTCCCTTTCTTTCCCTTTCATTAACTCCCCTCATAAAACCATATCCTTTAAACGTTATAATTCCCTCTCAAATGTTTAATTTGAAGATCCAAGTGGGAAAATCAAAAGTCTAATTGCCAATTGTCCTTCTCTAACACCCTTAAGGTTATAACATTGCATCTACCTATAGCATCATAGTCATCCCACCATTCTTTTTTCCTTCTGAGACTATAAAGACGCATCCACCAAAGACAACAACCACCACTGCGTTTGCATAGAATTTATTCAAAAATACGATAACAATGTGTTAGGTAGATACAATTGGTTTAAAATAGTTGCAATTTTTTGCCTTTTTCTAGGTGTTGTTATGGCATCCAAAAAAGAGATCCACAGATGGAATCCAACAAATATCAGGAAACTCATGAGCATGGGATCACATTGACTCTACATTTCCAAGCTTTGCACAAGAACTAAGAAATCTTCGGCTCAATCTTGCTATGGATCACATGAATATATTTAGACTCTACTAGATCTCTTATAGTGTGGCGCTAACAATTCTTCTGAACTACAATATCCCACCATGGATTTCTAAGAAGGGACACCTAATCCTTACCTTGCTCATTCCTAGGTGCTACAAAGTCAAAAATATGGATGTCTATCTCTATCCATTAGTTGATGAGCTTAAGATTTTATGGGAGGAGAGGACTACCATGGAAGACACGAGTAAGCATATTGAGAGGTGGTCTATTAATATGCAAGCCATTCTTATGTGGACCATGTACAACTTTATAGGATGTTTTCTTTCATTCTCATTGTTGGCATCTCACATGGCTCGTTTATGCTTTCATTGACTAGGTATATATATTGTGACATGCCTGGTCATATCAAATTACCATGGCTATGATGCTTTCTCTCAGATCCACATTTTCTAAGGATGACCAACTAACAATTATAAAATCCCATGATTGGCACAAGATATGCCAAGTTTGTCTTAGTACACTAAAACCATCTAGCATATCATTACATTATGTCAATCAATACTTTTTAATACATTGAATTTCTAGGAGTTCATATTATCAATTACAATGATGAGGTGTCTCACACCAAAGATAGGTTCGATGATTTATAAGCTATCAAATTAAGTGTAGTAGATCTCATACAAGGAGATCAAGATATCATTCATTGAGTCCGCAAGGCAAGGAGCAGTGAAGATAGTTTGTCTCTTTGAGAAGCACTTATCCATGAGCATGCTCACAATACAGACTCACCTCCTAACGAAGTGGAGATTACAAGTCTGTTCCATACCAATGGATATTCTTCTTGAAGTGCTTTATGAAAATCTTGAAAGGCTTTGTGTGATAATGGGCTCATATTGAGGGTAGCATGATTGAAGGTTGGCTATTGTCAAAGACATTCGTATATACTTCAGAGTGGCTTCCGACAATGGATATAGATAACAAGATGTTCTGAACCCTAAAGGACAATGATCAACTAATGGGAGATATCGTGGTGAAAACTGGAATAGAGAGGAGAATGAAGGGTATGATGGAGGAAAAATTGAATCAATTTTGTATGCTACACTATGCATCTATGGAGAATTGGCTCAGTAGATACATGTAGGCTAGAAGAGAATGCGAGATAGCATGATAAAAATATCAACATAGTTCACACGAGAAACCAATTTGATATCCCAAGGGAAAATATTGTGGTTCATGTCTACTAGAGGATTGTATGATACCGTGATAGATGCTTCATGCCAGTGGGTATAGAAGTCTCTAGGGAGGAGGAGGAGTTCTTGAGGGAGTATAGCCCAAATGTAATCATGTGTTGTCCTCATTGTTGTATCTAGCAATTTTAAGAAGAAGCTAACCCTAGGCATTTCAATATAGTGTAAAATCTATAGTGTGGCATGATTATGTGGGAGATAGTTTCGAGTTGAGCACATTGAAAAAATGCACTCCATGACCGATTGTGGGGTCATGGAAAAGTTTGAGCAAGAAAATCGATGGTGTGCCACATATTTGAACATTATAGTGGATGAGATGAAGTATTTTGACAATTTTCAATGTGTTATTTTACTAGGATACCATAGCTTCTCTATGATCATATTTGATATACAATGGTCTAAAGTAGTATTGGAAGGAATAACTACATTTGTTCGGTGAGGATCCTTTGGATTCTTGGAAGTAGACTCTTAGAGAAAATATGAAATGATTTTCATGACAAGTTTTCCGTACCAGATCACTATGAATAGTAATCTTCTACCCAAATCCATAACAACCTCATCCTTTATGGTAAGGTATCATGGCATATTATTGAACATGTAATCTTCTACCCAAACTTGCGACAACCTTGTTGGTGGTATATTGTGCCATCGATGCCATGGAGTGCTCAAGTTTATGATAAAAGCAATGTTCCTCACCTTGCTGATGAGAGTGTATAGGTAGAGGAGTCACTATTGCAAGGGATGGAGGAAGAGGATGGCTTGTAAGATGTAGATGATACAACCAAGCGCAATGTAGGTAAAGAGTCTAGAGTACAAGAATACTTCTTTAATGAAATATACTCCTCTTTCTATGGGAACCTATACATAGACCTTCCAACGATAAATCTATATGTTTCTTTCCTTCCACTCCTAATCTATTAGCTTTATCAATGCCTGATGATGTATAGTTCTCCAAGATGAATAAACTGGTGAATAGCAAGCTTATATTTCCATACACTTGAGCTTTTGTTATCTAAAGAGACATTATTAGACATGTTTTGGTGTGAAAATCTAAACTATGCAAAATTTGGTAATTTTTAAGAGAAAAAGAATCAAAAAGGTAACCCCTTATATAGATGAAAGAGAAGTAAAATTAGAGGATACCACTTTACATGTCCACATGTCAAGAAATCTTGAAGGACACAAACATGTATGTGTAGCTACAAAATCATTCATAATAGTTTTCTTTAATTGTGAATACAAACTAGTATGCCCCTTTCATAATGAATACATTTCACATCATCATAAATCCTTTTACATGTAGCATCTAAACCACTAGTATGTGTCAAATAGACTTATCTTTGACATAAATTAAACTTGAGTAGCATACATTGTAGTTAGGATTCCTACATTGTGACTCCTAGTGCACACTCTCTACACACTACAGGGTAGGTGGGATTTACCTTTTAAAAATAATGCCCATGATAGAGCTTAAGATGTTAATATTTGAAAATAGATAGCTTTTCTAAGTTTTTAATTTTGCTCAGGATGGTGTTAAAATTGCAAACAAAGGCCACTATTGATCATGGATATGCCAATTTAGTTTCTTATAAAGTGTAATTTATATTTGAAGCCAAGCTACCTATAAACATTTGTCATCATGGTGCAAGGGGGGTATTGAAGAGGATAAGGTAAGGTGCAGTTGAGGAGGATCCTAGAAATAGAGGAGGAGGGCAGTGCCATTGCATGCTTCTACACCATGTGTATTGTGCAATGTGGTGCTAGAAATATCTTTCACTTGGCCATGATCAAAAGAGAACTTCATTGTAAAGACCAAGGTACTCGAGACTCTACCTCTAGTGCTACTCTTATGGTGGTAGAGAAAAAGGTGTTGGCTATCCAATGTTGTTGAAATGATAGCGAGAGAGAAAGGCCAATGCAGTTACTCATATGCTGCACTTAATATTGTGATCAAGTATGTATCAAGAGATCCACATTAAAATCTATTTATGGTGGTGGAGGTAAAGGTGTTGGCTATTCAATGTCCTTAAGATAATAGTGAGAGAGAAAGGCCAAGGTAGTTACTCATGCGTTGCAATTGACATTGTGATCAAGTACATATCAAGAGACCCACATTAAAATCTACGTATTTGCTTAAAACTTAGTGTGATTGTGAATCTTCGGTAAGTTACTCGTGAATATATGTGTGCATCACGTGGGTTCAAAATAAGGTATATTTTTAAAATACCATTTTTATACATTTTTTTACATACAGAAGGGTGTAATATAAAGGGGTTATTTACATATTGAATAGAAAAGGGTTATGTTTTATTCATGAAAAATTCACATATAAGGATATTTATAAATAGGTCTTGAACGAACATGATGTAGAGGATATATATATAGTTTCCCAAGTTGTGAATGCATATCTAAATGTATGACATATGTAGTTTTCATGGTAAATGTTTATTAAAACATGATATTTCTATAATTCTCACATGTGTTTTCACAAATTAATAGACATATATAGTGTTGCAGACTAAAAAAACAAGGAGCTACTAGTTGCAAATCTATGGCTTTGCAACCAATAGCTACCTAATTAAAAAAATTTGGGCCCTTTCATCTTCTTGTTGGGTATCTTGTATACAAAAGAGAATGAGAATGACCATGTCTAGCTTATATTGGTATAAGTATACAAAACAATATAAGAATATGTTTATATAAGTTTGAAGCCACCAATCATAACGGTTAGTATGGAATAAACTATTGTACTATTGGTATGGAATAAACTATCATATTATTGGTATGGAATAAACTATGTACTATACTATGTACATGGATCATATTTCATGAAAGGAGTTCTCACCATCCTTTACATTACTTTTTGCTTGGCTTTCTTCATCTCTTTCCATTCATTATATTTCTACCCCTAAAATATCTAATATATAAGCTTAGAGATGACTAAAATGTTCCATTGCAAATGTTAAATAGAACCATTTCATTTGGATTTGTTGTGCCCGTACTCCACCCTTCTTTGTGCTTTATGAATACTTGTAGAAATCATCGCATGTATAAGCCTAAATCCTTATTCTACCATCCTCTTGTCTTTTATTGTTATAGCTTTAACTATGGCTCTCTTATCTAGTAATGATTTTCTAAATATTTTCTCCTCCATAGTGATCCATAAACCTCGAATGCATAGAATTAGGAAAATTATATATAACAAAAATCACAGCCTAGATCTTACCTAGATCTTTGGCACAAAAGTGTCTAAAACAATCTCTATAGTTTTAGTATATATTACATTTGCATGAAGCTCATGACTTCCTTTCCCCTACAATCTTGAATGCCTCACCATTGCTAGTGAATTCATACTACACATGAGCTTTGCATTGTTCGGCTTCAATTACTTTTTCTTCTCATGGTTGGGCTTGTGATGGAGGGGCCCCATGATAATTTAGTGCCAAAAGAGATTGTTAAATGTCCCCTACCATGAACTTTCTCTCTATACTTGTATCGATGACTACTATTACTCTCTTGAGAGTGCTCTCAAATGAGAAGGACGTTGAAAATCTAGCTAGAGAGTATGAGATTAGTTGGCTAAGAAGCCATAGGGCTAGTCATAGACTCATAAAACTCTCAATTAAAAAAGGCAATGCCCCAAAAATACATTAATAAATTAGATGAATTTCTCATGAGTTGCATTCTCTCTCTCAATGTCAAGGTCAAGATTTTAATATGATGATCTTATCCACATCAATGCTTGCAAAAAGATGATCCAATACGTCTACAAAAGCATGTTACATGAGATGTAGTGGCATGACTTTATGTATGTATATGCACAAGTTACACATGTAGGTAGTTCATATAAATAGGCTATACATATGTATACACATACACTACACATATGCATGGGCTATGCATATAGATATACATTTGTATGTGTATACATATGAGCATATGCTCAAGCTATGTACCACTATCTTGCCAAGTTCCCTCCTCCCCAAAGAAAGAGAGGGTTGATACAAATTGGATCACATGCTCACAATCTTTTCCAAAGTCATCTCAAATGTCCTACCAAGAAAAGATGGTTGATACACGCTTCCACATATGCTCAAGATTTGCTTAAAAGGCATCTCAAATAAAGAGGAGACACCACAAATCTATATTGCCAAGGTATTCACATAAAGAGGGAGCTAATAAAATCTTCAGCATGCTCTATCTCAAAGGCATGTCAACAAGTCATATCAAATAGATAGACTTGATAGAATATTGATCACGTGCTCAAGCTCTATCTTATAGCATCTTAATGAGAGAGAAGAAACTATCTTGCCATTCCTAGAAAGGAAGAGTGGGAAACCATCTTAAAAAGCTCATTCCCAACTCAGGGAAGTTACTATATGTATATCCTCTACATCACATGCGTTCAAGGTCTATTCATAAATATCCTCATCAATCATTTTTTTTAAATAAGATATAACTCTTTTCAATAAAATCTGTAAATATTCTCTTTATATTACACCATTCTATATGTAAAAAAAATACAAAAATGCTATTTTAAAATACCTTATTTTGAACCCACGTGATGCACACATATATTCATGAGTAACTTACCCAAGATTCCCCATAAAAAGAAGATTGATACAAGCTCAAGATCAATCCCAAAGGCATCTTAAAGTGACATAATAAAGGAAAAGGTTGATACTTCCTTGAGCATGTGCCCAAACTCTATCATATTCTTGCCAGCCTCCTCCCCCTAGTGAAATTGAGAGTTGATGTAAGCTTAATCACATGGTCAAGCTTTGTCCCAAAGATAACTCAAACTCATATCAAATGTAAGAAGGTTGATATAAGCTTGAGGATGTTCTCAAGCTCTATCTCAAAGATATCTCAAGGTAGATATGAGAGTAGGAATCCATCTTACCAAGCTTCTCCCCTAGAAAGAGAGGGTTGAGCCAAGCTTGAGCACGTTATCAAGTTTTCTAAAAGACATATCAAAATGTCAAATCAAATAGAAATTGTTGATGCAAGCTTAAGCATGTGCTCAAGCTCTCTCTTAGAATCTCAATTGGGGAGGAGAAAATACCTTGCCATTGTCTGAATGAAGGGAGAGGGGAAACAATCATGCCACCTTCCTATACCACCCCCTAGTGAAGACATGGTTGATACATGTTTGACTACGCACTCAAGCTTTATCCCAAGGAAACATCATATAGGGAAGGGATGATAGATACAATCTTTAGCACATGCTAAAGCACTATCTCCAAAAAGACATCTCAAAGAAAAAGGAGAAACTAAGTATCTCTCTTGCCAAGTTCATCCTCCCAATAACAACAGGTTGATAGAAGTTTTTATGCTCAAGCTTGGTCTCAAAACGTACATGAGAAAGCCACATAAAGAAGAGAAGTTGATAGAAGATTTAGTGCATGATCTCAAGCTATTTTGCATCACAAGTTAGTATGGAAGGGAGAGATTGTCTTAGAGAGGGAGAGGGGAAACTATCTTGCCAAGCTCCTCCCCCATAAAGTGAGAGTTGATAGAAGCTTAAGCATGGGATGAAGCACCATCCCAACCAAGGTCTCAAAAAATTACATAGAAAAAGAGAGATCTGTTAGAAATCAAGCTCACCGTCAGTGTGTCTTCATCTATGACCGACGTCTATGACAGCTAGTGTGTACAGCTGTCTACATGTGACTACATTAAATAAGTCGGGTTAGTAGTCAGTCAGTGACCTGACTAGAGTTAGTCAGTCTAGTCTACATTTACACTAGGTCACTTTATCTTGTAGTATGAGTGTGCTTTTCAGTTGAGTGTGTGGAAATGAAGGAATGAGCTTGAGAGCCTGAAGGCTCATGGATATGGAGTCTTTCCCTTTCTCTCTCTCTACTCTTTGAACATGAGATAAGGGAAAAGAAAAGGTTTTTGAAGATGTAACAAGTCCACTCACTGCAGGTTATGATTCATCTAGCAGTGATGACAGCTTAGACAGTGAATTGGGGATTCCATCTGTTATGACGCCGGTGCTAGACAGAGCCATTATGTGCCACCTCATGAGAGGCAAGCTCACAGTGAGCCACAGCTCAGGAGATCAGAGAGGGTCAGATGACCTGTTGACAAGTATACTTACACTGGATATTCAGCCCGTCATTATGCTTATATGACGAAAGTAACAGGTTTTAGAGAACCAAGTAAGTTTGATGAGGCAGTTTCAGATGAGAATTGGCATGCTGCTATGGATGAGGAATATTCAGCTTTGGCTGAGAATTGTACATGGGATTTGGTACAGTTGCCTGAGGGCAAAACACCTATTGGATGCAAGTGGGTGTATAAGGTAAAATGTAAATCAGATGGATCATTAGAAAGATATAAGGCTAGGCTGGTTGCAAAAGGGTATGCGTAGCAGTATGGTCTTGATTATGAGGAGACTTTCAGCCCTGTAGCAAAGATGGCCACAGTTAGAACTGTGATTGCTTTGGCAGCAGAGCTAGAGGCTGGAAACTATGGCAGATGGATGTAAAGAATGCATTTCTCAATGGAGAATTACAGGAAGAGGTTTACATGGAACAGCCTGAAGGCTATGTACATCCAGAATTTCCAGCACATGTATGTCGGCTGAAAAAGGCATTATATGGGTTGAAACAGGCACCCAGAGCATGGAATGCTCACATCAGCAGTTATTTACAGCAACATGGTTTCCGATTGGGAGATGCTGATCATAGTTTGTTTGCGAAGAAGACAGATAGTGGCTATGTTTTCCTAGTTGTCTATGTTGATGACTTAATCATTACAGGAGATGATGAAAATGGGATTGCTGAAATAAAGACATGTTTACAGGCTGAATTTAAGGTCAAGGACCTTGGAGAGCTGAAATATTTTTTGGGGATTGAGGTTGTCTCTACACCTCGAGGCATATGGCTGCTACAGAAGCAGTATGCTCATGACATGTTACAGAAATATGGTATGGTTGATTGCAAGCCTATGGATACGCCTTTGGAGCAGAATGTCAAGCTGCAGATTGATGTTGGGACAGTGATTGAGAATGTTACTATGTACAGACAGATGGTAGGCAGCTTGATCTATCTCACGATCACTAGATCTGACTTGAGTTATGCTGTGGGGCTGATCAGTCAGTTCATGCAGAAGCCTCGCAAACCACACTTAGATGCAGTCAGAAGAATTCTAAGATATATAAAGGGTACCATAGATCATGGGTTGTTTTATGCATATGGGAAAACCCTTGACTTGATGGGGTACACTGATGCTGACTGGGCTGGTTGCACATATGACAGGAGGTCAACCAGTGGCTATGCATTTGGATTGGGAAGTAGCATGATCAGTTGGCAAAGTAAGAAACAGCCTATAGTTGCATTGTCCAGTACGGAAGCAGAGTATCGTAGTGCGGCCTTAGCGGCCTGTGAAGCTAAGTGGTTACAGAAGTTACTGAATGACTTGGGAGTACACTTGGACAGCAAAGTCAAGCTGTACTGTGACAATTTGAGCAGTGTTATGTTAGCAAGAAATCCTGTTTATCATGCAAGATCAAAACACATTGAGGTTCACTACCATTTCATCAGGGAAATGGTTTTAGCAGATCAGATTGACTTGGAGCATGTGAAGACTGAAGACCAGGTAGCAGACATCTTTACCAAATCACTTGGTAAAGATAAGTTCATTCACTTTAGACAGCTACTTGGAGTGATGCAGATGATTTGAGTTTTGTTTTTGAGCTTGAGGGGGAGTGTTAGAAATCAAGCTCACCGTCAGTGTGTCTTCATCTATGACCGACGCCTATGATAGCTAGTGTGTACAGCTGTCTACATGTGACTACATTAAATAAGTCGGGTTAGTAGTCAGTCAGTGACCTGACTAGAGTTAGTCAATCTAGTCTACATTTACACTAGGTCACTTTATCTTGTAGTGTGTGTGTGCTTTTCAGTTGAGTGTGTGGAAATGAAGGAATGAGCTTGAGAGCCTGAAGGCTCATGGATATGGAGTATTTCCCTTTCTCTCTCTCTACTCTTTGAACAAGAGCTGATACTAGCTAGAGCATCAACTCAAGCTACATCTAAGTATCTTTCCAAGCTCCTCCCTCCCCTCAAGAAATCTCTTGTTGATATAGACTAGCAAACATTTCTCTTAAAGACACCTCAAAGTCAAATCAAACAAAAAAGGTGGATACAAGCTTATGTGCCCAAGGATAAAAGCATAGTTATGTGGTACTATTTTCCCACTATTTTAGTAGTTTTAATCAAACCACTTTTAGAATATTCTAAGGATAGCGTATGCTCTGAAGCATATGGATAGAAGTGTCAGATCTACTTATATGAATTGATATCATTGAAGAAAATTACTTTAGTTTAGTTAAAGCATTGAGTCAACTAGCCTATTTCATGAGTAAAGTTTCTTACAAAACTGATGTAATGACACTTCTTTTAGTACCAGCTAACCATGATTTTACCCCCAAGCTGTATCTCAGAGATATCTAAGGTGATGCAATAAAGGATACAATTGATAATAGCTTGAGAATATACTCAACCTTTGTACTCAACCTCCCCCCATAAGTGAGTGTTGATATAAGCATGAGAATCATTTGTCCTAAATAGCCCTCAATGTCACATATACAAAGAGAGAGAGAGAGAGAGAGAGAGAGATAGAGAGACAGAAAGACACACACAGAGAGAGAGAGAGAGGTTGATAAAGCTTGCACATGTGTTCAAGCTCTTTCACAAAGACACCTCAAAGATAGAGGAGAGACTAGGAATCTATCTTGCCAAGCCCTAAAAAGAGAGGGTTGTCACATGCAAGCTCACAAACCTCTATCTGAAAGAGAGATTAAATTTTTTTATGAAAAAGAAAGTTTTAGTGCAAGCTTAAAGCATTACTCAAGTATGTATCGTAAACATATTAATGGGCAAGGAAAAAGTACCTTACCATGTTCTTAATGTATAGAAGATTGAGCACATGCTCAAGATTTATCCCAAAGAGATCCCAGAGTCACATAAAGAGGAAGAGAGGTTTGATATGAGCTTGAGCATGTACTCAGGCTTTTTCACACTATCTTGCCAACTTGCACTTGAGAAAAGAAAGAGTTGATCATGTTTGACCATGCTTTAAAGCTCTATCCCAAGAACAAATCTTATAGGGAAAAGAGAGTTGATACAATCTTAGCACATGCTCAAGCACTATCTCCAAAAAGATCACTCAAAGATAGAGGAGAAAATATATCCTTGGCGTCACGATTTATCATGTGGGGGTCATTTCATTGGATGGCTTACTACCTAGAAGGCTTTGCACATAGGATATTGGCGAGGCTGATAGTCTTCCAATATGATTTTGATTATGTAAAGCATTGTGAGGTCTATCAAAGGCATGACGCTAGGGAAAATCATAAGTGACTACTTAACCCCATTCTGATGACCTTGCCCTTTGAAAAGCAGAAATTCAAGTGGAATGGCCCTTATAAAATCATTTAAGTAGAGACGAATGGCTCTATTGTCCTTCTAGTAGACTTGCATTAAAGTAAACTTCCATAAGTTGAAGCCCTATTATGTGTAGACAATTGATATATGACCTGCTGCCTTTGGAGGTCTCGTTGGATCTAGCTTCAACTTGTAGAATGTACCAAGTAATTTGATGAGAAAAGTCATTTCTTATCTTGAGCATCCATATTTAAAGCAACACTACTATCAAGGAAGAGTCATTTGGTGGAGTGAGGGTTATCACATCTCGAAGTGGCCAAGATCTTTCATGTGGGACATTAAGCTCTATTACCACTGCTATCATAGGATTCTTACTAGTGTTTCCATTGAGTTTAGCAAGGAAGGAGGCATTGTACCTATTACATATCCCCTCTCTAGGTTAGATTTTGATTATCATAAGTATGAGTAAGTTGATCTATATGGCATGGTACATCAATGTTACCTTGGTCTATACATTGTATTTTGATGGAGCTTTCTCAGGGCTCATCAAGCATCTGAGTATAAGGATTGTCATTAAATACCCTTGTCATAGAATAATCATAAAAATGAGATTTTATATAGGCATCGTGTTTACTAATAATATGGAAAAATGCAAGGTCTTACTCATGTAATACTATATTAGGGAATTTTGAAATTTCCATGCACTTTGGGAACCCCCAATACCTTTATTATTTGACCACATGGTGAAAACTTGTTGTCTTACTTAAAGGTAGAGTCTACCCTAAATACTATATAAGCTACCTTTCTAAATCCTAGTTTCAAATATGGATCAAGATTTAGCCACGTGGTCAAATATTTATTGCTTATTTGAAATTGGGACTTGGGAAATCCCCAAATTCTCTAATATAGTGTTATGGGGCTAAATTTATCCAAACATGGTGGTCTTTGTTGGTTATTGGTAAAGGGCAACTCATAGCTGACGATTAACCACTGGAATGGGACCTACAATGTAAGGGATCCCATTTTGTGGATGTATCATTATGTAGCCTTGGGCATGCTTGAGAATTTCGAGTTAGTGACTTGTCAGCTGATTTTTCATTAGTGGAATCAATTTGCAGACTCCCTGGCTAATGATATGCTCATTGAAGATTTATCTCTTAACTATGGTCCTAAGAGTTTTCTACAATTATCTAGTGATATCAATCCAAGGCTACTTTGGGGATTGCTTGGCTAACATGTCCTACTTTGGTCACCTACAAGTTAGTATGGGTAATGAGTTGTGTAATGATAGATAACATTTTGATACTTTCATTGGATACATTGGATCATTAAGTCATCATTGAACACAGTGTTTATCAGATGCCCCTTGTTATTTACTTTAGGGGGGTTGGCCAATCACTTGATGCATCTCATGTAGGGCTTGAGTGGTCCATCCCTTGGTCCAGGCTTTGTACTTTAGGTCAGTTTCTATGGGGATCAAGGATTTAGATTAGCATTGTTTTGTGTCAAGAATCGTGTGATTTGGGGATTTGCTTGAGTTGATGTGCCAATCACACATTGTATACACAATAGGAAGCTCACCCAAGAATACAAGAAGAGAGATAGAGGCCAAAAAACACCATATTGGGGAATATGGGAATTTCCCATAAGTTTTGGACACGTGGTCAAATCTTTGGATTTGTCATAACTTGAGCACTATAACTCCAAATCGAGCGCTCTATAGCTCTATAGATTCCAATTTTCAAGCGCTTTCCAATGATAGGTCACATCATATGGTTTTGAGAAACTTATGGGCATGTCATCCGGGAGCCACCTTTTTAGTATTCAAAACATGGGAATTGGGAGATTCCCAAACTCACCAATATTGTGTTAAAACGTTTTCTTGCTGATTTTTCTTCTTCTTCCACACATTATACAATGTACACAAAGTATAGATAAGATACAACATAAAGGAAAGTGGCCTTCTAAGTCAAATAGTGCATAATTAACTACACTAATCGATTGACGCTATATCTTTGCTAGTTGTAGGTAGGTGTAACAAAATAAATATAATAAGTGATAAGTCAGTGGACATGTGAGTGTCATAATGACCACCAATGTGCTAAGTGTAGACATGCGGATCCATCTAGCCAGGCAGTCCATCATCAATGTCCGCATGTGTTGAGCTTGCCATCTCAACACTCCCCCTCAAGCTCAATTCTATCTCTGCAACTCCAAGTAAGCTTCGAAACTTTCGAAGCTTCTCTGCTCTCAATGCCTTTGTGAAAATGTCAGCTATCTGATCCTATGTGCTGACATATACCAAGTCAATCTCTCCTGCAAGTACCTTCTCTCTCACAAAGTGGTAGTGCACCTCAATGTGTTTTGTTCTAACATGGAACATTGGATTCCTAACTAGTTGTATGCTATCATGTTGTCACAATGAATGACAACCGGACCATCTCCCTGCACGTCCAAATCACCTAATAACTTTTGCAACCATACCACCTCACATGCTGCCATAGCAACACCTCTATACTCAGCCTCTATACTCAATAAAGCAATTGTAGGTTTCTTTTTGCTGCTCCATGTAACTGCTGCACTACTAAGGGAAAACATGAATCCACTTGTACATCTTCATATACATCCTTACCTACCTCATAAAAAAATTCCATAATGTAAAGTGGCCTTCACATACCTCAATATACATCTAGCTGCATCCAAATGAGGCTTTCTAGGCATTTGTAGAAATCTGACTGACAAGGCCAACAGCATAGCTCAAGTCTGGCCTTGTGATAGTCATGTAAATCAAACTCCCTACAATCCTCCTGACCATAGTAGGGCCTTCTATCTTATCCCCAACGTCAACACTCAACTTCACATTTTTCTCCAATGGTGCTGAAAGAGGCTTACATGATGTCATACCATACTTGAATAACATATCCAAGTCATACTGCCTTTGGGATAGCCATATACCATCATCACATCTGATCACCTCAATACCAAGAAAGTATCTCACTCACCCAAATCTTTCATCTCAAACTTCTTCTTCAAGAAGTCCTTAACTTCAGCAATCCCATTGTCACTGTCACCTATAATAATCAAGTCGTCTACATAGATAACTATGATGACCAAACTTGCATCGCCCTTTCTCACATAAAGTGAGTGATCAACATCAGAAATACAAAATCCAATATTGACAAGATACTCTCCAATCTTGTTAAACCATGCTCTAGGTGCTTGCTTCAGCCCATAGAGCGCCTTCTTTAACCTGCACACATATGTGGGATGCTCTTAATCCTCATAACCTGCTGGCTGCTCCATATATACTTCTTCTTGTGATTCACCATGCAAGAAGGCATTCTTAACACCCATTTGCTACAAACTCCAACCTTTGGCTCTGCTACCAAGGCAATCACACATCTAACAATTGCCATCCTAGCAACTAGACTAAATGTCTCTTCATAATCTATGCCATATGTTTGAGCATAGCCTTTTGCAACCAGCCTAGCTTTATACTTGCTAATTGAACCATCTGCATTATGCTTGACTTCGTAAATCCACTTACAGCCAATAGCTTTCTTACCCTTAGGCAAGGGTACCAAATCCCAAGTCTTATTGGCTTCTAATGTAGCCATCTCCTCATCCATTGCTGCATCCCAATGAGCATGACCAACAACATCCTCAAAACAAGTGGACTCAACATCCTCAACTAGTTTCACCATATAAGCATAATGGTGAGCTGTATAATCTTCACAACCAAATCTTTTAACAGGGTATCTAATCCTACTAGATCTACGTACCACCGGATCACTCAATGGAGCATTTACATTACTATGAGCTCTCTGTACACCTGGTGTCCTGACTAAAGGAATACCAAGCTCATCATCCAAACCCTTTGAATCACTGGAATTTCCGTCAAATCCCAAATGACTAGTAGATACGTCATTACCACCTAGCACTTTCTTATTTCCTTTGTCCTTCCCTACAACACTTATAGATCCACCTGAAGATGTAGGGCTACTCCTCCTTAGTCTCCCAGACCAAGGGCTCACTGTAGGTATAGTACCAGATGATTTTTCTGGTCCACTAAGACTCCGTGATTCTTGTTTTTCTTTCAGCACATAACTGTCCTGATCATTATCATTATCTAATACATCATGAGCAGGTGCATACCAGTTGCCTATCTCATCAAAGATAACATCCCTGCTCACTCTAAACTCACCTGTGACAGGGTTATAACAACGATATCCTTTCTGCTCTAAAGAGTACCCAATAAAAATACAATTTTCAGTCTTTGGATCAAGCTTCTTCCGTAGCTCATCTGGCACATAAACATATGCAACACATCCAAATACCTTCAAGTCCGATACATTGGGCTTCTTGCCAGTAAAGCACTCTTTAGGAGTCATCCCATGAACTACAGCTATGGGAGTTCTATTCATAATGTAGACAGCAGTATGGACAGCCTCAAACCAAAAATATTTGGGTATATTCTTTTAAGCCATTAATGCTTGTGTGACTTCTGCAATATGCCTATTTTTTCTTTCTACAACCCCATTTTGCTGTGGGGTATACCTGCAAGTAAATTGCCTCTTTATCCCATGAGTCCTCAAGAAGCCAGTAAACTCATTAGAGAGGTACTCTCCCCCTCCATCTGATCTCAACCACTTCACTTTTAAGCCTTATTCTGTTTCAACAGCTACCTTAAAATATTTGAAGTGCTCAAACACATCACTCTTTTCCTTCATGAAGTATACCCATAACTTCCTTGAACAATCATCAATAAATGTGACAAAGTATTTGCTGCCACCAAGAGTTACATTCTGTGTAGGCCCCCAAACATCTGTATGCACTACATCAAGTATTTTTCTGCTCACTTCTTTGTCATGTGAGAACGATTGTCTTGCCTACTTACCAAACTGGCATGCTTCATAGACTTTATGCAATTTTGTAGCTGTAAAAAAAGGCAACCCTGTAACCAATCCTCTGGGTTGCATTAATTTCAGCCTTTGCACATTTGCATGTCCAATATGTTTATGCCATCTTTCAATATCTACAACTACTCCTTTTCCTTTAGCATACATATAGTAGCATCCATTGCAAGAATTCCAGCATCTAAAGTGAACATTCGGCCAACTCTACTTCCTTTTGCGACCAACCTACACTTATCATTAAAATATTCTACAAAAAAACCTTTTGCATTAAATGGGACCTGCAATCCGTGCTCTACCATTTGGCCAACAAACACTAGATTGTTTGTAATTGATGGCACATGTAATACATCTGTCATACTCTTTGTTTGTCCATCATACAAGGATAAGGGAACCTTTCCAATGTGTGAAATTGGGTGGCATGAATCATCACCCGTCTGCACATAAGCTCGATTTTGTAAGTCTTGCATAACCTCGATTTTGTAAGTCCTGCGTCTCTCCAAACCATTCAATATGACTGGTCATATGATTAGATGCACCTGAATTGACATACCATACATCATCATGTGTCCCCTTTCCTGTAACTCCATTCATCATATGCTGCATAACAAACCGACGCTCATTTTTGTCTTCATTCTGTCATGAAGACAATGCATAGTTTCCTTGCTGCAATTTACCACTGCGATATCATCCTTCTTAGCATAGCAATGGGCTACAATATGGCCTATTTTGCCAAAATAATGGAAAACAATAGCAGAATTTCCAAAACCTCTATTGTGCCATCCACCTCTTCCTCTAGAGCTTCCCTTGCCTCCTCTAAAGTTTCCTCGGCCTTCTAAAACCTACATTTCACCAAATTGCTGATTGAACCTATTTTGCTGGTTATCGCCAGCACGTCCCATACCACGGCCTCTCGAAGAGGATCTACCACGTCCCCTTCCTGAACTTGAGTAAAATGGTTGGATCTATTCACCATTTTTTCATATGAGTCACCCTGCATATTGATCTCTTCGGTAATCATGAGAGAGATCAACTCATCAAAATTTGGAAATGGCTTTTGTACATATACTAAAGTAACAAATGATTTCCATGCCTTCTCATTATTAAGGCCACTCAAAGTGGATGAAACCAAATCATCATCATCAAGTATTGCATCAATCGCCGCTAAAGCATCTGCAATGCTCCTCACCTTCAACACATACTCATTGACAGACATTTTTCCTTTCTTCAAGGCATTGAACTCTTGCTTGAGTTGAATCTTTTGTGCCTTTTTATTTACTAAAAACATGTTCTAAAAAATTGTCCAAGCTACATGTCTTGGGGGCTGCATGTGAAGTTTTTGCATTCCTGATATGTCCCAACATTGTATTATCAATGACTGCAGATAACCAATACATCACCTTTTTTCTTTCGCATTCCATTCTTTCCATGCTTTTAATTCATCTGCAATCGGAGGGATACCCAACTCTGGCTCCTTTTCTTCACCTAAAACAAACTCATAAAGGTCCTTTCCAATGAGGAAGTTCGTCACACGGAACTTCCATAAAGGGTAGTTATTCTTGTCGAGCTTCTCAATAATGGGGTTTCCGCTTTTCTCTGCCATTATCACAAACAAGGATACAACATAGCAAGCTAGTCTTCTACAATCTTTCACAACACGTGGACAACACTAGACCAAGCAACCTTTTTCACTGACTGCTCAATAGTACATGTACTCTACAACCTGTTTGCAGATAAACCTTATGTTTTATTCCTGCAAACACCTCAAAAATTACAGATTCACAATTTATAACCTGTGCACCCACTTTCGGTCAATATAGTCAAAATCACAGTGTACCTTGAAACTGTTGTCCGCAACCTTACGGCTCTAAAACGGGGCTTGAAACGACCTGATCAGAAACCCAAAATAATTGTGGAACAAGCCTAGAGGACTAATCTGCAAAATATACAGTGCTCTACTCGCACACCAAATCTCACAGCAATCTGAGATTTTCGCTCTATCCTGCTTTCGATGCCTCCACAGGCACTATCCAAGAGAGAGAGTGGAATAATGGAAGAGCTTCTTACCCATTGTTTGCTTGCTCAAACCTTGCTTCTTCTCCTTCACTTCAGCCTTCAAAATCAATCTCTCTTGGTGGCACGGCTCTGATACCATGTCAAGAATCGCGTGATGGGGGGATTTGCTTGAGTTATTGCGCCAACCACACACTATATAAACAAGAGGAAGCTCACCCAAGAACACAAGAAGAGAGATGGAGGCCAAAACGTTTTCTTGCTGATTTTTTTTCTTCTTCCACATACTATACAATGTACACAAAGTATAGATAAGATATAACATAAAGGAAAGTGGCCTTCTAAGTCGAACAGTGCAAAACCGACTACACTAATCGACTGGCGCTATATCTTTGCCATCTTTAGGTAGGTGTAACAAACTAAATATAATAAGTGATAAGTCAATGGACATGTGAGTGTCATACTAACCACCAACGTGCTAAGTGTAGACGTGCGGATCCATCTAGCTAGGCAGTCCATCATCAATGTCCACATGTATTGAGCTTGCCATCTCAACATTTTGTTGGGCTTCTGCTTTCTTTTCACATTTCATTAGCCCAAGAGGGCCAATTAATCCTTCTTGATGTGGGTTCTTTTAACATGTGGATTATTAATTAGTCTTTTTTTATAGGTTAGTTCATCTCAAGTCAACAAGGAAGGTGTTTTGGATGATAACATGGATCCTTCTTCAATACTAGGTGTCTCTATCACATTGTCTCTTATCTGTTACTGCTTTATGTTTTGAAAAGGAGGGGTAGAATCACTTATATATGGTTTCCCATAGATTTAATGTCAAGACATGGGCTAGGGTTTGAATTTCCTACTAAGTGGAATGCCTTAGTTGCTATTTTCTTGCTTGAGGGTGCTCATAGATTGAGCTTGAGTGTCATTCTTGTCAAGAAATCAGAGGCCACCTTTCTTTTGTAAGGTAGCCAACATAGATAGGAGTGTTTAGTTTGATTTCTTGTCATGATAAAGTCCCCTACTGAGTGAGGGGTTGGACTTTGAGTGTTCAATTTGATTTCTTGTCATAATAAAGTTCCTTAGAGTGAGTGAGGGACTGAGGACTTTGATTGTAGCCTAGCAACTGAAATTTTTCACAAGTCACATGAGAAAGAAAAAAGAAGTGACAAATTATACTTGTGCCCTTATGAGGGCTTGGTAGGTTTTTGGATTCGAGACTAGGAAGATGCCTTGTCCTCCTTAGGTTAAGACCTAGGTGTAGGGCTAGAAGGAAAATAGAAAATTAAAAAACATATATAAATTATATGTCACCATGTGAGATTTTGGTAAGTTCTTGGGTTTGAGTCAGAGGTTGACCTACAATCAATTGGTACGCTTGGATCTTCAAGATGAGTCTTTTCAATCTAGCTTTCTCGATTGGTCGTTTTGGTAGTCCATTCTCTAGTATGTGGACTATGTCATCTGAACAATATGGTGTGAAGTCTACTCTAAACAATTCTCCTTCACTAGATATTTTATAAAGGTGTGCGTCTGATAGGTCATCTCACCGATTCCTTGTCCAATAGCAGTCTCTCCTTTGGGTATGAGGGACATATGATCTTCCATATAATGTTTTTTGCCCTTGCATATGGCCACAAAAAAGTCAAATTCCAAGAGCACAAGTAACCATCCAGCAATGCATTCAGGTGCACAAGGTTTATTTATAAGATAAAGCAATGCCTGATGGTCCACAAAGAAGTTGAAGGGTGTCACTAGAAGATAGTGTCTGAACTTCTTTATGGCAAACACCATGGCTAACTCTTCCTCTTTGTTGTGGAGTAGTTCATTTCTATCTCCATGAGCTGTCTACTAGCAAAACTCATTGCATACTCTAGGTTATGTTTGTTGAGTGTTCAGTATGTTGGCACAACACTACTCCCTCGACAAATATTGATGCGTCAATGTGCATGTGGAATGTGATGGACCAATTTGGGGCTCTTAAGATAGGAGCTAAAGTTAGAGCCTCTTTAAGCCTTTGATAGGCCTATCGACATTCTTGGGTCCACTCAAATTCTATCAGTAGCTTGTACAAAGGTCTAGCAATCAATGCATAGTTTAGTACAAATCATTGGTAATATCCTGTGTAGCCTAAGAAACATTGAACTACCTTGAAGTTGGTTGGAGGGGGAAGGTATATAATCACATTGACTTTAGAAAAGTCTTTGGCTATCCCATTCTTTGACACGACGTGCCCTAAGATGCAACCACGCTGCTTTACCCAAAACTGGCACTTTAAGGGGTTCAATGAGAGACCGTATTGCTGGCACTATTCAAAGACTATTCGTAGCTTTTCCAAGTGCTCTTCCCAGTTGGTGTGGATGCATAGGTCATCCATAAAGACTTTCAACCATTTTCTAAGCATGTCCTTGAAAATAGCACACATGAGGCACTGCAAGGTAGCAGGAGCATTCTATGTAGCCAAACACTCCCCTTTCGATGGTGAATGCCGTCTTGTGCCTATTGTGTGGAGGGAATTGCACTTGGTTATAGCCTAAGAAGCTATCCAAAAAGCTATAGATTTCCTTTCTTACTACTCTCTCTAGCATGTGTTCCACGTATGATAGCGGGTAATTGTCTCACTTGATAGTTGCATTGACCTTCTTATAGTTTACACACACTTGAATCTTCCCATTCTTTTTCATGACTATTACTATGAGTGATACCCAGTCCATATGCACTATCTTGTAAATGAATCATGCCTTCAATAGCTTATCAATCTCCTCCTTTACAGCATGTGCATGCGTAGGATTCATTGCATATGGTTGCTGCTGCTTGACTGTTGGGTCGGACGTCATGGGAAGAGTCATGATATTGGGATCTATTCCCTTCAGTTTGTCTAAATACCATGCAAACACATCAATGAAATCCCTTAGGAGATTTATGAGATCATGCTCTTCCTTCTTGATTAGTTCATCCCCACTATGTACACGAGTCGAGGCTTGTTCTCCCCTCTCGCCAAGTTGACCTACTTAACATTGGATGGTCCTTCAATGGGTTCATTTACTTGCCCTTTCAATTTGTCTCCTACCAACACCACTATTCTATCACCCTTTTTATATCGCATGAAGCACTTGGGCATATCTTGGGGTTTCTCCTACCGTTCAACTTCTATCAACAACTTTGACTTTTTTTTTCATCCCTTAACTTCTTACACCTTTGGTGGACTAGAAGGTCCCCCTTGGCAGGTCCTAGGTGGAGGTATCTCGGGGTCACTATCAAACCTTGCCTCTCTGACTCAAAACTTTACTCTCCCTCCTTACTAGAAGAACATGTCTCCCTTTGTGCTAATAACTCTAAAGTTGTCTCAACTCCAAATAGTGGTGTCTTTCCCTCTCTCATTTCCTGTCCCTCCCTCACCTTGACCCTCTCTTTTTCTCTTTCTCTATTAGATTTAATAAATTTTTTCTCTTTTTCTCTCTCCTCTCCCTCTCTCATTTTTTTTCTCTCTCCTCTCCCTCTCTCATTTCCCTTTCTTTCTTTCTCTCCCTCTCTCATTTCCTCTCCCTCCCTCACCCTGACCCTCTCTTTCTCTACTTTTCCATTAGGTTTAATGATCTTTCTCTCTTTTTCTCTCTCCTCTCTCTCATTTCTTTTTCTCTCTCCTCTCCCTCTCTCATTTCCTCTCCCTCCCTTGCCCTCACCCTCACCCTCACCCACACCCTCTCTTTCTCTCTTTTCCTATTATGTTTAACATCTTATCTCTTTTTCTCTCTCCTCTCATTCTCTCTTTTTTTTTCTCTCTCCTCTCCCTCTCTCATTTCTTTTTGCTCTCTTCCTCTCCTTCTCTCATTTCTTCTCCCTCCCTCTCCCTCTCTCATTTCCCTATTATGTTTTCATCTCCCCCCTCTCCCTCTCCCTCTCCCTCTCCCTCTCTCATTCCCTCTCCCTCTCCCTCTCCCTCTCTCATTTCCTCTCTCTCTTCCTCCCTCTCCCTCTCTCATTTCCTCCCCCTCCCTCTCCCTCATTTCTTCTCCCTCTCTCATTATATACAAATTATACAAAAATAAATAAAAAAGAGCTAGAATACACTCTCCCTCCCTCTCGTTCTCTCATTTCATCCCCCTCCCTCTTCCATTTCCTCCCTCTCCCTCTCCCTCTCTTTCTCTCTCTCTCCCTCCCTCCCCCTCCCTCCCCCTCCCTCTCCCATTTCCTCCCTCTCCCTCTCCCTCTCCCTCTCTTTCTCTCTCATTTCCTCTCCCTCTCTCAATATATATACACAATATTGATTGAGGAATTTTGGTGGCCATGATGAATCAATTTTTAGACTCAATATTTATTGGGTTTTTAGGTTGAAATTACTAAAGTTTAATCGATATCAGCTAGGTATACTTCCATGGACTCATCAGATAGCTAGATTACATTTATACCATTGTATCATTACATGAGCACCTAGTCATTATATTTTTGAAATTTAATGTAATTTAAAAATTTTAAACTCAATTAAGACTCAATGAAAAGTGTAAAGTATAAGTGTAATATGAATGTTTCTTTTCTTTGTACTTTTTAAATTTGCTTTATTAATTTGATTATAGATGAATTTATAGCTTTTAACCTCTCTCTCTCTCTCTCTCTCTCTCTCTCTCTCTCTCTCTCTCTCTCTCTCTCTCTCTCTCTCTCTCTCTCTCTCTCTCTCTCTCTCTCTCTCTCTCTCTCCAGCACGAAATGAATCTCACACATTGCTCCTAAAACTAGCTAGTCTAATGTAATACTTGATGCTTGTCTGAAAATACCACTAAATCATAAAAATCAAAGATATCTCAAGAAAAAAGAAATTTTCAACAATCTTTCAATGTAAATAAATCCACATAGAATCTCAATTCATGGAACTAATTACTATTATATTTGACTATCTAGTTGAGATGGATCAATTGCTACTCATTGACTAATACTAGATCATTGAACTTATAGTGTTGATGGAGCAAGAGAAAGCTAAAGCCACTTTTTAAATGGAGATCTACAAGAAAACTACCAAGTCCATGAACAACTAAAGTAAACTTTCACAAGTCTACAAAGCACCATAGATACAACCTTGAAAAGAGCCATTACTAAGAGTGTAAAAAAGAGTAAGCAAAAAAGGAGCAAGGAGCTAACGAGAAGTGTGTTAAGAAAATGGGGTATATTTAGGAAACGCTATGTAGAGAGAAATCCATTGTGTTGAGAAATATAAGATAGGCTAATTCTATATCCGATGTATGCACTAAATAAATGAGGGGCTATGTATAAAGTGACTTAAGATTCAAAAGGTATCTACCACTTTTGTGAGATACTTGGTGTGTATGCTGTTGACAATGGAAGATAGACTAGAAAGAAGAAGAAGAAGAAGAAGAAGAAGAAGAAGAAGAAGAAGAAGAAGAAGAAGAAGAAGAAGAAGAAGAAGAAGAAGTAGCAAAAAATGGATTGGCCTCAATATCTCATGTGATCTCTCTTTTGTTGTGCATCTAAATTGAATCCTTTTAGTTGGAATCAAAGTAGGAGTTCAAGATTCAAGAGTCGGATTGAGGAGCACAATGAATCGAGGTCCACATCAAATTGAAATCTTGTTGTCTACCATTAAAATAGGTACAAATCCTCATCTAATAAACTCAAAATAGGCATACAAATCAAAAGAGCCATTGGAGCTTGGATTTTGGCGAAAAGTGCTTAATTTGAATACGTTTTGGAAGTCATGGAAAGTTTCAAATTGATGTATGATATCAAGGATTTGAATAGATTTGGTTACAAATTTGGTGCATGGTTTGATGCGAAAAGCTTGGGGGCTACTTAAGCTTGGGCCTAGAACTTGATCTGGGGGACCTGCTTGCAAGAAAGAAGCATAGGGGTAGATTGCTAAAGCACATGGTCTACTTATCAATGGAAGTAAGGGGCTTTATGAAACAAACAAAAATAAGAGAAAGAGAAGATTATTTGATTTGTTGATTAGGATAGTATTTGAGCGTGAAGCCTTAGGTTTGAACAAGTGTGCCAAAAGGACATTCTTGATCAAATAACCACCATCCATGATGTCCTCAAGGCCTCAATGGGTTGAAATGGTGGCAAAAAATGCAGTCACTCCAACATGAAGATATTTCTTTTTAATTAGCTTTAATTAAAGCTAAGGTTAGCCCTCCATTCAAGTTACCCCTTTTAACATTGACAAGTATTGAGCTAGTTCCACCTTCTGTATTAAAGAACTGCATATTTGTAGAACTACTTTCACATAGGAGATTTTGTTGAACTAGTTATTTCATTGAACTAGTTCACACCATTTGTGTTCACACTACAATGAGATTAAACTACTTGTTTCAAGGTTAAAAAGGTGAGTTTCCAATAACTTTCAGATGGTTGTTTGGAGATAAAAATTTGTTAGAAAAACTCCAAGAAAATTGGTGTAGATTGAGCTTGTCTGGAGCTTCATTCTTGGCATAAAATATTGTAGAAAACAACATGGAAAATTATCAATTTTAGACCCATATTATTTTGATGCTTTTTGAACTGCACAAGCATTGCTTGAGCACCATTTTTTAGTATTTCTCATTGGGCATAATGTGTGGATATATGTGACAGCATTTGAACACATGTATGATATCCATATCATTGGAACTCAATTTATACGTACTTTTTTGGGCTTTTTTAATGCTTTTTGGTTTAGTCCAACTACCAGAATGACTACAGTGAGGTTGGGGATTGCCTTATTGGATATGATCAATGCCCCACCCTCATTAGGTGCCACCAATGATTCATGGTGCTCAAAGTTGTAAGGCCCCCATTATGAGGAGAAGCCAAATGTGAGCCCGGACATTGGTTGAGTCCTGACTTGTATATCAGATGAGGTCTATGTGACCAGATGGCAGAAAGGTGACCGTTGTGGGTCTAATCTTTAGGTTAGATGGAGTGGTTAAGCTGGTAGCAACTCGAGGCACATTGCATCGAGTTGCGGGATAAGAGAGTTAAAAGGGGCCCCTATTTTGGGGTCCGGGGGCCACAGAAGCGGCCCCTGGCTGGGGGGGTCCCAAGGGGGCCAGCAGCCCCCTTGGCGGGGGTCCGGGGGTAGCGCCCCTGGCCCGATGGTAAAGGGAATATTCCCTGGCTGACTAGTGGAGGCTCATATGGTAGGTCGGTCAGGCCGACATAACGACCTTCGCGGGCTATAAAAGCTAAGCCCCTTCACAACCATCGATCACTCATCTTTCACCCAGTCAGAGTTGTTGTTCCAGCTAGCCTTAAGCTCTTCACCTATCTTCTGTCTAGATCGCCATCTAAGCTTCACATAGTGGAAGCGCACGGGTGGACAGAGCCATCTTTGTATCAGTTGTTTGGAGCTAAAGAATTTACTAATTCTCCTCTTATCTGTTGTGTACTCTCTATCTCTTTCTCAGATTTTGTTCGCTGTGCCGTGTAATTTTTACATGCCTTAGCTTTGATTTATGCTCGAGTACTTTATTATATGTATACCCTCTACATCATGTGCATTCAAGGCCTATTTATAAACATCCTTATCTAAGCCTCAATCAACTTTCTGAGAGGCATTACATGAAGAGGCTACTAAGATGTAGTCACCATCGGACTCCTCAAGCTACATGACATTTATCTCCTCAATCTTTACATTGGACTTTACAGGTATAAAGTTACGATCATTATATTTCTCTTGTACTTTTTCTTTCCCCTTTTCTTTGCGCTTGTCATCGCACATCTTATGGCACTTTGGCCGTATGTGTCGTCTTGCTTTCCCACAATAATGGCATGTAAGATTAGACTTACGTCCACACGACTTGCTGCGTCCACATGACTTAGACTAGGACTTCTCAGAGTCCTTCCCATGATGATCATTATCTTTCTTACCACTTCTGCCACCTCTAATGGATAAAGCATGTGAACTGCGAGAAGCATCATTGTTTTTCCTGTTAATTTCTTTAGTCAAAAGAGCACTCTCTACATCTTTCAATTTCAGCCCATCAAGTTTGCTGGTACAAATCTGTAATGTGTCCCCCTGTCCACTTGTAGGACATGTCTTAGCAGTCCATCCGAAAGAGAGTCCAAAAAGCACCGCCCGGCACTCCCATGAAATGTCATGGGGTTTGCGATCTAGGTCTTCCCGAGTCTGCCATGAAGCGGAAGCATTCTGTGGGAGTGTCGGGCGGCGCTTTCTAGACTCTCTTTCCGATGGGCTACTAAGACGTGTCCTACAAGTGGACAGGGGGACACGTTCTAGTTGGTATCAGAGTGAACCAACGAAATCTAATATTTACAAGAACGCTTAGTGAGGGGAAGTAGAGAAATGTTGCCATTAAGAAAATTTCCTTACTTACTTATGGATGCTGGCCTGCAGAGTCGCGAAGCATGGAACAAATTCTTGGTGTTCCAGGTTATGTTTATGACTCCAATGCGTGCTTCGGATTATTGACGGAGGCTAGGTATGATGAATATCCTAGACCGCATCTACAATCCTTCACCCCTGTACGTAAAATGGAGATGGACGAGTGATTCAGGAATTTTACTACATAGCTGCCCACCGGCTTGCATACCTTCGGACCAACTTGAAGAGAATCAAGTGGATGGAGGACTTAAAGATCGTGAAGCTGTTCATCTTTGTCGAGGCTCACACAAACGCAACCCTACATGTCAGTGGTCGAAAGGTCAAGTAGAACAAGTATGTGTACGAGGAAGTGACTCGAATAATCCCTGCCAACAGAATCAAGGTGTTGGGACGTTATGAGAAGAACGGGTATCAAAGGAAAGGATACCCTAAGCTTCCTATGACCTATCGATTCCTGAAAATCCATAACCCCTCTCCATCCTTGGCTGTAAGTGTTGGTAAAGGAGTTAAGTGATTAGGTCACTTGGCTAAAAGCTGAATTGGGCATGTAATGTAATGTGAGAAATGTTTAGCAAGTTTTTAACGTAAAGAATCTTATTGCCCAGGCGCAATCTCAAGTGCAGATTCCTAGTTCGACCCCTACACCAAGTACAGCTGTAATTCAGGAGAAGAAGTTTCTTCTCAAACAAATCAAGCCACCTGAATTCAATGATAAGGGAAGGATCGTCCAAACTGATGCTGAGATCTGGATCGACCATGGAGGATTATTTCGAAGTAGCAGGTACTGCACCCGCCAACCAGGCTATGCTCGCCAAAGTGAAGCTTACCGGCGAAGCAAGGCTTTGGTGGAAATAATGGTGCAGAGACCAAGGGATCTCAGAAGGGTCAGTTACTTGGGAGAAGCTTAAAAAAGCTATGCGAGGAAGATATCTGCCACCTGCCTATCACACACAAAAGATGAACAAATTCTATGAACTGAAGCAGCTTGGACTATCCCTTGATGCATATTATTCAAAGTTCGTCTCTCTCTTGAAGTACGCGCCACAAATGGACATGACACAACAAGTGTCAAAGTTTTGTGCCAGATTAAACCCACCCATAAACACCTGCCTGGAATCAATACGCCCAATAGACCTATAGGACGCGCTCATTCGAGCTACAGCCATAATATAGGAGGTGCAGACCAAGCCAAGAAATAACAGGACTTGGTCTTACAAGGATCAGAACAAGGGAGTATATAGGTCTAAGGCTAAGAGAGCGCAGGGCCAAAATCAGGCACAAAGGAAGAAATCTAGGGCCACTGCTGTCAACAATTTCATTCCTACCTAAGATAATGGCCGCAATCTCTGTTGCTTCCATTGCAACAAGTCTGGTCACTTTAAAAGGCAATGTCCCAAGCTTAGTAGAGGACAATGTTAAGGGCCATTCCAAGGAGCTGTCCATGGCCAAGGAGCCACCGTCAAGGCCAGAGGGAGAACCTCCAGTATTGCAAACAAGGAGGCGGGTGATGAAGAAGATCCAACCTTGGAAGCTGACATTGAGAGGGCAACGGTTCATGCCGTTCTTCACAAGAAAGGCCTGAATCGCCAGTTCTGGGTGATTCAAACACAATCGGATTATCAAGGTAAAAGATTCAAAATCTTGATTGATTGTGGCAGTACTCATTCTTTCATTTCACCAGTCTGTGGTGCAAGAAGATTAGGAATAGCCACAAAAGATGCACCTACCTTACTTGTGAAATTAGCGAATGGTTGTGAGGTCTCTTGTACCAAGCAAACTGCTAAGGTAAAATTCCTATTGGGAGGAGAGTCAACTTCGGTCAGATTCAGGGTTATGAACCTAGGTGTCCACAAGTGTTTGCTTGGAATGGATTGGCTTATACCCAATGATGCCCACATTCATTATGGAAAGGGCCAAGTCTCCTTTCAAAATTCTGAAGGGGAGCTAGTTACAACTCAAGGAGAGGCTGGTAAGCCAAAAATTCAACTGGCCAAAGCAACACGGATAATAAAAGGAGTCAGAAAGGGGCTACCTATCTATCTGATTAAACTAAATAAGCTAGATTAGAATTAGGAGTCTAGGGAAGAATCTTCATCGTTAAAGGAGTATGTAGACTTATTTCCTGAAGAGATGACAGAGCTTCCTCCTCAAAGGGAAGTCGATCACGAAATCAAGCTAGCTCCAAGAGCTGCACCAATCGCAAAGAGACCATATAGGATGTCCATCCCGGAAGCCATTGAGCTGAAGAAGCAACTCAAGCAACTGTTAGAACAAGGCTACATCCATCCTAGTAGTTCACCATGGGGAGCTCCAGTGCTGTTCCAAAAGAAGAAAGATGGAATGCTTCGGTTATGCATTGACTACAGAGGGTTGAATCAATCGACCATTAAAAACAAATGCCCCATTCTAAGAATAGATGAACTTCTTGACTGTCTTCAAGGTGCGAAGATCTTCTCTAAGATAGATCTCAGGTCTGGATATTATCAGATAAGGATCAAGGAAGAAGATATCCCAAAAACGGCATTGAGCACAAGATATGGACACTTTGAATTCCTAGTCATGTCATTCGGGCTGACAAATGCCTCTGCTACCTTCAACAGGCTAATGCAGGATATCTTTAGGCCCTATCTTGATGACTTCGTACTCTTCTTCTTTGACGATACCCTAGTCTACTCCAAAAAAGAAGAAGATCATGAACCCCAGCTTTGCATTGTTCTTGAAACAATGAGAGCACACAAGCTTTATGCCAAGAAGAAGAAGTGTGCATTTTTCAAGCGTCAGATCAAATATCTGGGATTCATTGTATCAACGAAAGGAATTTCAGTAGATCCGGCCAAGGTCAATGATGTTTTGGAATGGCCAATACCAAAAACTATCAAAGAAATACGCAGTTTCCTTGGATTGACAGGATGGTACAAGGTCTTTATAAAAAACTATGCCTCAATTGCAACACCTCTGACTGATCTATTAAAGAAGCAAGCATCAATTGTATGGTCACCCTGCTAAACAGTCCAGCTTTAAAAAACTAAAGCAAAGCTTGGTATCAGCACCTATCCTAAAACTTCCGGATCTTAGTAAGAAGTTTGAAGTGATAACTGATGCTAGCACACTTGCCTTAGGATGTGTGCTTATGCACGAAGTTCATCCCGTAGCATACTCTTCAAGGAAACTCAAGAGCCACGAAAGGAATTACGCTACCCACGATCTGGAGCTGTTGGCTGTCATCCATGCTTTCAAACTTTGGAGACACTACTTGCTGGGTAACAAATTTACCTTTGTGACGGACCACAAGAGTCTTAAGTGGATTTTCACCCAGAATGAGCTCAATATGAGGCAACGTCGATGGATTAAAGTGCTAGAAGAATATGATTTTGAAATCAAATACCGACCTGGGAAGGAGAATGTAGTTGCCGATGCACTCAGTCTCGCAAGGCATTTCTAAGGCATTTCTAAATTCTCTGATTTTGCAAGATCCATCAACAGCAAGATCTCTAGCCACAAAGGTATCCATGCCAAATAACCCAATTCTTGACCTAGCTAGAGAAGAGGCATGCCATGATCCAACCTACTAGAAATTGCTAAGGGAGATCTCTATCAAAGATCAAGACCCCAAGCTACAAGCAAAGTATCAAGAATTCTCTATCAATAATGGACTTGTTTATTATAGGACAAGATTATGTATACCGGCAAGCCAATCACTCAAGCAGAAGATACTTTGGGAAGCCCATGACTCCCCTTTCTCAGGACATCCTGGCTATGCCAAGACCCTCAATGCAGTCAGAAAGAGCTATTATTGGGATAGGCTCAAAGGTGACGTTCTCAAATATGTCACAAAATGTTTGTCTTGTCAACGCATTAAGGCCGAACATGTCAAAATGCCAGGGAAATTGCAACCACTTTACATTCCCCAAATGAAATGGGAGTTCATTAGTATAGACTTTGTTGTTGGCTTGCCCCAAGTTCAAGGAGAATACAACTCCATTATGGTTGTGGTAGATATGCTTATCAAGGTTTCATATCTTATCCTTGTTAAGAAAAACTATAAGGCCTCAGACATCGCAAGGTTATTCATCAAGGAAATATTCAAACTACACGGGCTACCTAGAAGAATCATTAGTGATTGTGAATCTCTCTTCACCTCACACTTCTGGAGGGCTATCTTTGAGGCCATTGGGACTCAACTCTGTTTCAGTACAACTTACCATCCCCAAAATAATGGTCAAACAAAACGAGTCAACCAAGTCATTGAAGATATGCTTAGGGCACACTGCTGCCGCGAACCCAAAAAGTGGATTCAATACTTGCCACTAGTTGAGTTTGCCTACAATGCTTCTTACCAACAAAGCATTCAGATGACCCCTTTTCAAGCATTGTATGGGTACAATTGTCACACTCCTTTAAACTTTTCGGATCCAACCTTGAGGTTTGAAGCTTCAAAGTAGATGCTGGAAGACATGGATGACCAAATCAAGTCAATAAGACAGGACATCCAAGCTACTAAGGCCAGACAAAAGGCCTATGCAGTCTTGAAACATCAAGACGGATCCTTCGTTGAAGGTGATATGCTTTTCATTCGCGTACGTCCAAAGAAGAGTTCTCTATCCTTGGGTGAATGCAAAAAGCTAAGTCCAAGGTATTGTGGACCCTACAAGATTCTCAAGTGCCTAGGGCCTAATGCTTACAGATTGCAACTCCCTGAAAACCTAAAAGTTCATAATGTATTCCATATCAGCCTACTGAAAAAGCATGTACCTAAACCTAGTCACGTGCTTTGCAAGTTGTAATGCCTAGCCAAGGAGTCCTTGAGCTATGACGGCCTGATAGGATCTTAGATGTTAGGGAGAGACATTTGAGATCCATAATCTTGAGAGAATACCTCATCTAGTGGAAATATTACCCCAAAGAGGATGCCATTTGGATGGATGAAAGTACTCTCAACCAACAATACCCCCAGTTCTTCTCGAGATGAGGACATCTCGATTCCTCTAAGGGGGAAGGAATGTAATATTTCCGCAAGAAATATTAATGATCCTAGACCCCGCACATCCCCAGCAAGAGCAACTTAAAGTAATCTCCCGCAACAATAAAATTTTGGACTAAGTGCTCCACCCTCGCGCAATAGCAAACTCCAGCTTCGTGTCGTGTATAGGAAGCCATGGCTCAAAAGTTGTAGTTCCACGTGGGAACACCCCTTCAAGGGGGAAAAGAGATAATGGATAAATTTTTGGTAAATTTATTTATTAAAACTCGCCTCCCCTTCAGCCATTGCATGGCGGAGAGAGGGAGTATGAGCTAAGTGGGGGAGGATCATGGGGAGGGGAACATGTTGCCCACCACTTGTGTGGCTATCCCCCCCCTTCCACACTATATATGACCTCCCCCTCCCCAAGCTTGAGGGAGGGAGAGAGGAGGATTGGACATGCTGCTGCTGCCCGCCTGAGGACCTGCCCGCCACCCTTCGACAGCTGCTATCATCATCATCGTGTTGCCACGCTGCTGTCACCTCCATCCTCACCACCATCATCATCATCGTCATCGTCATCGTCATCGTCGTTATATTCACCTCCATCCTCATCATCTTCCCAATCATTACTCTCTCTCTCCATGTCATTCTGCTTGTGACACAAGCATTAGAAGCTTCTATTGGAAGTTTCTAATAATGCTTCCTTAGACCTTGTTCTCCCTGTGCCTCGGGTTTTTCAAAACTGGGACTCTAAGGCCCATTTCCTGTGCGGAAGAAGAGAACCCCGGGTAGAGAGACTTCGAAACGTGTACGAAAGCCGAGGGGTAGTTCACTGAGTCAAAAAGCTACTGCGTCAATGGCTTCGAAGCAAATGTCCAAAGGAGCACACGCGGGAGCTTCCACCCCGAGTACGCGAGTGGACAACGCTCAGATTCTTAATGCCCAGGTTTCGATAGTATTCCTGCATGAAAGGATGCATTAACCATGTATTTAATTCTTGTAGGCAAGTTTAAATACATTGGAAAATTTATTTGCTTGTTCGATCTACAAAATTTAGCTGCATGTCAAGCACTTGCATTTGCTTGCACGCCGGTGGTCAAGAATAGCTGCATTTTCAATGTATGATGCATAGGTTATAAGACGAAATTGTGCGAAGGTGTCCTTGTGGCATCTCGCAAAGAATAGGGCATATAACACATAACGCATTTAGGTAATAAATTCTCGATTGTGTCTCGTGATTAAGGCAATCATAGAACAGATGTTAAATGTTGTCTAAAAAGTTGCATTGAAAGGGAAAAAATGGATTTATGTACTTTGCAAATCGCATGCGATGATAATTACATCCTAGGTTGGGTTAAGTGCTGGGTTAAGTGCTAAAGGAAGGATTAATTCAATGATGGACTCATGGCATTCGCTCAAGCGTGGAGTTCTTTATCAAAGTTTGAATGCATCTTCATTAAAAATATTAAAGCTTTGACTTCCTTGCATCAACGTAGGATTTATACAAGCTAACTCTGAATGTCAATCATTATAGTATAGGGCAAGGAAAAGAATGATCTCTAAGTTGCATAAAAGCAGAAGGTCTATGGTTTGAAGTTGCATACTCGCATGGAACGATACATTGCATACATCTTGTAGTTACTTGCATCTTTTAGGGGAAAGTAATTGCTAACTTAGAAGAAAGTATTTGCATCTTTAAAAGGGATGATCGTCTCTAATCGTGGGTTAGTTAGATCAACTAAGTAATTCGCATATAGTTGAATAGCTTACATGAGAATCATAAAGGTATGATTAGTTAGTGTATGACGATCACCTCAATGTGCTAGGTAGGGTTAAGCTATGATAAAATTCTACCTAGTATCGCACTCAGGTTGCCGACCTAATATTTCCGATCTCAAAGGTCCTACCCACATTCACGTAATGTTAGGGTTATCTAAACGCCCATGCAAGAATGATCTAGGGTTCTCACCCTAAGGATCAATTGACCAAATACTAAACCTCCGTATGAATTTAGGATCCCTAGGGCCAAAGCGTTATTGGCCTAGTAGGGTTAGGGTTGGATTGGGTCAAGAGGACTCCCAAACCCTACATCTTGACCAAAGGTATTCTTGACCAAGGAATACCGTGTGATGGGAGAAATGATCCCACAAGTTAGGTGTTGACACCTATCTCGTGCAACAAGTTGTAACGTCACATGTTTTTGTGTCTAAATCACAAAATAGTATTGCCACTCCTTAGAACAAGTTTGGCGAGTTCTAAATACAAGTCAAATTTTCTAGAAGATGAGTAGTCATCCTGCTATATCACCCTTCCTTGGGCCTGGTTTGCCAAGTTAGAAGAGTTACGAATTTGCCAAGAAAGCAGTTGACCAACCAAGTAAGGGAGACGAGGTTGCCTAGGATTTATTAATCTTAATATAAGGAAACCTAAGGTATTGACAATTTGGGTTAATAGGGAATAAACCCTAACCCAAGGAAAGAGGGTAAACAAGCAACTTAGCTTATGAAACCCTTGGGATCTTGCCAAGTCGCGATTGATCTCGGATTGAATGCTGGATGTATTCGGAGAGAAGGATTCACACCTTAGCAATTGGCCGTACAAATGACCACTGGAATGCTCATGATTGTACACTAGGAGCATTGTTTGTATTTCTTTGCTCAAGAAACTAATGCTGGAAAAATAACTAATGATTCAGGTTGAAATCCTAGAGGGAGAGGTAGCATCAGTTACCTCCGACTGTCTTCCTGACCCTATCCAAGGGGGTTGATAGTTGCGCCGGGTACGTGGACCGATGAACCCGCTGCGAGAGGTCTCTCCGTGGGTACTGCTTGGAGCAAGAGGATGCCTGGGTGCCAGTGGGGGCTTTGGCCGTAAATCCCTTGCCTCTGGATCCTGCACAAGAGGTCGACGTGACTCGAGATAGGATCTCAAGGCCCGCATACTAGTCTATGGGCGGAACTTGGAATAGCGATCCTTGAGGATTGCTGGAATAGCCTTCGGGCGGATTATATGATGTATTCCAAAGACTGATAAATAAAGACCAAATGTTGAAAAGAAACTTGCTTGACATTGTTTTTCTATGTCAGTGCCTAAGTTACGTGAAGAAACTAGTGATTAATTGGTTAATTAAGGAAGCTATTTTTGCTTGTCAAACTAAATATAGTAGGTAATTAGATAACTAAAGCAACCTGAGGAAAGTGTGATGGATGTGACCTTGGGTCCGTCCTACGGAAGGGTGGTCCTGGTTGGCCGGGAAATTTTCTCAAAGGAATTGGCAGCAAGGTAACAATGACCTAGAATCATTAGGGGTAGAGTCCCGATTTATACTATTTTAGGGAAACGGAATGGTACTATGCCTTACAGGTAGAGAGGTCGAGCTTTGCATCCCTCTCGTTTCCCATTCTCCTTGAACCAAGTGCAGTATAAATCGGCTTCGACCCTGACATTTCTACGGAAAGTAGTCCGTTTGGGGCTCGATGCTAGTTACCTCCTAGGAACTTGACCATTAGGGAAACCCTGATTCAGGTCGGTCCTCAGTGGGGACGGTCGGAATGCTTCCACTTTGTGGCACACTCGAGAAGACCTAGATCGCAAACCCCGTGACATTCCGTGGGAGTGCCGGGCGGTGCTTTCTAGACTCTCTTTCTGATGGACTGCTAAGATGTGCCCTACAAGTGGAGAGGGGGACATGTTACAAAATTGCAGTGCAAAATACATCCCAAGACTTAGGTAAAGTGCCAAGCAAAAACAAAGGAGATTTTCCTAAAACTCAATACCGTGTTGAAGCAGATTCTTCATGATAGAATGAGAGTAGCTAAAGTGAGCAGACAATGGGGTCCACTCCTTCATGTGGAGATCCATTAGCCAATACATGTGTGAAGTAGGGCTCTGTTTTGTATAAAGTTCTTGAATCTTTTTCCATAGATTCCATGCATTCTGATCTTCATCTTCAACAACATTATTATGGACCTCTTCAAAGAGTGATAAAATGATAGTGGACTTGCATAGTGCATCTAAATCATCCAAGTCATCATCATTCATATTCTTAGGTTTAATACCTTTGTTTCTTAGTGGCTTAATCTGCAATTTCTGCACCAAAACTTGCCATATTTGAGACTTTCAATAGCTATAGTTGGTGCCATCCAACTTGGCAGTGTTAAACAAAGCCATATCCTTGAGATGACCAGCCATAATGAGTCAATGGCCAACAAATGGGCAAGATTTGAAGGGGTGGACCAAAGTTTGGCAAGTGGTCATGACCTTTGGGGGGTGGGATGTAACATTTGGGGTGTAGCATCAAATCGTGGAGCATCAAGATGGCAAAAAAGTGGGAAAGAAGCGCCTGTATGCGTCGGAAATTTGCAGCCAATCCTTGATGATGCATTCTCCAACCTGCAAACAACCACCCCCAATGATTATGGGGCTTGATTCCCTCATGGATGCTGAGTCTATAGCCGCCCTTCACCCGTAGAATGGTGGCCTCGATGGAGATCTCTGAAATCAGTCTTTCTCTCTCCTCCCTCTCTCTCCCTTAAGGGGCTGTTCTTGTGTGGAAGAAGACAATGAAGAATGATGGAGGAAAGCTTGTCCGGATGAGACCGAATTGCTTCCCGATGGATGAAGACATGAAGAGTGCTGTTCTTGAAGATGCTGAGCATTAAATGCATGGTGGAAATCAGTCTCGTAATCAAGACCAAGAAACCGAGATCTGAAAATAAGCGGTAATGCTATTTTTATGAAGAAAAATGATCTTTTTATACTATTTGCTTTATGAAACTTTGTTCATATGGGATGAAAGTACATTATAACATTGTTTGCCATGAGTTTGATCAGTTTATGCTCTAAAAAATCAGAAAATATAAGGCTACATGGACGGAATTAGTGTTAAAATACATAAAAACATGCGTTTTAAGGGTAAAATTGGGGGTTTTTGCTACATAAATGAGAAATTTGATATGTCACACCAACTAAATCTGAGTTTTTGCTGTCAATGAACCTAAGGGCCACAGCCGACAATCAATTTTCATTTTCAATCATTATTTATTAAAGAAAAATAGAGAAAAATGCCCAAAAATGGAAAAAATGGATTTAAAATTAGAAAAAAATGGAAAATGGGCTGAGGAAAATTAGGGAAAATTATATCTATGTCTGTGCAATGTATAATGATGGCAAAGCACGAGGTTGGCCTTGGTTTGTCCTCGTTTCTATGTTTTGTGCGTATTTATCGTTGTTTTAAAAGGGAAAAATGCATAGAAACCCTATCTAACCGATCAATGATGCGAAATGCTAAGAGTTAGAGGAAAGGGGGCTGAGACACTGAAAGATAAAGAAAGATTTGATTTATGCATTGCACTTGGCATATAGGAAACAGTTTAAATAAAGAGGATGGTAGCATGGGCATATGGCTCGGTGCCTCCTTTCAACGCAGCACGCGTTAGTGAAATTCATGGAAAGAATGTTTTATGCATGATGCACGATGCTGATTTTTTTTCTTTTGTCTGAGCACATAGCCATACATGACTTGCATTAATCATAATAATTAAAAGGTATCAGAAAAACCTCTTGGATGCATGGCACCTGTCTTCCTTAGGTTGTGACCACCAACGATGAGCGTGTCAAGATTGTGGGAGAGAAGGAAGGAGTCTCGCTTGAAGCTTTCTTGCTTGCACAATAGGGGAAGACACACAAGGGTGGAGGCTGAAAACAGTTTTCCTCTTCTTAGTTGTGTAAGCCAAAAGAACTCTAATACAAAGAAATAGAAGAACCCTCTATATGGGTCTCAAACCAAACTCAACTAATTAAGGTGGCATACTAACTGAGCCACGAACTAGAGTAGATAAGGATAGCTATCATGTAGCTATTATTCATGGGCGGTGTACCAACCGCGTCTGCAACTGACAAGTCGGTGACATAAATACACAACGGTCACCCTGGCGTATCACGAGTGGAGCTCGATATCTCAACACTCCCCCTCGAGCTCAATCCCAATTCCTGCATACCAAGCAGGTCTCTGAACTTGCGCAGCTTCTCTGCGCCCAATGCCTTCGTGAATATGTCAGCTACCTGATCCTCTGTGCTGACATAAACTAGATCAATAAGACCTAGTAAAACCCTCTCTCGCACATAGTGATAATGCACCTCAATGTGCTTTGTTCTAGCATGATAGACTGGGTTATTTGCCAAGTGTATACTACTCATGTTGTCACAATAAATGACAACTGGCCCATCTGTAGACTGATGCATATCATAAAGTAGCTTATGCAACCAAGCTACCTCACATGCAGCCATTGCTGCACCCATGTACTCAGCCTCTGTGCTCGACAAGGCAACTGTAGGCTGTTTCTTGCTGCTCCAAGTGACTGCAGCACTCCCAAAAGAGAACACATATCCACTGGTAGATCGTCTATCAAAAATACTACTAGCCCAATCAGCATCAGTGTATCCATGCAGCTGTATCTGAATCCCAGTCTCATAAAATAGTCCATACTGCAATGTGGACTTCACATACCTGAGTATGCATCTAGCCGCATCCAAATGTGGTTTCCTTGGAGCCTGCATAAACTGACTTACCAATCCAACAGCATAGCTCAAATCTGGCCTGGTAATAGTCATATAAATCAAACTTCCTACTATGCGTCTGTACATAGTAGGGTCTTCTAGAAGCTCACCTGTATCTGTACTCAGCTTCACATTCTGCTCCAAAGGAACTGAAATAGGCTTACAGCCTGTCATCCCATATTTGGACAGCATGTCCAATCCATATTGCCTCTGCAAGAGCTGTATCCCACTTGGTGATCTAATCACCTCAATGCCCAAGAAATAACGTAGCTCTCCCAAATCCTTCATCTCAAACTTCTGCTTCAATAGCATTTTCACATGAAGGATATCTTCATCACTGTCACCTGTCATAATCAAATCATCAACATAAATGACAAGTAGCATAATACCTTTCTCTGTTTTTCTCACATAAAGTGAGAAATCTGCCTTGGAAATCTGAAAGCCAATAGCGACAAGATACTGTCCTATCTTGTCAGACCATGCTCTAGGTGCTTGCTTCAAGCCATACAAGGCTTTCTTCAACCTGCAAACAAACTCAGGATGAACAGCATGCACATAACCTGGTGGCTGCTCCATATATACCTCTTCTTGCAAATCACCATGCAAGAAGGCATTCTTTACATCCATCTGATGTAAAGACCATCCCTTTGATGCAGCCATAGCAATGACTGCTCTTACGGTTGCCATCCTTGCAACCGGACTGAATGTTTCTTCATAGTCAATGCCATATGTTTGTGCATACCCCTTGACTACTAATCTTGCCTTGTATCTGTTCACAGAACCATCAGCATTGTGCTTCACCTTATAAACCCACTTACAGCCAATTGCATTCTTACCTTTAGGCAAAGGTACTAACTCCCATGTAGCATTTGCTTCCAAGGCATCCATTTCTTCATCCATGGCTTTCTCCCATTTTTCTTTTCCCATGGCTTCCTCAAAAGAAGTGGGTTCTGGTTCCTGTATCACTTTAACCATATATGCATAGTGAATGGCTGTAAATCCATCATATTTCAGCCTATCCACAGGATACCTAGCTCTCGTAGACCTGCGCAAAGTAGGTTCACTCCCAGGTGCTCTCAAAACATCCCTGGTCTTCCTTACTCCAGGTGTAACAATAGAAGGAATACCCAACTCATCATCAATGCTCTGTTCTGAGCCACTGGATTCACCATCCACATAAGAGTGACCTGCATTCACATCAAACATGGGCTGATCAACCTTCTCTTTTCCTTTTCGTGATACCTGCATACCACCATCTGCATTACTTTGAGAAGATTCTCCTGATCTCAATCTGCCTGTCCATGGCGAAGAATGTGAACCACTGCTAGAGGACCCTCCAGGTCCACTAATATTTTGTGACTGCTGCTGTGAATTCTGTGCAGCATTACCATTTTGTGCATCTACATCATCAATGACATTTATTGGTTTATACCAGCTACTCATCTCATCAAAAACAACATCTCTGCTCACTGTAAACTTACGAGTAGAAGGGTTATAGCATCTATACCCTTTTTGCTGCAGAGAGTAACCAATAAAGATGCACTTTTCAGCTTTTGGATCCAACTTGGATCTCAACTCATCTGGCACATGTACATAGGCAATGCAACCAAAAATTTTCAAATGAGAAATATCTGGTTTCCTACCAGTATACCTCTCCTCTGGAGTCATTCCATGTATTGCTGCAGTGGGAGTCCTGTTCATTATGTAGACTGCTGTAGCAACTGCTTCAGCCCAATAAAAATCTGGCAAGTCTTTTTCATTGAGCATGGCACGAGATACCTCTCCAATATGCCTGTTTTTTCTTTCTGCAATTCCATTTTGTTGTGGGGTATGACTGCATGAATATTGCTGCTTTATGCCATGCTCCTGCAGGAACCTTGCAAACTCATTTGAGAGGTACTCTCCCCCTCCATCTGACCTTAGGCATTTTATCTGCAGGCCTGTTTCTTTTTCAACCATAGCTTTAAGAGTTTTGAAATGCCCAAAAACTTCACTTTTCTTTTTCATAAAATACACCCAAACCTTTCTGCTATAGTCATCAATAAAACTGACAAAATAATGACAGCCTCCAAGAGATGCAGCTTTAGTTGTCCACACATCAGAGTGGATTAATTCCAATGGCTTCTTACTCTCTTGAACATGTCTAGGAAATGGTTTCCTTGCCTGTTTTCCAAACTAACAGGCTTCACATACCTTATGCATTTCTGCAACCTTGAATTTGGGCAATCCTGCAACAATATTTTGGGCCTGCATTGATTTAAGTCGCTGTATATTAACATGACCAATGCGTTTATGCCAGATATCAATATCTACAACTACACCGGTCCCATGTGCAAACATTGCTGCACTCAATTCAGACATGTCTGTATCCAATGTAAACATTCTGCCCTTCTTCTTTCCTTTTGCTATCAAGCGACCTTTATTTTTCATATCCTCAACAAAGCATCCATGAGGATTAAATCTGACCTGCAAGCCCTGTTCAACCATTTGACCAACTGAAACCAGATTCTTGGTGATATTCGGGACATGAAATACATCGGACAGGTATTTCTTTTTCCCATCCTGCATAGACAAAGGAATTTTTCCAATCTGCACAATAGGATGTGCAGTATCATCACCAGTCTCCACAAATCCTGGTTTTTCCATTTTCCTTGCATCCTCCATCCATTCTGCATGACCTGTCATGTGGTTTGATGCACCTGAGTCAACATACCATACATCGTTGCTTTCTTCTGCACTTGTCACAGAATTGTTCATGTGCTGCACCATAAACAGATGCTCATTTCTGTCATCACCCTGTCTACTAGAGGATGCATAATTCCCTTGTTGCAGTTTTCCATTCATGATGTCATTCTGCTTTTTATAGCAGTCTTTAGCCATATGACCCATTTTACCACAGTAGTAGCATTCAACATTACTGTTTGCATTTTGGCCTCTTTGCCATCCACCACGACCTCTTTGGCTCCCCCTGCCTCTAGAGTTACCACGTCCTCCTCCATAGGACTGGTTTTCTTGAGTCTGCTGCATATTCTGATTTCTGCCACGGCCTCCAAATCGGCCTCCTCTACCTCTGCCTCTACCTCTTCCAGCATTTGAGTAGAAGACAGCTTCTTTTGAAGTTCCTCCTGAAGAAGATGCACCACCATTTCTCTGTTCCTCAGAAATTAGAAGAGCAATCAACTCCTCAAAATCAGGAAATCTTTCACGAACTGAAATGGATGTCCGAAACTGTGCATAATCCTTTCCTAGACCATTCAAGGTCACAGAAACTAAATCATCATCTTCCACTGGCGACCCAATGGAAGCAAGTGCATCTGCAATCTTCTTCACCTTCATGTGGTAGTCATTGATGCTCATATTTTCTCTTTGCACATTGTGCAACTCTTGCTTGAGCTGCATTTTCCTGGCTTGCGTATTTGTGCTATACATCTTTGACAGAGTATCCCATGCCTCCTTTGGCGTACTTGCATCCTGAATATGCACAATCATAGAGTCTGAAATGCTGATAGACAGCCAATACATAACTTTCCTAGCTCTCTCATGCCATGCTTTGAATGCCTGCATTTGCTGTTGATTGGGAACATCAGGAAGAACTGGTTCTTCTTCATTTCCTGCAACAAATTCCCAATATCCTTTTCCCATAAGGAAATTCGTCATTCTAAACTTCCATGCCTGGAAGTTGTTCTTGTCAAGCTTTTCAGTGACAATCTGTGAAAGAGAATCAGACGCCATTACAGAATACTGCAAGAAATTCTGTCACTGCAAAAAAACACAGCTTCACCCTCACAAGGGCAAATCTGCAAAACTGGCGAAAGTGGTATTTGACCACACAGTCACTTCCTAGTGACGATTTTGCATAAACAAGAACCAAGGATGATTCTGAAACTCCCAATGTCTCTGCGCACAAGCATACGATGCAATTTCTACAGTAACTTTTCACCGACCTGTAGAACAGTGGCTGCACAGCATAAAACTGAACCTTTTCCTGAGTGCGTGCAGAAAACTTCCGTCTGCGAAACAGGCCCCGAAATGGCCTCAAATCAAAAAAACAAGGTCGTCGAGGGCTAAAGCCTTCACCCGCAGCATATACTGCCCTCTTGCTTCACCGCGAAGGGCGTCTCAACCTGAGACAATGCACTCCTGCAATTTCCGGCTGTGCTACCTGCAGAGATCTGCTTCCAAAATAGAAAATGAAAGCAACACTGCTCCTCTTACCAGAACACCGCGAGCTTGGCTTGCTTTCTTGAGCTCCTTACCACGAACAAGGCTCTGATACCATGTCAAGATTGTGGGAGAGAAGGAAGGAGTCTCGCTTGAAGCTTTCTTGCTTGCACAATGGGGGAAGACACACAAGGGTGGAGGCTGAAAACAGTTTTCCTCTTCTTAGTTGTGTAAGCCAAAAGAACTCTAGTACAAAGAAATAGAAGAACCCTCTATATGGGTCTCAAACCAAACTCAACTAATTAAGGTGGCATACTAACTGAGCCACGAACTAGAGTAGATAAGGATAGCTATCATGTAGCTATTATTCATGGGCGGTGTACCAACCGCGTCTGCAACTGACAAGTCGGTGACATAAATACACAACGGTCACCCTGGCGTATCACGAGTGGAGCTCGATATCTCAACAGAGCGTGAGAGGACGCCCCAAGCTGTAGGTTAGTCATTGGGTCCTAAGGGGAAATTGTTGTGAGGAATGGTACATCCTGAAACGTAAAATATTGGTAGTTTGAGAGGATTTTGTGCTCGTATGTGTTATATGTCTAGCAGCACATCAAAGGGCCAATCCTTGAGATGTACGAGAGCTACAGTGGGGCTCCAACTATTAGTCGGTGGAGTGCCTCCATATGTGTGTGATCGTGGCATTGCCAATGTGTAAGGGTTCTCCCTCTGAGGAGTTTAAGGGAAAAGTTGGACTATAAACTATAAACGCAGGAATTAAGCTTTAGGGCAGTTTGTCCTTTAGCATTAGATTGACGCTCCTGGTCCGCGAGGCAGTGAGGGTGTTTGTGTGTCATGAGCATGAGGTCCGACTAGTGCTATAGCCAGTGCCGGCCCATTTTAGGTCCCATCAGTGGTGCGTCTTCCGGGAGCCACTTATAAGTGGTGGTTTTCGAATCTAGGGTTTCTAGGGACCAAAAGAAAGTTGGTTTATGTCCTCTAACAAGGACCGTCAAGCCAAAATCCAAAAAGCAGAACGTGCTGAGAGAGCTACACGATGGTTAGAGATCGTAAGCCGTTATTCTCCTCAAAGGAGTAGCCTAGTACGTATAAGAAGCAGTGGTCTTAGTCACCCAACTGCTCCACATATTCCGTTAGGTGCAGGAGGAAGCGTAAGTTCTTCCTCTCCTCCACCAAGTCCACCCACTTCAAGTGGGGGTGTGAATCCATCAGTTCAAGCTCCTACTGCTAATCCGATTGTCACCATGGCACAGCCTATTGCAATTCCTATAGGGACGTCGGATTTACCAGCCTTAGGAGTTCCCTTACCCATTTTTAATGGGTTAGCGGAAGAGGATGCAGAATTTCACATTTGTGAATTTCAAAGATTGATGTTCAATTATCACATCCAAGACGAGGGACATCTCATGATGTTCTTCAATATGACGTTAAAAGGAAGGGCTGCGGTATGGTATCACAGCATAGAGTCTGGGACCATATCCACCATTGATCAATTCTATGCAGCTTTCCAAGCGGAATATGCCCCTGAAAGAGGTGGCCAATATTGGTTACGGGTCTTGAATGTAACGCGCCAAGATCCTCGTGAGAATGTGAAAGCTTATGCCAAGAAGCTTAAAGAAGTATTCCGTAAGTTACAAACTTACATTCCCATTCCACCAGCTGCCCAATTGCAATACTTTTTGCATGGGTTGGATTTTAATATCCAAGTACAATTGAGCAGTGTGGCCTTGGCAGACATAGACACCGCTATTACATGGGCAGAGGGAGTAGAAGCACGATTACAAACGGCCTACTCCTCTCGAATGAATGTTAATGGGGGTTTAGTACCTAGTGGCAATCCATCATTGACGAATGGAAGTCAAGGGATACCTATGACTAACCCTAATGGGAGAGGGAGTATGGTTCAGAATGTACCTTTGCTACTAGCTCCTCCCAGTGTGACTATGCCTATGGCAAGTCAGTTGGCTCCATCAAATGTTGGAGGCCAAGTTTCGAATTCTAACGTTGTTCCTATGGGTCAACAGCCAATGCCAAATCAGATTATTAGGCCAATGGAACGACGGGTCGACGATCGAGGCTACGAGTCAAGTGCATCTAATGTCCTTGGTGAAGTTAAGGACATGATGAAGCATTATACCGATATGATTTCTGAACAATATCGACAAATAGCCGTCGACGTTAATTTCTTGAAGAAGCAACAAAATTTGATAAGGAGTTGACGCCCTGAAGAGGGTGGACCCTCTAGATTCAGTTGTAAGTGGTGTGGTGGACATCACTTCCCCAGAAACTGTCCAAATGTGAAATGTGACATTTGTGGGAAGTCGGGCAATTTAGCTGCTACCTGTTGGAGTAAGATTAGTTCTCTCCAACAAGGGAGTAAACAACCAGGCCCTGTGAATCATAGAGCGCAAGGAAATAACTTGCAACAGAATGATGCACCCAGGAAAATAATACAGAGAGGAAAAACAACTGTAGAAGAGTTGCCACAAGGCAACGGAGTTAGCCTTGTTGAGGCTGTAGGAGTCAATGCTGCTAAAACCTCTAACTTAAGAGCCGTGACGAGAGGCCAAAAGGCTAAAGAGGTTGATAAAGATAATGCAAAACCGGTTGAGGCAAACCCTAAACAAGGGGATAAGGGGACGCAAGTCCAGAGTACTAGCATGGAAGGGGGACCGCTAAGGGGCCCGTTGACAAGAAAGTTGACCCTAAGAAGGATGAGGAAGTGCCAAGAAGGAAGGAAGAGCTAAGAAAGAAGCACCAAAACCGGTCCAAAGACCAAAAGAGAGGATGGTTTGGCGAGAAAAGAGAGATTTGGCTACTTATCATGACTTTGATTTAGCGAGTTCTCTTTGCGAAGTTAAACCAGATGTGAACCTCTTGCAATTGATTAAATTATCTCCAGGAGTACGTAAGGAATTTAAGAAGATCCTGCGTATTGGGTATATTGTAGAACCCTTGGGCATAACACGAGTAGGGGAAGATTGGTTTGACCATGCTTAAAAGAACTGCCCTAGGGTTCCAGCTTATGTAGATGGAATATTAGTGGAACATGCCATTGTAGACACTGGATCCTCCGTCAATATCATGAGTTCAGAATTGATGGAGAGGTTGGGTCTAGGCATCCAGAAAGATAGCTCCACCCTTCTGAGAATGGCTGATGATAGTCTAAGACAACTAGAAGGTTGCGTTACTAGAGTCCATGTTATAGTTGCAAGTGTAGAATGCTTCTTGGACTTTAGGGTGATAAGATTTGCAGGACGTCCTAGCTTGCCATTTATTGACCAGATCTTGGATCAATTAGCGGGTAGGGAAATATATTCATTCATGGATTGCTTTGCAGGATATAACCAGATGGCAATTGCAGAAGAGGACAAGTTAAAAACAACTTTTATTACGGTCTTTGGTACTTTTGCGTACCATGTGATGGCCTTTGATTTATGCAATGCACCTGGATCGTGGCAACGAACAGCACACAAGACCTTTGGTGACATCTCCCCAGATGAGTTGAAAGTATTTATTGATGACCAAGGGGCAGTCACTGTAAGGGAAAGGATGTTGATTATTTTAAGAAAATGCTTTGAGCATTGCAGACAATTTTGTATCGCTCTTAACCCACGGAAGTGTGTCTTTGGAGTGCCTTATGGGTTATTGCTGGGCCATGTGGTCAGTTCAGTGGAAATTGCAACTGACCCTGAAAAGATCAAGGTTATAGTGGCTATGACTCCACCACGCACTCTGAAAGAGGTACATAGCTTTCTGTCTCAATAGGATACTATTGGAGGTTTATAAATGCCTTGGCAGAAAGGACGTTGCCATTAACGAACTTATTATCTTTTAACTGTCTATTTGAATGGAGCGACCCTTGTAAGGTAGCTTTTGAGGATGTGAAACAGAAGTTAGTAAAAGCACCCGTTTTAAAAGCACCTAAAAGGGGTGAGGTATTCTATATATTTTCAGTAGCCACCATGCATAGTATCAGCTCTACTATTTAGCCCAATTTTGGGAGGAAAAGTGGTATCATCCGATAGCTTTTGCTAGTCGAAAATTGGGCATTTCAGAGATCAATTATACCTACATGGAGAAGTTGTGTCTTGCGATGGTCTTTGGGACTAAGAAATTCAGGCACTACATCCTCTATGAAAAGGTAGTGTTCTATACAAAGGCAGAAGGGCTTAGATTGCTTATGAACAAGCTGCAACCGCCTGATCGTTTGGCAAAGTGGTTAATCACTTTGCAGGAGTTCAATTATGAGATTAAGAGTAAGCCACCGAGGTTGCAGGGTATTGTGGAATGCCTTGTGGATTTCGGGGAGCCGAAAGAGATTTTGACTGAAGGAAGTGACATTGAGGAAATATTTAAAATTGATACAGCTTCTATTCCATCTTGGTATGCTGCTATTACACACTATCTATCAACAGGAGAGACGGGAGCTGGTTTGCCAAAGTCTTGAAAAGAGGAAAATCAAATAGCAAGCATTGAAGTTTTCCTTGATTGCAGGGACACTATATCGGCAAGGTGTTGATGATATCTATCGCCAATGTGTGATGCCTGACGAGGTTTCTTTCATCTTGGAGGAGTGCCATGACTCTACATGTGGAGGGCACTTTGCAGGACGGTTGACGGCGCAGAAAGCTTTAAGAGCTGGGTATTGGTGGTCGTCCATCTTCCAAGATTCCTTTGAGTATGTTAAGAGATGTGATACTTGTCAAAGACATGACAGTAGAGAGAATAGGAAATGCCCACTTACGCCTATCATGGCTATCCTTCCATTTGAGAAGTGGTGCATTGATTTTGTGGGTCCTATTACCCTGTCGTCTACTACCTAGAAGAGGTATATTATAGTGGCCACTGATTATTTTACAAAATGGTCAGAAGCGCGGGTCACGAGGCAGGACAATGCAAAAGAGACTGCAAGTTTCCTTTTAGAGCAGATTATCTGCCATTTTGGTCCACCGAAAGAATTATTGTCGGACCGTGGAACCCATTTTTTGAACAAAGTGATCAAAAGCTTGACTGAGGCTTGGCAAATCAAGCACAATAAAACGACTCCTTATATTTCGCAAGCAAACGGGCAAGTTGAAAGTACTAATAAGCAGCTTGTGGGTATCTTGTCTAAGATAGTCTCTGAGAAGAAACGAGACTAGGACAGGAAGTTGCATGTGGCAGTATGGGTGTATAATACCATGTTCAAGCGAGCTACCGGCCATACTCCATTCAAATTGGTTTATGGGGAAGAGTGTGTGTTACCCCTCGATATCAAATTGCCAACCATACGGTTTGCAATTAACCATTCTTTGGGAGATAAGGATTCCCTTTTTGAACATTTCACAAACATAGCCCATCTGGATGAGCTGAAATTGCAGAGCTTATTACACCAGGAGGTGGCTAAACGTCGGATGAAGCAGTTGCATGACCTCAGAATGAAGAAATATACCTTTAAAAAAGGGCAATTAGTCCTCTATTATGATGCCCATAGGGAGCTGTTTCCACGGAAGCTGGAACCTAAATGGGATGGCCAATAAGGTTAATCTTAATAAGATTAAACCTTATTATTTCTAAGTATGCTAATACAAAGAAAATGCATTGCAGGTCCATGCTGGGGATGATTTGAGACCTGCAAAAGAGCTTAAATCCGGTTGATGGGGCGGTTAATTCCTTATTTGGAGCACCCATATCTGGAGAAGATATACCATCAGGGGAAACTTATCTGGTGGAGCAAGGGATACAAAGTGATTGAGCAAGAAGATGAAACCTTTGTGTGGGAGATCAAAGTCTTCTGCCATCACTGCTTACGATTGTTGAAAAGTATCCCTGTTGAGTTCAATGAAGAAGGTGGGATGGAGCTGTCCGTTCATCCTCTAAACATGCTAAACTTTGATTATCATAACTACGAATAGAGGAGTTCGTGATGGCAGGCTGTGTAAACCCATTGTGGACGTATACATTATATTTTGACGGAGCGTCTAGGGGCCCTAATAAACAAGGGAGTGTTGGAGTAGTAATCCGAGATCCCCGACGAAGAGTTACGATGAAGTTAGCTGCTTATCTCGGGCTAGGATTCACTAACAATATGGCAGAGTATAAAGCCTTGATTATGGGACTGCATATTGCCAAACAAGGTGGTATTCGTCGGTTGTTAGTAAAAGGGGATTCCCAGTTGATCCTGAATCAGCTAGATGGGACATACACAGTGAGAAATCCCATTCTTTGTATGTATCATCGAACTGCTATGACCCTACTTGAGGAGTTTGAGAGAGTGTCTTTTCAGCTGATTCCACGTTACTGGAATCAGTTTGCAGATTCATTGGCCAATCTTGCTTATGAGGAAGACCTTTTCTTTAATTGTGGTCCTAGTCTAAATATTGTTATCAATGATGACACATGACCCGCTAGCTTGTGGGGTATGTTATTAGAGCATGCAATATATGGCAGACGATGGTTGGTATGGGTGATGCAAAGAGTAGCCGAGACCAATCTACTGTTATTATCCTGGACCCATAGGTTGATTAGACAACATGTTATGCATACGCCTCTTGCTATATATGCAGGAGGGATGGATCATAACCTTATGCATTTAGTTTAGGGCTGGGAGCCTTGTGTTTTCCTCCTTGGAAAGGAGCTTATTATTGTATATCTGGATTCTTTCAGGGAGTGATGTGTAGGTGCTATTCTGTTTTATTACATTAGGCCAAGAGGGCCAATTAAGTTTTGTGGTGAAGTGTTTTATTTCATTAGGCCAAGAGGGCCAGTTGTCTGTTTAGTGCAGGTACGGTTAATGGTTTCTTGTTTTAGTTTTGTGCTAAACAAGTTCGGAAGAAGAGCTTGGAAGGAGCCTTTTGTTGCGTGGAAGCTTGTTGTGGCCCTATCTAGGTGATATCTCTCCTTTATGAGTACCTGGTTTTATGCTATATGTGTCTGTGTGCTTGTGGGGGTTTTTCTTTTCTTGTTGGGGACCGGAGTCCAAGGCATGAAGTCCCCGGTTTAGGTTAAGTATGTCTGAGGGAGGTTTGAGTAGTCGTTGACTCCTGTAAAAACATTGTCAAACATTGAAAGACTTGTTTTAGACAGTAGTCCTAGTGACCCTGTTCTGCTAGCCTGCTAGGCAGCCGTTCTAGGAGTTCTTGTTAGTTGTGAGGTAGTTAGAGAAGCTTGCCAGAAGAAAAATAATGATAAAAAGGGAAATAAAACCCTGAATATTTGAAAAGACCATAAAGATATACAAAGGTGTGTAAAAAGGGGTTCTAACCCCCTATAAAAATAGAAAAGACAAGAAAGGAAAATTTATAAGCAGTTGATCATCGCCTTGCGAAGGCTTGGTAGGTTCTTGGGTACCGAGACAGGTCCTGGGGCCGATGCCTTGTCTTCCTAGGGGTGGCGTCTTGCTGGAAAAGAAGAAATTAAGGAAGGTTGGAGCGAAAATAAAAGTGAGCGTTTAAAAAAAAAGATTAAGTGTCGTCTTGCGAGGGCTTGGTAGGTTCTTGGGTACCAAGACAGGTCCTGGGGCCGATGCCCTGATCTCCTTGGGTCACTACGCTCAGCTCCCTCCTTTTTACACGCCCGAGTATGTCAAGAAAATAAAACCCTGGAAGAAGTAATGTGCTAAAAGGAAATACTTTTTGATCAGGCTATAGGAGTCCTCGCCTAATAGGAGCTCCTGGTTGTGTTGTCCTTAGTTAGGTAGGTAGTTCAGACCACCACTTAGGGCAACCTCTTTGATAGTTCTTTTTCGTTTTGCCATGTTGGAGCAGTTGGTTAGTGATTAGCTTCGGACCTTTTATCAGATTATGCTAGGCCTACTCCTTGTGGATGTCATGCCTTGGTTTTGTCAGGGGGTAGGGTGAGCATTGTGCTGTGTTTAGTATGTATCTATTTTGTATCAGCTTGATGCTTCCTTTGGTTGTTTTGTGCAGATCTATTGTGGGATTCTGGTCGCCAATGAGAGCAGAGTTTTGATGCTGAGAAGTGCTTAAAAATAGCTAAAAATTACGAATATCAAGGGAAAAATATTCAACGTCGAAGGCGGCGGCTCTAGCTAGGACGATTTTAAGCGTCAAGTGCTTAAAAGGCGCCCGAGCGACACTTGTTGATTTTTGATAATTTTTCAGACTACTGTGGGGTTGTCAGGAGTTACCGGCCAATGCGAGATATCAAGCCGAACGCGGAGAAATTTACAACACTCCATTTGGACACCGGACGGGGAAATGGCCAACAAATGGGCAAGATTTGAAGGGGTGGACCAAAGTTTGACAAGTGATCATGACCTTTGGGGGGTGGGATGTAACATTTGGGGTGTAGCATCAAATCGTGGAGCATCAAGATGAAAAAAAACGTGGGAAAGAAGCGCCTGTATGCGCCCGAAATTTGCGCCCAATCCTTGATGATGCATTCTCCAACCTGCAAACAACCACCCCCAATGATTATGGGGCTTGATTCCCTCCTGGATGCTGAGTCTATCGCCGCCCTTCGCTTGTAGAATGGTGGCGTCGATGGAGATCTCTGAAATCAGTCTTTCTCTCTCCTCCCTCTCTCTCCCTTAAGGGGTTGTTCTTGTGTGGAAGAAGACAATGAAGAATGATGGAGAAAAGCTTGTCCGGATGAGACCGGATTGCTTCCGGATGGATGAAGACATGAAGAGTGCTGTTCTTGAAGATGGTGAGCATTAAATGCATACTGGAAATGAGTCCCATAATCAAGACCAAGAAACCGAGATCTGAAAATAAGCGGCAACGCTATTTTTATGAAGAAAAATGATCTTTTTATGCTATTTGCTTTATGAAACTTTATTCATATGGGATGAAAGTGCATTATAACATTGTTTGCCATGAGTTTGATCAGTTTATGCTCTGAAAAATCAGAAAATATAAGGCTACATGGTCGGAATTAGTGTTAAAATACATAAAAACACGCGTTTTAAGGGTAAAATTGGGGGTTTTTGCTACATAAATGAGAAATATGATATGTCACACCAACTAAATCTGAGTTTTTGCTGTCAATGAACCTAAGGGCCACAGCCCACAATCAATTTTCATTTTCAATCATTATTTATTAAAGAAAAAAAGAGAAAACTACCCAAAAATAGAAAAAATGGGTTTAAAATTAGGAAAAAATAAAAAATGGGCTAAGAAAAATTAGAAAAAATTATATCTATGTTTGTGCAATGTATAATGATGGCAAAGCACGAGGTTGACCTCGGTTTGTCCCCGTTTCTATGTTTTGTGCGTATTTATCGTTCTTTTAAAAGAGAAAAATGCATAGAAACCCTATCTAACCGATCAATGATGCGAAATGCTAAGAGTTAGAGGAAAGGGGGCTGAGACATTGAAAGATAAAGTAAGATTTGATTTATGCATTGCACTTGGCATATAGGAAACGGTTTAAATAAAGAGAATGGTAGCATGGGCATATGGCTCGGTGCCTCCTTTCAACGCAGCACGCGTTAGTGAAATTCATGGAAAGAATGTTTTATGAATGATGCACGATGCTATTTTTTTTTCTTTTGTCTGAGCACATAGCCATACACAACTTGCATTAAGCATAATAATTAAAAGGTATCAGAAAAACCTCCTGGATGCATGGCACCTGTCTTCCTTAGGTTGTGACAAACGATGAGCGTGAGAGGACGCCCCAAGCTGTAGGTTAGTCGTTGGGTCCTAAGGGGAAATTGTTGTGAGGAATGGTACATCCTGGAACGTAAAATATTGGTACTTTGAGAGGAGTTTGTGCTCGTATGTGTTATATGTCTAGCAGCGCATCAAAGGGCCAATCCTTGAGATGTAGGAGAGCTGCAGTGGGGCTCCAACTATTAGTCAGTGGAGTGCCTCCATATGTGTGTGATCGTGGCATTGCCAATGTGTAAGGGTTCTCCCTTTGAGGAGTTTAAGGGAAACGTTGGACTATAAACTATAAACGCAGGAATTAAGCTTTAGGGAATTTTGTTCTTTAGCATTAGATTGACGCTCTTGGTCCACGAGGCCATGAGGGTGTTTGCGTGTCATGAGCATGAGGTCCGGCTAGTACTATAGCCAGTGCCGGCCCATTTTAGGTCCCATCACTTTAGGATCCTGTAAGTTTGGCTGCCTTGACACTTTTTCATACATACCCTTACTCTCTGGTGGAAGTGACAAAGCAATTGGTTTCACCTTTTTATCAACTGTCTTATACTTTGTCTCCACAAGTGCTTCAGCCCATTGTAATCCTTTCTGCTGAGCAAACAATGCTATAACATCATATATATCTAAAGAACATACTGACAACACTCTGTTTTCAACCTTATTTTCTGCATATATAGTTGCTGAAATTTCAGCCATAGTGTCAGTAATATTCAGCCCATAAAAGATGCCTGAAATGCCATCATTTTCAGCTAACACCCCCAATGAGCTCAGTTTCTTAATAGCCCGTTTCATAGATATGCGTTCAGCCCTACACATAGCTTCCATAGGCTTAAACCAACATGAACTGTTTGCTATAAACTGAGAATTACCAATAGTAAATACATGCTTCATTTCATCAAGAGGTGAGTATACCCTCTAAACAACACTACTGTAGCCCTGCATTACAGCAGTGATTAATGAAAATCTAGGTCTTTGAATTCCCTTGCATTTGGAACCAAAGGAGACTCTCAAAGCATAGCACAATTTCTAGGATGATTAACACAAACAATAAGAAATTGGACTGCTTTCCTCCCATATTTGCTTCTGACTCTTGCATAAGCAGAACCATCATCACGTACCTTTGTTTCCATATGCACTCCTGTAATATAGGGCTGTCCCAAAATCACTGCATATGAGGAATTATCTTGCACAAAGAAGTGTTGCTCTTCCTGTACATCACCAATTGTCACTGTTACATTAGGACATGCAGCATAGATCTCCCCTGAAGAATTATTTGCAGCCCTCATACGCCAACCATGATCAGTGTCCACAGGCCTTGCACAATTTTCATACAATCCCCACTCAATGACATTTATCACAGACCCATGGTCAAGTAAAGCAACACAAGGAGTTTCACGCTCCCCTATTTTCACTTCCGTTTCAGTGGTAGCTCTAGCCCAATGATTTCTTGTGTAGTGACTTCAAGGAATAAATCCTAGAGTCTCTTCTCCATATTGTTGCACTTGCCTTACTCCACCATGCATATTGCTACAAGACAATGCATTTTCAGCCACTTTCTTCTCTTTTCCACATGCTGTCCACTGATTAGTAGCATCCTGCATAGATAATCGAGTACTTACTTCATTCTCATATTCAGCCTGAATACCCAACAAACCAGTTTCCTCTTCAAATTGCAGCAATGCACTAGTGGTATCACCAAGAAACTGATGCTTCCTTTTAATTATGTCAATGATCTCATCATGAAACTCTCGCTTGGCAATGCCAAGCACCTCTCCCAAGGTAAATTCCACCCGATTGTTTAAGATCCGTTCTTCAAGAACCTTCTTAAGATCTGTGGATGTCTCAATGTCAGATTGCAACTTATATCCTGGCCGCTTGCCCTTCTTTTTGCCCTCTTGTTTGTTATCCTGTTTTTGCTTCTGACTAACCTCTTCCATAACATGCTCGGGAGGTGGCTGATTTGCAATTTTAGGCTGATCCACACTTCTTATTGTCATTCTTTTAGATGTCCCTGCAATATCTTCATCTCTTTTTCGTTTTTCTTCCTTAAGTACATCCGTGTTTTGTACCTTTGCTAAATATGCATACATTGAATATGCATCTACCGGTGATTCCCAACCAATTATGCCATGAATGTCTTGCCTTACATGAGACATTTCACTATCAATGACCTTTCTCTTTTCAAGTGCATGTAAAGCATGTGTCCATATTTGAGCCTTTGGACCAACCATCACTTGGCCATGCATTCTATCCAACTGTAGACCAAAAGTAGAAGCATGTACCGCAGCATAAGCATTTCGGATAGCCAAGTCTTCCAACAACTTCTGCATACCTCCCTTTCCAAAATTCAAAGCAAGAGGCAATCCTGTTTCTTGTGCATGGGTGTTGCCATCTTTCCAAAAGATAAGCTGTCATGCCAAGGCCTCCTGATAGGCAGCACAATCCTTTCTCTCGTGATGCAAACTGTCACACCACATACATCTTTTTTTAGGCTTAGGGGCTACTACCCGTCCCCTTTCCTCTTGTCCTTTTTCATTCAATTTTGCAACCTTCAATTGAAGATCCCGCATGCATTTGACCAATTCATCTAAGACATCTTCCCTAACATAGGGAACAATAGCAGGTACAGCCATAGGGTTAGCCACAGAAGTGGGTGGATTACTGGATACTTCAATTGTCTTACCCATAATAGTGGGCAAGCTAGAGACATGCAATCTTTGTCTTCTTCTATGCTTCTTCACAAGCGCAGTAACAGCTTTCTTGACATGTCTCCACTTTGTTTTCAAACCTACCTCTGTAGTCTAATCCTCCAGCAAATCATCAAGCTTCTCTTGAAACTCAGGATTGATCAGCTGCCTGTAGAAACAATTCAATTTTTTGACTTGCAAGAGCTTGATGTTCTGCAAGATCCAACTGCTCGAATCGACTTTCAAATTCTCTTAACAATTCTATAGCCACAAGACCCTTATTGGTTTGTATAACCTACTCCTGAAAAGTCTTGCATGTAATCAAACTGTTGTCCTCAATGTAAAATTCTTCCTTGAGTGTCTTTTTGAAGGCTACCCAGTCAGCATCCTACAAGTATAATTCAGTAATCCGTGCTTTCAGTTCATGAACAGTAACACGTACAAAATACTGGCTCCATGCAGATTGAGCCACTCCAAAGAATTCCATCTTCTGAGCATAGGTATGTACATATGCAGATACATTCCTACCATTGAATAACTTCACCTCACGCTCAACTGCTTGCAAAGCATTCATCACAATACTTTCTATTTGAGCTAAAGCTTGCATCACCTGTTGTTGTTGTTGTACCTACATAAGCATATTCATATTTTGCACCAACTATTGCAAAACATCATTGGAGAATGTATTCAAAGTTTCTGCAATCTTGTCTTTCCTTCTTCTGATGACCTTTCACGGCGGGTTCATCAATGTCAGAGGGGTTTTTGTCGAAAGGTCAAATCCACCGGGGATCAAAAGTAGAAGGAAGTAGAGATAGGATTTGGAAGAGAAGATAGAGAATATCCAAGTGGTAAAAACGACAAAAACAAATCATAATGAATTGAATCAATATGTATTCAAAGAACCTGGAATCTTTGCACTACTCTTCAGAAGCAATCTCCAGGCATTAGTTCTCCTGGAGCTCCTTCGTAGACCAAAACCGTGGATCAGAAAAATCAACTCTTTCTCTACTGTCTGGAATCCAAATCTGATGGCTCCATTGGCTCTAAAACAGGGGTAAAACCCTAGGACACCTGATCACGGATCTCCCAAATCACTCCTTCTTCTTTCAGTTCAATCTATAGTTTTCAGCCTATTTAAAGCACTCGCGACGAGTGCAATTATGTCAATCTGTGTTTTTTTAATGAAAAATCTCCTAATTGGCTGAAAAAACAACTAGTTTTTTGCATGCCATCCTAATCTAGAAGCTTTTTCTAACTTTTTCAGATTTTTACAATAAATAATATCAAAAATAGACTAAAATTATCCAAAAACCTAGTATTTTCGGATAATCCATGCAACTCACACTAGTACTAATGGCTCAGATCACATTGACTCTCTAGATCAATAGAGAAGTCGGATGATGATGCATTCCATACTTTTTCGCACTGTGTCCTCATAATATCACGACACCGTTCGCTTGAGGATTATATAGGGTAGTCTTGTTGTGCTTAATCTTCAAAGCTTCAATCAAAGCTACTATAACTTTATTCAAGAAGTGTGTCTCTTGATCAGACACAATCTCCTTGGGTGGACCAAAACGGGAAACAATTTGCTCCCATAATGAAACTGGATGTCTCCTTAGCATTACTCTTCAACTGTTGCTTGAGCTTTAGACCACTTTGTAAAGTAGTCCGTTGCTACAATAATATACCGCTTGTGCATAGTTGATGAAGGGTATATCATTCCCACAAAGTAAATACCCCATTTCTTAAAGGGTAACATAAGCAAAAAAGGGTTTAGATGTTGCTTAGAATTCTCCCTCGCATTGTGTCTTTGACAAATATCACAATGCTTGACATAGCTGAAAGCTTCTTGAAAAATCAATGGCTACCAATAACCTACATGGGGAGCTTTTTGGGAGGTAAGCCGGCTAGCAAAATGTCCCCCACATGCTGAATCATGGCACTCCTCAAGAATGAAAGATACCTCATTAGGTACTACACAACAGTGGCAATAGAGATTATCCATGTCTCTTGGATATAAGACACCTGCTATAATCGAAAAGTGTAATTATTGTTGCTTGATCTTCCTCTTTTCATACTTTGATAAAGCAATCCCAAATCCTTTCATAGATAAATAATGCATTATAGTTGCATACCAGGAAGGAATGGAAGTTGTATTAATCTTGAATAACCCTTCAATATCACTTCCTTTAGCTAGGATTTTCTTTGTGGCTCCCTGAAATCCATAAGGCATTCCACAATACCCTACAATATTTGTGGATTACTCCTAATCTCATAATCAAACTCTTGCAAAGTGATTAATCACTTTGCTAAATGGTCAAGTGGTTGCAACTTTTTCAGTAACAATCTAAGGTCTTCCATCTTTATGAAGAATATCACCTTCTCATAGAGAATATGATGCCTAAATTTCTTCGTTGCAAATACCATTCCAAGGTACAATTTCTCCATGTACGTATAGCTGACTTCAGATATCCCCAACTTCTTACTAGCAAATGAAATTGGATGATACCATTTCTCCTCCCAAATTTGGGCTAAACAACAATAGATACTATTCACTCTGACTACTAAAAATATATTGAAAACTTCACCTCTTCTGGCGTGCTTTAAGGATTGGTGCTTTTGCTAGTTTCTCCTTTGCATCCTCAAAGGATACTTGACAAGCTTCATTCCACTCAAGGAGATAGGAGGTTCCTCAATGGAAATGATCTATTTGCCAGTGCATTGATAAATCTCCGATAATATCTAATGGATGATAGAAAGCTGTGTACCTCTTTTGGAGTACATGGTGGGCTCATAGCAACGATAACCTTTATCTTTTCAAGGTTAGTCGCAATACCAACCAAACTAACCACATGGCCCAACAATAATCCATAGGGCACTCCAAATATGCACTTTCATGGATTAAGAGAAATTCAAAACTATCTATAATGCTCAAAACATTTCCCTAGAATGACCAATTGTCTTTTCCTTATGGTGGATGTTTCCCATATCATCAATAAATACTTTCAAATCCTGCAGGGAGATGTGACCAAAAGTTTTATCAACTATTCATTGACAAGAACCAAGTGCATTGCATAACCCAAAGGCCATCACATGATATGCAAAAGTACCAAAGATAGTGATAAACATCGTTTTCAATTTGTCTTTCTCCGCAATAGCCATTTGGTTGTATCCAGCAAAGCAATCCCCATAAATGAATAAATTTCCCTACCTGTGCTTATTGATCTAGAATCTATCAATGAATGGGAACGGATAGTAATCCTTAACCCTCTGCTTATTAAGCTCTCTAAAATCTATGCAAAGCTGAATTTGATTATTATTCTTCTTCCTGATAACCACTAGTGAACACCACTCTATGTGTTGAATCAGAAATATCATGCCATCTTTCCACAACTTTGTAAATTCTTCGAATATCCCATCCCTTAATTAGAAAGGTATATGCCTTACTTTCTATTGCACAGGGTAGCTACCCTCATTTAAAGAAATAGCATGAACATCTAGGCTAGGAGGAATGCCTCCCAACTCATCATAACTCCAAGAAAAAATATCATGGAATTCGTGAATCAAGGACATATAGTCCTTCCTTTCTTCCAAACTGAGCATGGATCCTAATTTTATTAACCATGAATCATTCAACGTGCCAGTGTCTAACTCAATTACATCCGCGTCTCTAATCCTCTCCTGAGCTTCTATTGGCTCATTTAAGGTTACTTGACAGATATCCTTTGTAGTGTACCCCTTGTTGGATTCGTCACCTGATGATAACTCACTAGCAGATGGAGCATCTAGCGTATAAAATTCTAATGAAGATAAAGGAACTCTCTCACTTTAAGAAGATTCAAGATAGGCATCTACCACTACACGTCTAGCACCTCTACCAAAGATCAACTGACCAACAGGTATATCAATGCGACAGTCTTCTTGTAAGATCCATGGTTTGTCTAGCAATACTTCATAACTAGATTGCCCTGCAAACCTAATGACCCTAAAGTCCAAAATACATTCCACATTGGCAACGGTCACATGGACTTTAGTAATGCAACGTTCAAGTTGTCTTAAACTGTCATCATCCATTCGAAGAATCGTGCAAGTATCTTTTTATTTCTAATTCCAACCTCTCCATCGATTCTAAACTCATAATGTTGATAGAGGATCCTATGTCCATGATGGCATGGTCTACTATTATTCCATCAAGATATGCTACTATCCTTAGACAATGCTTTTCAGCATGTTTAAACCAATCATCTCCTACGCATGCTATTCCCAAGGGTTCAATGATATACCTAGTGCAACGAATCTTCTTAAATTCTTTACACATTCCTAGAGATAACTTAATTAGTTGTAGGAGGTTTATATCTGACTTAACTTCACAATGATACCTCTCGTAATAACCTCTAGATTAGAAGCTTCATTTCCATTGACAAAAATGACTTCAATAAGGTTGACTCCACTACCACTAGGCAGCTCCTCTACTATAGCTTTCCCTCTTTGCAACATTTGTTTCGGTCCTTCATCTTGCTAGAGATTATTTCCTTATGCTCGATGATTAACCAGACCTATCTTTTTACTTCCTTACTAGAGAGAAGTAACCTTGCTCCAACAACAAGTACTAGCTAAATGGCTAGACTTTGCACATATGTCACATTTAACATTTGAACAATTCCTAGGAAAATGTTGGCTACCACACCACTTACAACTGAATATTGAGGATCCACCCTCTTCAAGGCATCGATTCCCTATCAAATTCTATTGCTTCTAAAGGTAATTGACATCAATAGCTATTTGCCTATATTGTTTGGTGATTATGTCTATATAGTGCTTCATCATATCCTTAACTTGACCAAGGACATTTGAGGCACTTGAATCATAGCCACGATAATCTACCTATTGTTCCATTGGCCTAACCACTTGATTAGGAATTGGTTGTTGATTTCATGGAACAAGGGTAGGATTTATCATTTGGCTTTTAACATTGGTGGAGCCATCTGACTAGCCATAGGCATGGTCACACTTGGAGAAGCTAGCAACATAGGCACATTTTGGATCATGCTTCCTCTCCCACTAGAAGGAGGACTCATGGGTATCCCTTGACCACCATTTGTCAGTGTCAAAGGATTTCCAAACCCTAAACTCGAATTCTAGTTTGCCCTAGAGGTATAAACCGCTTACAATCACGATTCTACCTCATCAGCTCTTGTAATAGCTGTATCAATGTCAAAAAGAGCAACACTATTCAACTGCACTTGAATATTAAAGTCTAACCCATTCAAAAAGTATTAAGAAGCAGGAGGAATAGGAATATAGGTTTGCAACTTACAAAATACTTCCTTCAGTTTCTTGGCATATCCACAAATATTCTCATGAGGTTCTTGACATGTTACATTGAGGGCACGTAGCCAATACTGACCTCCCCTTTTGGGAGCAAACTCTCTTCAAAAGGCCTCAAAGAAAAAGTCAATTGTAGTTATAGTTCCAGCTTCTAGACTGTGATACCATATTACAACTCATCCTTTCAAAGTCATATTAAAGAACATCATCAAGTGTCCTTCATATTAATTTGATAGTTAAACATTAACTTTTGAAATTCATTGATATGAATTTCGACATATTCCTCAACACAATATTAGTGAGTTTGGGAATCTCCCAATTCCCATTTTTTGAATACTAAAATGGTGGCACCTAGATAACATGAAAGGAAAATCCTACAAGCTTTGAAACATAGAATGATTATACGACCAATTTTTAATGATTCTTTCAATATGATTGATCAAACACAGAATTGGCAATCAAATCCAAGCATTACTAACCATTTCAAACAAGAATTCATCAATAAAATGGTAAAATCTACATTTTTTTCATAAAATCATTCATTATTATGATGTGTTTTGTTCGACGTTGGAGGTCCATTGATGCTCTTTTATGGTTGTTGACGATCCGTATAACTTAGATTCATGTCTCTTTCCACTTCCACATCATCGTTTGTCCAAAAACGTCCATCTGAGCAACCCATCCCCCTCTCTTATACATTTATCCATAAGAATATCCACAAGAGGAGAGAGGAGAGAGAAAGAGTAAAATCAGATCTTGTTGAATAGTGCATCGAATTCGATGATTTTTGGAACGATGACGAGTGAAAAGATGGAGCATCTCACAACCAAGAGGGTTTCTTTGAGGGTTATAGACTAAAAAATGATAAACAATGAAGCATTTTGGGGCACAAAAAGAAAAACCGGCACCTCCCTCCCCCCCCACATCTTGCAATTCTGTCTCTCTTCACATTTTCAAGCTTTAACAAGCTTAAAACTTTGTTTTAAATCAAACTGGTTCAAGCTTTTGTGTTCACACTTTGATGGAAGTGAATTTTTTGATTTTGACGGGGTAAATGCGCTGGGAATTGAGATCCGTCTGGACGGCTAGCTTTGTGACATTGAAATCAACAAATGTGGCCACCGTGACATACTTTCTAGCTTTCAGATCATGTAGTTGCTTCATAATGTGAAACCTTGCAGGGATTAAATGGGAGGTCAACTACAACCAAGACTTGCATTGGCTTCCTGGCATTGAAATCCACATAGGAAAACTCCAACTCATCAATTTGCAACTATTTCATTTTGCATGAAAATTTGGTCTTTGACAACTTCTGCTGCTCTTTTTCACTTCAAAAATGGTCCTTTAAATCAGCTCTTGAAACTTAAGATAGACAAAATGTGAGCAAGAATAAAGCAACCTAGAATAGACAAAATGTGTGTGAGATCAAATCGAGCCAACATAGGCGAGAAATATGAAAAACGATCAAAATGTTATTGCTTTACTTTTTAGCCAAGAATAGATGATGATTGTGCTAATTTTGGCAAAAATTTAAGAGTAATTGTGATGAAACCTATGTCGTAGAAGTTTGCACAAAAAGTTGTTGTCTTGTTTGTTTTTATGTTTCAAGTCCAATTTACCTAAACTGACATAACTTTTGACACAAAACTCCAAATTGAGAATGGATTTGCTAGGAAGAAAGCTTGTGAGGCTGTGTTGGTGCGTGGCTCCCGTGGGTTTGGGCAGGGAACATGTCGGCCGGGACATGAATGGTGTAGTCCCGGGCCGCTACCATTTCCAGAATGTCTTTAAACAATTCATTAAATTCTGCCCTATCCCTGGCCGCCTTTTCTACCCTTGAGCATCTGGTGCCCGAGCGTAAGTTGGGGGTTTGTGCCACTAGTGTTGCCACCTGTTGCGCATTTTGAGTCTGGACTTTCTTGACTCGAGAATTCTTCAGTTTTCGTCCGGGACGGTGTCGCTTAGGGCCTCGCTTCTTGGCATATCTTTTGAGGGTGGACACATAGCGCTCCGATGGAGGGGCGTGTGCCACATGCTCCCGTCGTCTGTGAAGAGCGTCTTTGCATGCCAGATATCCATGGTCCTCCATGTGTTCCGTCAAAAAAGGAAGCCTGCAAGATGCAATCCAAGGGTTAGACCTGGATATAGGATACAACTGTTTGCATGGAAGGGATTTTAGTGTGGTTCATCAAGCGCATATGACAAGAAGGGGAGGGGTGAGGCACGCAGTGTTTGTTGTATAGGGATGGCCCCCATGATGATGTTCGCCTTGGTTTTCTTAAGAAAGGCATTTCCTTAAGAGTTTTCCAAATATAAACTTTTAGGTGTCCAAGCAAGATGTATCTACAAGTCAACATATCTGCAATCTAAATGATGATCGAGTGAACTTTTTCTATTCTTAGAATTGATAATATACACAATACATCAAATTTAAGCTTGAAAAGAATATGAATCAAGAATTGAAGAGATACTACATAAATATACTTATTGATTGTCTTTTTCAGAGAATTGGTTGTAGTTGACCGTGATAGCTCTAATACCATGTTGAGATGTGGAGAGAGAAGATATGTTGAGATGCGTGAGAGAGAGAAGAGACACATCATACACACTCCCAAAGACTATTTCATATTGATCACAACCTACATATATATAGGTGAGACCTAGTCTAGATAGGGTGCGCTATATATCTCCAACATTGAAGATGCTAGAATGTGAGGTTTGATAGCATTTGGGCTATGCAATATGCAAGCTCCTCCGTAACATATAGTTGATAAGACTTTTGATGATATTTTCCGAGAGGAGTTGAAAATGTTTATTGATGATCAGGGGACAGCCACCATAAGGGAAAGATAGTTGATTATTTTAGGAAAATATTTTAAGCATTGCAGGGAAGTTTTGCATTGCTCTTAATCCAAGAAAGTGCATCTTTGGAGTGCATCCCTTTTGGGGATATTAGTGGCCATCCATTTTCTAGAATGCTTTTGCTAGTCGTAAATTGGGGATATCTTAGATTAATTATACCTACATGGAGAAGCTATGCCTTGGAATGGTATTTGCGACAAATAATCTCAAGCATTACATCCTTCATGAAAAGGTGGTATTTTATACAAAGACTGAGGGGTTGAGGCTCTTGATGAATAAGTTACATCTAGCTGACTGTCCAACGACGGGAGTTTCTATATGAAATAAGGAGTAAGCCACCAACGTTGGAGGACATTGTTAAATATTTTTTGGATTTTGAAGAGCTGAAGGAAGTCTTGGCTGAAAGTATTGACCTTGAGGGTATATTAAAAATTTATATGGCTTCCATCCCATCCTGGTATGCTGCCATAATGCACTATCTATCAATAGGAGAAGATAGAGCTACTTTATCAAAGCTTGAAAAGAGGAAAATTAGGCACCAAGCCTTGAAATTTTCCTTGATTGCAAGACCACTATACTAACAAGGAGTCGATGATGTTTATCACTAATATGTCCTACCTAATGAGCTCTTGTTTATCTTAGAGGAGTACCATGACTTTGCTTGTGGAGGGCACTTTGTTGGACGGTTGACTGCATAGAAAACTTTGACAGTTGGATATTAGTGGCTGTCCATTTTTCAGAATTCTTTTGCATATGTCAAGAGATATGATACATGATAGTAGGGAGAATAGGAAGCACCCACTGACTCCTATCATGGTTATAATACCATTTGAGAAGTGGGGCATCGATTTTGTTGGACCTCTACATCATTCGTTGACTATATAGAAGCGTTATATCATTGTGACGACATACTACTTTAGAAAGTGGTCTGAAGCTTGAGGTACGATGAAGGACAATGCCAAGGAAATATCTAGTTTTATCATATTACAAATTGTCTGCCATTTCGGTCCACTAAAAAAGTTAGTGTCTAATAATGGGACACATTTTCTGAACAAGGCGATAGAAGCCTTGACAAAGGCTCTAAAAATTAAGCACAATCAACAACAAAACCACCCTGTATAATCCCCAAGAAAATGGAGAAGTGGAGAGTATCAACAAACAACTTGTGTGGATTTTATCCAAGATAATATATGTGGGTAAGCATGATTGAGATAAAAAACTTTGTCTGGCTATGTGGGCATATAACATGACATTCAAGGGAGCAAGAGGCCACACCCCATTGAAGTTTGTATATGGGAAGGAGTGTTTCTTACCCTTGGAAATCGAGTTACCCATTGTGAGGTTTGCTCTAAATCAATCATTGGGTGAGGTAGAAGCATTGCAAGAAAGGTTCACTTCCCTTGCGCATCTTGATGGAATATAATTGCAAGCTCTATTACATCAAGAGATAGGGAAAAAGAGGATGAAATAATCCCATGATCTTCGAGCTAAAATATATAAATTTGTGAAGATCTGTTGTCGGTGCTATATTATGATGCTCAATGCGAACTGTTTCTAACAAGTTAGAACCCAAATGGGATGGCCCATATAAGATTATTCGTATAGGAAAGAATGGCTCCACAACCAACGAATTGGCAAGGGGTAGAATTTAAAAATAAAGTGAACTTTAATAGGTTAAACCCTTACTATATATAGGGGTTGACATCAGACTTGGTACCTTTGTAGATCTTCCAGGATCTAGTTTAAACTACAGTAGGTGCCAAGGCATTCATATGGACAGAGTCATTAGGCTTATCTCAGACATCTGTATTTAGAGAAATGTTACCACCAAGGTCAAGTGATCTAGTGGAGTAAAGGTGATCATATTACTCAGTGGCAAGAGGAATCTTTTATGTGGGATATTAAGGTCTACTACCACCATTGTCATAGGGTTCTTGTTAGCATCCCTATTGAGTTTGGGGAGGAAGGAGGAATTGTACATGTTATACATCATCTCTCTCAGCTCGACTTTGATTATCATAAGTACAAGTAGGTTGATTTGTATGGCATGGCCTATCAATGAAGAATGACTCTATACTTGTTATTTTGACGGAGCTTCTCAAGGACCCGCTAAACATGCAAGTGTCGAGGTGGTCATTAAAGATCCCCATTGTAGAATTGTTATGAAAATTGGAGTTTATTTACGCATCACTTTTGCTAATAATATGGAAAAATAAAAAGCCTTAATCATGGGTTTGAATATCGCCTCACGTGGTAGTATCCGTCGTTTATTAGTGAAAGGTGACTCGCAACTAGTGATTAATCAATTGAATGGGACTTATAGTGTGAAGGATCCCATTTTGTGGCAGCCAAATGTACCATCGTGCAAAACGATGATAATATTGTGGTCCTGAGGGATCTTACAATTTCCTTTAGATATTAGCCCAAGACTACTATAGGGACTTCTTGCTGACACATCCTATTTTGGTCAGCAATGGCTAGTTGGGTTATGTGTTAGGTAGCAATTGATCACCTTCCTATTTTGTCATGTATGCATAGTATTTTTCAACATCATATTCATCGGATACCCCTTGCCATTTATGCAAGGAGGTTGGCTAATAATTTGATGCACTTAGGGTAGGGCTTGAGTGGCCCATATCCTTGGTCTAGTTTTGTGCTTCAGTAGAGCTATGTGAGGACCAAGGGTTTGTTTTCAGCAAAAGTAAGCTGATGTGAATGGTGTGGTTTTTGGTTTATTTCATTAGGCTAAAAGGGAAATTTGTGTTGGATTTAATGCTTGATTCTCATTAGGCCAAGAGGGCACTTTGTTCTTATAGAGAAATGTTTTATCTCATTAGGCCAAGAGGGCCATGTATTTATTCAGTGTGGGTACGGTTAATATTTTTTTATTTTAGTGTTGTGCCAAACAGATTCGATGGAATACCTGGAGCGAGCCTCTTGCTATATCAAAGCTTCTTGTGACCAAGTCCACATGATGTCCTTCCTTTATGAGTTATTTCCTTTATACTGAATGGTTATGTGTATATGGGGAATTTTCTTATTTTGAGGACCAACATTCAAGGCATGGAGTCCTAGGGTTAGGTCAGGTGTGTTTGAGGAGGTCCAAGTAGTTCTCTGCCTCTTGTAAGGACATTGTCGAGCACTCTAAGAACTATTTTAGAAGGCAATCTTAGCAATCCAGTTCTATTAGCCTACTAGGTAGTTGTGTCTAGGAGTCCTTATTAGTGTGAGGTAGTTAGAGAAGCTTGCCAAGATAGAAAAAAGAAAAATAATGAATATATTTTTTTAAAAACCTAAAAATAAAAATAACAAATATATAAAGGTGTATAAAAAGGGTTTCCAAGCCCCTGAACAAAATAAATGCAAAGAAAAAAGAGTGAAAGAGCACATAATCATTGCCTTGCAAAGGCTTGATAGGTTCTTGGTGGGGACCAATCACCAACGCCTTATCTTCTAGGGGTGACATCTAGCCAAGCAAATAAATAAGGATGGTTGGAGTGAAAATAAAAGTAAGGTCAAGAAAAGGATTTAGTGTTGTCTTACAAGGGCTTGGTAGGTTCTTGGGTATCGAGACAGGACCTGAGGCCAATGCCCTATTCTCCTTGGATCGCTAGGCTCAGCTCCCTCCTTTTTACATGCCCAAGTATCAAGTCCTAAAGTTTTAAAAAAATGATGAACCTAAAATATCTTAAAATGTAAAACCAAGCTATAGGAGTCCTCACTTAGTATGAGTTCCTGATCGAGTTGTCCTAGATTAGGTAGGTAGATCAAACCACCACTTATGATATCTCCTTTGATAGTTCTTTTTAGCATGTATGTATTGGAGTAATTGGTTAGCAAGTAGCTATGGATCTCTATCATAATATACTTAGCATATTCCTTGTAGATCTTCATGCCTGGATTTGGTCAAGGACTAAGGTGCGAGCTATTCTTGTGCTTTGTTGAGTGGCAGCTTGATGCATTTTATAGTTGTTATTTGTCAAAATTATTTCATGGATTTGATGAGTTGAGTCATCCTATCCCATGGTTGCCAATGAGAACTAGATTTTGAGGCCCATATTTTGAGAAAAAAGTGGCCTAGGAGGCATAAAATAGCAATTTTTCATGGAAAATGAAACGATTGCAGATCAATGAGCTGGAGTATTTCCATATAGATTTTGACACCAGAAACCCAATGCAAGTCTCCTTTGTCAATTGGAGTTTGTTTAATCTCCCATTTAATCCCTACAAGGTTTGGCGTTATGAAGCTTGATAGATTTTCAATAGCACAAAGCCAGGCGTCTAGTCCGTTCACGATTCTGAGCTCCTTTGGTTCTTCATTTAGGCCAAAATCACATTCAAAGTGTAAACATTAAAACACTAAATCGGTTCTCTTTTAATAAGCTAGGGGCTTAACAATAAATGTTTTTTCTCAAGTGAAGAGAGGGGGTGCAACCCCCTCAAATCCATCAATTTCCTAATTTTGCAACTATTGGAGATGTGAGGAATGGTCTAGGGGGTGAGATAGATAATTTCTTCTCTTTGTATCTCCATATAGACCATGCACAAAATGGTGCATTGAATCAAAATCTCTAATTTTAGTCTTTCTCGCTCCTCTTTCTCTCTCTCTGCAATTTCTTCCTATGGCTCAATCTATGTGAGAGAGGGGTGGGGTAAAGTAACAGATTTTGGATGTGTGATGATGTTGAAGTGTTATAGAGCATAAATCAAAGGTTGGGGATATGTCAACAGCCATGGAAGAGCGTCAACGACTTCTCGACTTTCAAATATGTGTACATTCGTACTAAATTAAATGCATCGGTGCTCATTTTTATCGTTTTATGAATGAATCTTCTACGCATAATTTGAAAAACGTATTAAATGATTGAATATAATTACTAATGCTTGAAAAATCAAAACTCTCAGTTGTTTCTTGCTATTCGCGTAATTAAAATGAAAATCGAGAAAACTTGCAATGAGAAAATTGCAAGATTTTGGAAAAATTATTGGTTTTATGGGTTCTCATGGTTCTTTTGGTATTCACATGGGGTCATATAAAGCATAATGCTATATCTTGATTCATGTAAGCTTTATATGTTGAAAATAAAAAAATCATTAATAAATAATAATATAAATCAAGAAAAATAGACTTTATATGCAAAAAAATAGATTTTATATGCCAAAAAGTATAGAAAATTTTTAATGTGTTCATGAGTGTATGATGGGGGCTAGGGCATGACATTTTTATCCCATTTTTATGTTAAAGTGAGCATTTATTACCTTTTATATATTAAAAACACATTAAAAAATACTATTTATACTTATCAACGAATGCAAAACCATAAACAGTAGAGAGAAATAGTTGTGAGGAGTTAATAATCCATTGAAATATGATTTTATACATATCTTGACATATAAGATTCATTCATTTTAAGTTTTTAAAGAGGGGTAGTAGTAGGATCGAGGCCAAGATAATAGATTTTGATACCAAAAAGTCACCCGTCTAGCCGGATCGCAAATCGGAGATCATTTCCATGTCCTTTCGATTCAAAACCACTTGAAAGAGAGTGTGAATGCAAGAAAGTAAACCAGTTATTTTAAAGATCAAGTAGATAATGTAGATCAAGAAGAGCCAAATTACTAGAAACATGATGAATGGGAGGGCGTGCATTTTCCAATCCATTAAAAATTTGAGATTTATGACTATTGAGATCATGCTTTCTCCTCGTGGGGCTGAGATCTTGCAATTCTTTACTTCATATCGCTCTAGACCCTGCATGATTTGATGTAGTAAATGAAAATTTTAGATTTCACTCTTTCTCTCTCACCATAAATGTTATTCATATGGATTATTGTGAGTATGAGGAAGACTGGGTGTTGGTCTGTGACAAGATGCGAGGAATGAAACAAGAAAGCATAAAGGATGCGTTAGAGTGATGATTGTAAAAGTGCATCAGTTAGCAGCTTCTCATTTTTAAAATACGATACATGCATATGTGGATTATAGAGTAAACAACACCATATTAGAGAATTTGGAAATTTTCCAAGTTCCAATTTTAAATAAATAATATATATTTAACCATGTGGCTAAATGTTAATCCATATTTGAAAGTGGGATTTAGGAAGGTAGCTTATATAGTATTTAGAATAGAGTCCACCTTTAAGTAAGACAACAAGTTTTGACCATGTGGTCAGTAAAGGTATTGGGGGTTCCCAAAGCTTAAGGGAATTCCTAAATTCCCTAAAGTGTATGGAAATTTTAAATTTCCTAATATAGTGTAAAATAGTCTTTTATTGAATTTTATAATGAATCTTTCATTCTTATCATGAAATATGATTGAAAATGGTTGAACATGCTCAAATATATCTAAAATTATAAAATAATCAATATTTTCAACAATTCACGTATTGGAAATCAAAATCATTAAACCCACAATGTAGAATTTAGTTGAAAAATGATAATTTTCAAAATTATTAAACCCGTAATGTGGGATTTAGCTGAAAAATAATAATTTTATGGATTTTTATTCTAAACTCCTAAAGATGCTTTCTTTAATGATTTTTCTATTATAAGGTGAACTTCTATAAATAAGCACTAAATGTTTTAAATAAGATTTCTTTAATCAGATCAAAACAATGTCTACAAAATCAGATCCCATGACATGACGAAAATGAAATAAACAACAAGATGTTTCAAATGGTATTTCTATAGAATTATATTGAATGTAATATTGAATCACAATCCACAAAAGCTTCATAAATCTAAAAATTTAAAAAATTAATATATGTGGTTAATTTGTTTGAGTAATATATGATGTTACACCTTGCATTTACATTTTTATACATAGTATCAAGAAAGAGGAAGTGTCCTGGATGCATTGGAGTTGGTTTTATAATTATTGACCAATGATGAGAGTATGAGGATCCCTAAGTTGTAGAATAGAATGATTTTCTTTGGGGATTCTTATGTGAGGAAACAAAATTATCTTCTGGAATACTTTATCAAAGGAGTGGACAATGTTATAATTGTGTTTTATATTCGAGACAATATATTTTGGGGCCAATCCTTGGGGCTATAGGAGAGCCATAGGAGCCATAGCAATCAGCTGGGGATAGGGGTACTCTGTATGTGTGTGCAACGAGGTGTTAGTCACCTGTATGTGTGGGATACTTCCTCTATTAGAATTGGGATGGGAAAAATCATTGGACTAGAAATATTTACAAACATGTGATTTATTTAGAGTAATGAATAACCTCCAAACGCTTCTAATCGCGAGACCATGAGGGTGGTTTGCTGAGCATAGAAGCTCGACTAGAGTCCTAAATCAAGTCTTAGGCCCATTTTTGGTCGTGATAGGTGGTACATTTGCTAGGAGCTACTAATGTTGAGATATCGAGCTCCACTCGTGATACGCCAGGGTGACCGTTGTGTATTTATGTCACCGACTTGTCAGTTGCAGACGCGGTTGGTACACCGCCCATGAATAATAGCTACATGATAGCTATCCTTATCTACTCTAGTTCGTGGCTCACTTAGTATGCCACCTTAGTTAGTTGAGTTTGGTTTGAGACCCATATATAGGGTTCTTCTATTTCTTTGTACAAGAGTTCTTTTTGGCTTACACAACTAAGAAGAGGAAAACTGTTTTCAGCCTCCACCCTTGTGTGTATTCCCCCATTGTGCAAGCAAGAAAGCTACAAGTGAGACTCCTTCCTTCTCTCCCACAATCTTGACATGGTATCAGAGCCTTGTTCGTGGTAAGGAGCTCAAGAAAGCAAGCCAAGCTCGCGGTGTTCTGGTAAGAGGAGCAGTGTTGCTTTCATTTTCTGTTTTGGGAGCACATCTCTGCAGGCAGCACAGCCAGAAATTGCAAGAGTGCATTGTCTCAGGTTGAGACACCCTTCGCAGTGAAGCAAGAGGGCAGTATATGCTGCAGGAGAGGGCTTTAGCCCATGGCGACCCTGTTTTTTTTTTAAAAGGCCATTTCAGGACCTGTTTTGGAGGCGGAAGTTTTCTGCACGCACTCAGAAAAAAGCCGTGTTTTATGCTGTGCGACCATTGTTCTACAGGTCGGTGAAAAGTTACCACAGATATTGCATCGTATGCTCGTGTGCAGAGACATTGGGAGTTACAGAATCATCCTTGGTTCCTGTATATGCAAAATCGTCACTAGGAAGTGACTGTGTGGTCAAATACCACTTTCGTCAGTTTTGCAGATTTGCCTTTGTGAGGCTGAAGCTGTGTTCTCTGCAGTGACAGAATTTTTTGTAGTATTCTATAATGGCATCTGATTCTCTCTCACAGATTGTCACTGAAAAGCTTGACAAGAACAACTTCCAAGCATGGAAGTTTAGAATGACGAATTTCCTTATGGGAAAAGGATATTGGGAATTTGTTGCAGGAAATGAAGAAGAACCAATTCTTCCTGATGTTCCCAATCAACAGCAAATGCAGGCATTTAAAGCATGGCATGAGAGAGCCAGGAAAGTTATGTACTGGCTGTCTATCAGCATTTCAGACTCTATGATTGTGCATATTCAGGATGCAAGTACGCCAAAGGAGGCATGGGATACTCTGTCAAAAATGTATAGCACAAATACGCAAGCCAGGAAAATGCAGCTCAAGCAAGAGTTGCATAATGTGCAAAGAGAAAATATGAGCATCAATGACTACCACATGAAGGTGAAGAAGATTGCAGATGCACTTGCTTCCATTGGGTCGCCAGTGGAAGATGATGATTTAGTTTCTGTGACCTTGAATGGTCTAGGAAAGGATTATGCACAGTTTCGGACATCCATTTTAGTTCGTGAAAGATTTCCTGATTTTGAGGAGTTGATTGCTCTTCTAATTTCTGAGGAGCAGAGAAATGGTGGTGCATCTTCTTCAGGAGGAACTTCAAAAGAAACTGTCTTCTACTCAAATGCTGGAAGAGGTAGAGGCAGAGGTAGAGGAGGCCGATTTGGAGACCGTGGTAGAAATCAGAATATGCAGCAAACTCAAGAAAACCAGTCCTATGGAGGAGGACGTGGTAACTCTAGAGGCAGGGGGAGCCAAAGAGGTCGTGGTGGATGGCAAAAAGGCCAAAATGCAAACAGTAATGTTGAATGCTACTACTGTGGTAAAATGGGTCATATGGCTAAAGACTGCTATAAAAAGCAGAATGACATCATGAATGGAAAAGTGCAACAAGGAAATTATGCATCTTCTAGTAGACATGGTGATGACAGAAATGAGCATTTGTTTATGGTGCAGCACATGAACAATTCTGTGACAAGTGCAGAAGAAAGCAACAATGTATGGTATGTTGACTCAGGTGCATCAAACCACATGACAGGTCATGCAGAATGGATGGAGAATGCAAGGAAAATGGAAAAACCAGGATTTGTGGAGACTGGTGATGATACTGCACATCCGATTGTGCAGATTGGAAAAATTCCTTTGTCTATGTAGGATGGGAAAAAGAAATACATGTCCGATGTATTTCATGTCCCGAATATCACCAAGAATCTGGTTTCTGTTGGTCAAATGGTTGAGCAGGGCTTGCAGATCAGATTTAATCCTCATGGATGCTTTGTTGAGGATATGAAAAATAAAGGTCGCTTGATAGCAAAAGGAAAGAAGAAGGGCAGAATGTTTACATTGGATGCAGACATGTCTGAATTGAGTGCAGCAATGTTTGCACATGGGACCGGTGTAGTTGTAGATATTGATATCTGGCATAAACGCATTGGTCATGCTAATGTACAGCGACTTAAATCAATGCAGGCCCAAAATATTGTTGCAGGATTGCCAAAATTCAAGGTTGCAGAAATGCATAAGGTATGTGAAGCCTGTCAGTTTGGAAAACAGGCAAGGAAACCATTTCCTAGACATGTTCAAGAGAGTGAGAAGCCATTGGAATTAATCCACTCTGATGTGTGGACTACTAAAGCTGCATCTCTTGGAGGCTGTCATTATTTTGTCACTTATATTGATGACTATAGCAGAAAAGTTTGGGTGTATTTTATGAAAAAGAAAAGTGAAGTTTTTGGGCATTTCAAAACTCTTAAAGCTATGGTTGAAAAAGAAACAGGCCTGCAGATAAAATGCCTAAGGTCAGATGGAGGGGGAGAGTACCTCTCAAATGAGTTTGCAAGGTTCCTGCAGGAGCATGGCATAAAGCAGCAATATTCATGCAGTCATACCCCACAACAAAATGGAATTGCAGAAAGGAAAAACATGCATATTGGAGAGGTATCTCGTGCCATGCTCAATGAAAAAGACTTGCCAGATTTTTATTGGGCTGAAGCAGTTGCTACAGCAGTCTACATAATGAACAGGACTCCCACTGCAGCAATACATGGAATGACTCCAGAGGAGAGGTATACTGGTAGAAAACCAAATATTTCTCATTTGAAAATTTTTGGTTGCATTGCCTATGTACATGTGCCAGATGAGTTGAGATCCAAGTTGGATCCAAAAGCTGAGAAGTGCATCTTTATTGGTTACTCTCTGCAGCAGAAAGGGTATAGATGCTATAACCCTTCTACTCGTAAGTTTACAGTGAGTAGAGATGTTGTTTTTGATGAGATGAGTAGCTGGTATAAACCAGTAAATGTGATTGATGATGTAGATGCACAAAATGGTAATGCTGCACAGAATTCACAGCAGCAGTCACAAAATATTAGTGGACCTGGAGCGTCCTCTAGCAGTGGTTCACATTCTTCGCCATGGACAGGCAGATTGAGATCAGGAGAATCTTCTCAAAGCAATGCAGATAGTGGTATGCAAGTATCACGAAAAGGAAAAGAGAAGGTTGATCAGCCCATGTTTGATGTGAATGCAGGTCACTCTTATGTGGATGGTGAATCCAGTGGCTCAGAACAGAGCATTGATGATGAGTTGGGTATTCCTTCTATTGTTACACCTAGAGTAAGGAAGACCAGGGATGTTTTGAGAGCACCTGGGAGTGAACCTACTTTGCGCAGGTCTACGAGAGCTAGGTATCCTGTGGATAGGCTGAAATATGATGGATTTACAGCCATTCACTATGCATATATGGTCAAAGTGATACAGGAACCAGAACCCAGTTCTTTTGAGCAAGCCATGGGAAAAGAAAAATGGGAGAAAGCCATGGATGAAGAAATGGATGCCTTGGAAGCAAATGCTACATGGGAATTGGTACCTTTGCCTAAAGGTAAGAATGCAATTGGCTGTAAGTGGGTTTATAAGGTGAAAACACCATATTGGGGAATATGGGAATTTTCCATAAGTTTGGGACACGTGGTCAAATCTTTGGATTTGTCATAACTTGAACACTATAACTTCAAATCGAGCACTCTATAGCTCAATAGATTCCATCTTTCACGTGCTTTCCAATGATAGGTCATATCATATGGTTTTGAGAAACTTATGGGCATGTTATCCGGGTGCCACCTTTTTTGTATTCAAAAAATGGGAATTGGGAGATTCCCAAACTCACTAATATTGTGTTTGAAGCACAATGCAGATGGTTCTGTGAACAGATACAAGGCAAGATTAGTAGTCAAGGGGTATGCACAAACATATGGCATTGACTATGAAGAAACATTCAGTCCGGTTGCAAGGATGGCAACCGTAAGAGTAGTCATTGCTATGGCTGCATCAAAGGGATGGTCTTTACATCAGATGGATGTAAAGAATGCCTTCTTGCATGGTGATTTGCAAGAAGAGGTCTATATGGAGCAGCCACCAAGTTATGTGCATGATGTTCATCCTGAGTTTGTTTGCAGGTTGAAGAAAGCCTTGTATGGCTTGAAGCAAGCACTTAGAGCATGGTCTGACAAGATAGGACAGTATCTTGTCACTATTGGCTTTCAGATTTCCAAGGCAGATTTCTCACTTTATGTGAGAAAAACAGAGAAATGTATTATGCTACTTGTCATTTATGTTGATGATTTGATTATGACAGGTGACAGTGATGAAGATATCCTTCATGTGAAAATGCTATTGAAGCAGAAGTTTGAGATGAAGGATTTGGGAGAGCTGCGTTATTTCTTGGTCATTGAGGTGATTAGATCACCAAGTGGGATACAGCTCTTGCAGAGGCAATATGGATTGGACATGTTGTCCAAATATGGGATGACATGCTGTAAGCCTATTTCAGTTCCTTTGGAGCAGAATGTGAAGCTGAGCACAGATGCAGGTGAGCTTCTAGAAGACCCTACTATGTACAGACGCATAGTAGGAAGTTTGATTTATATGATTATTACCAGGCCAGATTTGAGCTATGTTGTTGGATTGGTAAGTCAGTTTATGCAGGCTCCAAGGAAACCACATTTGGATGCGGCTAGACGCATACTCAGGTATGTGAAGTCCACATTGCAGTATGGACTATTTTATGAGACTGGGGTTCAGATACAGTTGCATGGATACACTGATGCTGATTGGGCTGGTAGTATTTCTGATAGACGATCTACTAGTGGATATGTGTTCTCTTTTGGGAGTGCTGCAGTCACTTGGAGCAGCAAGAAACAGCCTACAATTGCCTTGTCGAGCACAGAGGCTGAGTACAGGGGTGCAGCAATGGCTGCATGTGAGGTAGCTTGGTTGCATAAGCTACTTTATGATATGCATCAGTCTATAGATGGGCCAGTTGTCATTTATTGTGACAACATGAGTAGTATACACTTGGAAAATAACCCAGTCTATCATGCTAGAACAAAGCACATTGAGGTGCATTATCACTATGTGCGAGAGAGGGTTTTACTAGGTCTTATTGATCTAGTTTATGTCAGCACAGAGGATCAGGTAGCTGACATATTCACGAAGGCATTGGGCGCAGAGAAGCTGCGCAAGTTCAGAGACCTGCTTGGTGTGCAGGAATTGGGATTGAGCTCGAGGGGGAGTGTTGAGATATCGAGCTCCACTCGTGATACGCCAGGGTGACCGTTGTGTCTTTATGTCACCGACTTGTCAGTTGCAGACGTGGTTGGTACACCGCCCATGAATAATAGCTACATGATAGCTATCCTTATCTACTCTAGTTCGTGGCTCAGTTAGTATGCCACCTTAGTTAGTTGAGTTTGGTTTGAGACCCATATATAGGGTTCTTCTATTTCTTTGTACAAGAGTTCTTTTTGGCTTACACAACTAAGAAGAGGAAAACTGTTTTCAGCCTCCACCCTTGTGTGTATTCCCCCATTGTGCAAGCAAGAAAGCTACAAGTGAGACTCCTTCCTTCTCTCCCACAATGTTGACAACTAATAGGTGGAAATTTTTTATTCTTGATTAATAGAGAGTAATCATTCAATATATATCAAAGACCATAAAAATAGATCTATTATTTCTTGATAGATACCATCAAGTTGAGATCCAACATCAAGAATGAGACTAAAGGGATAGATAGCAAACTCAGATCCTCAGGACATATTCTTCTAAGCGTAATAGTCTAATATTCTTGACAGAGGGAGGTCTTGTTGACCCTACTATTCGAGCCACCCCATTAGGGGAAGGGGGAAGCTCTAGCATGACTCTTATTGTGACAAGTTAGCCAACTTCCAGTGGGGGTACAATCCCACCAATATATACCCTTATAGTGAATATGATCATCATTATGGTACAACCCATTGCAATACCTATAAGAATGCTAGGTTTTCTAGCCCTAGGTTTTCCTCTAACAAATTTTAATGGGTTACTAGAGGAAGATGTGGAGCTCCATATGAGTGAGCTTCATAAATTAATATTCAATTGTCAAATTTAGGACAAATGACATATCATGTTGTTTTGTAACATGCTCGAGCATACTCCAAGGGCAAAAAGAGGCGTTTCGCAAATTACAAACCTCTATTCTTATTCCACCCCTACTATCCAATTGTAGTACTTTTTGTATGGATTAGACTTCAATATCCAAATTGCAGTTGAGTTGTGTTGCTCTTGCTAATATCGACATTGCTATTACATGAGCAAAGGAGGTAGCGTCACACTCACAAGCGGCCTCCGCATCTAGGGAGAACCTAAATTCAAGTCTAGGTCTTGGAAATAATTTGACATTAATCAATGGAAGTCAAGGTGCAACTAGTACACCTATGACCAATTTGAACTAAAGAGAAAGCATAATGTAGAATATGTCATAGTGTTCATATGTGGGAAGTTCGGCCATCTAGTTAGTACTTGCTGGAGTAAGATCAGCTCTCTTCAATAACGGACTAAGTAGCTAGGTCTGATTAATCATCAAGCACAATGGAATAACTTTCAACATGATAAGAGACCAAAGAAAATATTGCAAAGAGAAAAAACTATCATACAAGATCTCCTTAGTGGTATTAAAGCTATATGTGCAAATACCACGAGGTATCCAATTTACAAGCCATTACAAGAGGATAGAAGGTTAAAGAAGGTGATAGGAATAATGTAAAACCTATTGAGACAAACCCAACAGGATGATAAGGGGATGCAAGTACTTAACCTTGATGTGGAAGCCGATCCTCTAAAAGCTATCGATGGCAAAGCTGACTCCAATAAGGAGCTGCCAAAGAAGAAGGTAAAATCCAAGAAAGAGGCACCTAAGCCTGTGAGCATGACCAAGAGAAATAATGGTTTGGCGGGAGAAGACAACCATTGCTAATTATCATGAATTTGACTTAGCCAATTCTCTTTGTGAGGTAAAACCTAATGTGAATCTCGTGTAGTTGTTATCTCCAAGAGTGTGTAAAGAGTTTCAGAAGATTCTTAGCACTAGGTATATCATCAAACCCTTGGGAATAGCCCGTGTGGGAGATGACTAGTTTAAACATGCTGAAAAGCATTGTCCAAGGGTGGTAGCATATGTTGACAGCATATTAGTGGATCATGCCATTGTGGATATGGGATCCTCCTTCAACATTATGAATTCAAAATCGATTCAAAGGATAGGACTGAAAATCCAAAAGGATGTCTTCACAATTCTCTAAATGGCTAATGATGACAGTTTAAGACAACCAAAAGGTTGTATTACCAAAGTTTGAGTTATTGTTGCTAATGTAGAATGAATTTTGGACTTTAGGGTTATTAGCCTTACAAGACAAACAAGATATGAAGTATTATTAGGAACGCCATGGATCTTGTAATCCAACTATCAAGTAGATATACCCGTTGGTTGTCTTATTTTTAGCAAAGGTGTCAGACACGTAATAGTGGATGCATATCCTAAATCTCCTCAAAGTGAGAGAGTACCCTTATCTTTGACAAAGTTAGATGCATTAGAGAATCCTTCTTGCAATGAAACTTTCTCAAGCAATGAATCAAGAGAGTGGTCCACTATAGAAGATGTCCACTAGGTGACTTTAAATGAGCTAATAGAAGTTTAAGACATAATCAAAGACACAAATGAGATTGAGCTAGATCTTGCTATGTTGAATGATCCATGACCAATTAAATTAGGATCAATGATTAGTCTAGAAGAGAGGAAGGGCTACATGTCCTTGATCCAATAATTTTGTGATATTTTTTCCTAAAGCTCTAATGAGCTGATGATGCCAGGAGGCATATTTCATGGTGGATTCCGTGCCACGGTGGATTCCGTGAGGTTTTACGGTGGATTCCGTAAACTTTGATGACCGGGGCTCATACACAAAGTGGATTCTTTGTGCGAGAAGTTGATGGGGCCGCCTGTCGTTTTCGGGCGTTTCATTAATTTAGTGTGTACATGAGTGATTCCATAGTGGGTGATTCCGCAAAATGCATACTAAATTAATAAACGTTTATGAGTTTTGAGTGCGCACTCGTAATAAATTAAGGTTAGGATTTATTTCTAACCAGTTGATTTATTTATGTAGCTGAAGACTGCTAGGTATTCACTTTTGTCGGTTTAATTGTATTATTTTACTAACAATTGTGAATGCTTCAGTTGATGTGTAGAGATAGCAGCAGTGGCGAAGGAAAGCATTGGAGGATAGCGAGTATTCGATTTATGGATTATATTTTGATAGACACCACGCCTATATTTTGTCATGCCTATTTATTGAGGCATCGATTATTTATTATTATTTTGTATGCACGTGGGCGCACGGTGATGTTATTTCTATTTGGACATTGCATTGGGCGTGCCAGACTCTTTGGGCACCGTCCACTAGCTTTATTCCTATTTTTGTGTTAAAGCAAACTCAAAAGCTAAAAGCTTGCTATTTTATAAATTGGGCTATTATTTTTTAGCATGAAGATGAAATATACATAAAATACATGCTTTGTGGAGCGCACACACAAGGCATGGGGAGAGATTGCACCCAATTGGTCTCTTGCTCTTGTCGTTCATGCTTTTTTACCTTGTAACTTGTGCAAAAAGTAGAGTTCATTGTTCTTGGCGACCTTCCGGCATTCACTACGCGAGCATACAGCGTCTGATCTGCGCACCAGTGGTATCAGAGCGGAGCTGAGATCAAGAGCTTCCAATTGCTACCCATCTCGTACGAAGGCGGAGCTCCTGGAACGATCGGGCTCTACGGTCAATCTCGTCACGAACCGTCGATACAGGCAGACTTCTGGCGATCAAGAACCCCTGTTTCTATTATTGGATCGTGAAGGACCAGGCTATAGAGGTGGAGGACCACTTCCAACTTTCCTTCATCAAGTCGTGGAAAAACAGTGAGAAATCCTCCATAGCCAATCTTTTTAATAAGCTTAATAGTAAAGCTTATAAGCTTTAAGAAGCTTAAAAGCTTCGAATTCAATCCGTGAGGTCTCTGAGGACCTCCGATTTTTTTGCGACGTCATAAAAAACGGCCCCCCCTCCACGATTTGCGTCGATTCCTGCTTATTAAGCTTTAAGCTTAATCAATTAAGCTTAGTCACAAAAGTTCTTCCATCTTGCAAGTCACAATTAACTCCAGGTTCCGATACTTTACCAGGTATGCCTACTCCACATTCTTTATTGACTATGAAATGTTTGGTGCACTGAAAGGAAAAGATTATTTTGCATGATGACGGTAGTACTCATGATTTTATTTCAGCAAAATTAGTAAAGGAATTGAAGTTACAGACTGTACCTACGCATTACCACATCAAAGCTGCATTCTTAGGCACTAGGTATAATGGTACACAGGAAGTGCAAGATTTAGAGATTCAAATTGGTCAATACACTGAAAGAAGAAATTTCCTAGTTGTTCCATTACAGTCGAGTGACATTATTTTAGGTATGCCTTGGCATCACCAGCATAACCCAGATATAGACTATTCCACACACTCAATGAATATTAATTTTCAAGGAAAATCTATTACATTATATGGTATCCATGCATCTAATGTTTTTCCACTGCTTTCGCATACTCAAGCTAAACGTGCATTACGCAAGAGTAGTAAATCTTATCTCATTTGGGTGAATGAATTGCAAGTAAAAGAAAGTCATATGCACCCTAGGCATAAAGAATTTCTTGCACATTTTAAGGACTGTTTTGCAGAAGACCTACCACCTGGTTTACCTCCTTCACATCCAGAAGACCATAAGATAGATTTGATCCCTGGCACACAACCACCTTGCAAAGCACCATATAGGCATAACCAGATAGAGCAAAAAGAAATTCAGAGTCAAGTTGAGGAATTACTAAATAGAGGATTGATTCGACCTAGCAGTTCTCCATTCGATGCACCTATTCTGTTAGTCAAGAAAAAGAATAATACCTATCGTATGTGCATTGACTATCGAGCTTTAAATAAGATCACTGTAAAGAATAGGTATCCTATTCCTAGAGTTGATGACCTTATGGACAAACTGCAAGGATCTGCTATATTTAGTAAAATAGACCTTAAGTCTGGTTATCATCAGGTGAGACTGGATAAGTCTGACATATTCAAGACTGCATTTAGAACACAGTTTGGTCATTACGAATTTTTAGTGATGCCATTTGGATTGACTAATGCACCTGCTACGTTTAGTAGAATGATGAATCGTATATTTCTGAAATATCAGTATTGTGTAATTGTCTTCTTTGATGATATTTTGGTGTTTAGTCAAAATGAGAAAGAACATTATGAGCATTTGTCATTGGTTTTTCAGTTATTGAAAGAAAATCAACTGTATGCAAATCCTTAAAAGAGTGAATTCTTTAAAACAGAAATTGAGTATTTAGGTCATATTGTATCATCTGATGGAATTAAAGTTGATCCTAAGAAAATTGATGCAATATTGAATTGGCCTGTACCTAAAAACGTGCATGAGTTACGCTCATTCCTTGGTCTTGCTAGTTTCTATAGGAAGTTTGTACGTAATTTTTCATTACTTGCTTTACCACTGACTAAACTTCTGAAGAAAGGAATTGTTTATCATTGGACCGAAAATCAACAGAAATCCTTTGACTTACTGAAACATGCATTAACCCATGCCCCTGTTCTACAGTTGCCTGATTTTAATAGACCATTCTTTCTAGTAGTGACCGATGCTAGTGGATTAGAAATAGGAGCTGTACTTATGCAAGACAATCATCCTATAGCCTATTCTAGTTGTAAGCTGAAACCCTCTGAGCTGAAATATTCCACATATGACAAAGAACTATTAGCAGTGTACAAGCATTAAGACAGTGGAAACACTACCTAATGGGTTCAGAATTTATGATTAAGACCGACCAGCAAAGTATTAGACATTTACTTAGCCAACCTCAAATCTCTAACCGTCATATCAAATGGGCCTCCTTTATCCAAAGTTTTCATCCTATCATTCAATACCAACCCGGAAAAGAAAATGTAGTGGCTGATGCATTGAGTAGAAGACCTGCCATTCATAATATTTCTGTTATATCTTTTGATTCTTTGATTGCTATGAAAGATACATATCATCAGGATATTACTTTTCATGCTGATTGGAATAAATTAGTTCAAAATAAATTGATTCCTATTGATTCATTGTCATATAATGATGGATTTATGTTTTATGAAAAGAGATTGTGTGTTACAATTCCATTCCGATCTTTTGTTTTGAATGAAATTCATTGTCCCCCATATCAAGGTCATAGAGGTATCATATCTACCTTACGTATATTAACTGAAGATTTTTATTGGCCGCATATGGATGCTGATGTATCTAACTTTGTTTCTGAATGTTTGATTTGTCAAAGAGTTAAGAGACATCATGGTAAACAATATGGATTACTTATGCCTTTGTCTATTCCATCTAAACCTTGGGAACAAATTTCTATGGATTTCATTACTGGTTTACCTAATACTAAATCTAACAATGATATGATTTGGACAGTTGTAGATAGATTTAGTAAACAAGCATATTTCATTCCATGTAAGAAAACTTTAACCGCATCACAAGCAGCACAGTTATTTTTGAAAACTGTTTTTACTAACCATGGATTTCCAAAAGTTATTATTTCAGATCGCGATTCTAGATTTTGTAACAACTTTTGGATTACTTTGTTTGCTAACCTAGGCACAAAGATTGATTTCTCATCTGCATTTCATCCAGAAACTAATGGACAAACAGAAGCTACTAACAGCACAATTCTAGATCTTTTACGTGCATATACTATCTCTAAACCACAAACATGGGACACACATTTGCATTTATTACAGTTTGCATATAACAATACACCACACACATCTACAAAGAAAGCACCGTTTGAAGTGATTTATGGATATAGATTATCTACACCTGTTGCATCTTTGTCAAATAGAATTCAGAGTGCTGATGATATTGCTAGTATGCATAATACTATTTTTGATGAGGTTAAAGATATGATTGCCAAAGGCCAGCAATCATATACCAAACAAGCCAACAAGAAAAGACAAGCAATGAATTTCAAAGTTGATGACTATGTTTGGTCGAGAATAGAAAAACGTAGACTACAAAGTGTAGATAGACATCCAGTTGTGAAATTAGCCCCCAGATTCTATGGACCATTTAGGATCATTCATAAAATTAATGATAATGCATTCAAGTTAGAATTACCATCTCATTGGAAAATTCACAACACATTTCACATTAGTTTATTGAGACCATTTAGAGGCCAATTACCTGTACACCCTGTTTATGAAAATCCACCTTTATTAGAGGAAGAGACTGAAATACTTGAACCAGAAGCTATTATAGACACTGACTTTATGACCACTAGAACTGGCCGAAGGTATTCTAGATATCTAGTTAAATTTAAGAACCATCCTGTAGAGGAAGCACAATGGATGCACGCTAGAGACTTAAATGCTTTCCCCACTCTGTTAACTCCACATTGAGCTATTAGCAATTGAGGTCAATTGCTATCCCATCCCCGGGGTATGATGCCAATGCCAGGAGGCATATTTCATGGTCGATTCCGTGCCACGGTGGATTCCGTGAGGTTTTACGGTGGATTCCGTAAACTTTGATGACCGGGGCTCATACACAAAGTGGATTTTTTGTGCGAGAAGTTGATGGGGACGCCTGTCCTTTTCGGGCATTTCATTAATTTAGTGTGTACATGGGTGATTCCATAGCGGGTGATTCCGCAAAATGCATATTAAATTAATAAACGTTTATGAGTTTTGAGTGCGCACTCGTAATAAATTACGGTTAGGATTTATTTCTAACCAGTTGATTTATTTATGTAGCTGAAGACTACTAGGTATTCACTTTTGTCGGTTTAATTGTATTATTTTACTAACAATTGTGAATGCTTCAGTTGATGTGTAGAGATAGCAGCAGTGGCGGAGGAAAGCATTGGAGGATAGCGAGTATTCGATTTATGGATTATATTTTGATAGGCGCCACGCCTATATTTTGTCATGCCTATTTATTGAGGCATCGATTATTTATTATTATTTTGTATGCGCATGGGCGCACGGTGATGTTATTTCTATTTGGACATTGTATTGGGCGTGCCAGACTCTTTGGGCACCGTCCACTAGCTTTATTCCTATTTTTGTGTGAAAGCAAACTCAAAAGCTAAAAGTTTGCTATTTTGTAAATTGGGCTATTATTTTTTAGCATGAAGATGAAGTATACATAAAATACATGCTTTGTGGAGCGCACACACAAGGCATGGGGAGAGATTGCACCCAATTGGTCTCTTGCTCTTGTCGTTCATGCTTTTTACCTTGTAACTTGTGCAAAAAGTAGAGTTCATTGTTCTTGGGGACCTTCCGGCATTCACTATGCGAGCATACAGCGTCCGATCTGCGCACCAGCTGAGGGATATTCCTCCCAGTTCAGCTATGCATACTATTCTCTTGAAGGAGGGTAGTCATCTTGTTTGACAAAAAGTGAGGTGTATGCCTTTTGAATCAAGGAATCACTACTTGATGAGCTACAGAAATTGCATAAGGCTAGCCTAATATATCCTATACAACATACATAGTGGTGTTCACCGGTAGTTACCAGAAAAAGAAAAATAATCAAATATGTCTTTGCATAGATTTTAGGGAGCTCAATAAATAGACAATCAAAGATTACTATTTGTTGCCATTCACTAATCAAATTCTAGATTAGTTAGTAGGTAGGGATATTTATTATTTTATGGATTGTATTATAATGAAATGGGTATCACAGAGGTAGATAAGTTAAAAGCAACATTTATTACTATATTTGGCACCTTTGCATATCATGTTATAGCTTTTGGATTACGCAATGCACTCGGGTCTTGGCAACATACGACTGATAAAACTTCCAGTGATATTTTCCCAGAGAAGTTGAAAGTTTTTATTGATGATCTGGGAGCAACCACCACTAGGAAGAGACATTTGATCATTCTAAGAAAATGTTTCAAGTAATGTAAGAAATCCTGCATTGCTCTCAATCCAAGAAAGTGTGTCTTTGGAGTTCCCTATGGATTGTTGTTAGGCTATGTAGTTAGCTCATCTGACCGATCTTGAAAAGATAAAGCTTATTATCTCTACGAGTCCACCACATACTCCTAAAGAAGTGCATAGCTTTTTTTCATCAATCGGATATTATCGACAATGTATTAAATAATGCACTAGCTGAGAGGACATTTCCATTAATGAATCTATTGTCCTTTAGTTGTCTGCTTGTTTGGAGTGATCCATGTCAACTATCCTTTGAGGATGTGAAGCAAGAATTGGCAAAAGTGTCAGTCCTAAAAGTACCTAAAAGGGGTGAAATATTTTATATATTTTCAATAGCTATGATATATAGTATTAGCTGCTATTTAGCTCATATTTGGGAGGAGAAGTGATACCATACAATTGTAGGTATCCCGGATTAGTTATACCTACATAGAGAAACTGTGCCTTAGGATGGTCTTTGCAATGAAGAAATTCAAGTGCTATATATTGCATAGAAAAGTAGTATTTTATATGAAGGAAGAGGGACTAAGGCTTTTGATGAATAAGTTTTAGCCACCTAACTGCCTAGCAAAGTGACTAATCACTTTGCAAGAGTTTAACTATGAAATTAAGAGTAAGCCAATCAAGTTGCAAGGCATCATTGAATGTCTTGTGGATTTCTATTAGTCGAATGAAGTCTTGGCTGAAGGCAGCGATCTCAAGGGTTTATTCAAAATCTCCACTTTCTCAAAGGTTGAAAAGAGAAATTACATAGCAAGCCTTGAAATTTCTCTTAATTGCATGAACACTATATCAATAAGGGTTAATGATGCTTAAATTTTTATACATTTTGGGAATTTCTAATGTGATTAATAATTGATCACATTGTCAAATCTTATCCCTTTACTTGAAGGTGAATTTTTTCCTAGATACTATATTAGCAATCCCCCCAAGTCCCACTCTCAAATATGGGGTTAAGCTTTAGCCTCTTGGTCAAATCTTTACTCCTTATTTGAATGTGGAACTTGCGAGATTTCCAAATTCTCTAATATGCTATTAGATTATGTTTATCTTGGAAGAGTGTCATGACTCTACTTGTGGAGGATACTTTGTTTGATGCATTTGTGCATGTCAAGAGATGTGATACATGTCGAAGACATCACAATAGGGAGAATAGGAAGAAGCACCCATTGACTCTTATCATGGCTATACTACCATTTGAAAAGTAGGACATTATTTTTGTTGGACATATACATCCTTTTTCAACCACACGAAGGTGCTATATCATTGTGGTGACAGATTATTTAATAAAGTGATCTAAAGCTCATGCTATGATGAAGGATAATGCCAAGGAAATGACTAGTTTTATCTTCGAATGGATTGTTTGCCATTTTGGCCCACCTAAAGGAGCTTGTAATATCTGACAATGGGACACATTTTTTAATAAAGTGATTGAGGGTTTGACAAAAGCTTTGAAGATTAAACATAATAAGACCATGCCTTACAACCCCCAAGCTAATGGGCAAGTAGAGAGAGTACTAATAAGTAGCTTGTGGGGATTTTATCCAAGACTGTATCTGAAGGTAAGTGAGATTAGAAAAAGAAGTTGTATGTGGTTATTTGGGCTTACAATAAGATATTTAAAAGAGCTACAAGTCATACTCCTTTTAAATTAGTATATGAGAAAGGGTGTGTTTTACCTTTAGAGATTGAACTATCTATACTAAGGTTTTCTCTAAACCATTATTTGGGTGAAGAGGAGGCATCACAAGAAAGGCTCACTTCTCTTGCATATCTTGATGAAATTCAATTACAAGCCTTGTTATATCAAGAAGTAGGAAAGAAATGAATGAAAATACTTCACGATCTTCATGCTAAGAAGTATAAATTTGCTAAGTGTTAATTGGTCCTATATTATGATGCTTGTGTGGTGAGCTCTTCCCAAGTTGGAAACTAGATGGGATGGTCCTTATAAGATTTTTAGTATAGGAAAGAATGGCTCTATAACTCTTTTAGTGGATTTACAAGGCGTAGAGTTTAAAACTAAAGTAAAAATCAATAAGCTGAAGCCCTATTATGTGTAATGGCTGACATTGGACTTGGTACCTTTGCATGTCCTTAAGGATTCATCTTAAACTTGTAGATGATACTAAGACTATTCGAAGAGGAAAGTCATTCCTTATCTTGAGCATCCATATTTAGAGTAGTGTTACCACCAAGGAAAATTAATTTGGTGGAGTAAGGGTTATCACATTAATGAGTGGCAAGACAGCTCTTGCACATGGGATATTTAAGTCTATTGCCATCATTATCATTGGGTTCTTACTAGCATCTCTATTGAGTTTAGGAAGGAAGGAGGGATTTTACCTATCTTACACCCCTCTTTTTATTATACTTTGATTATCATAATAATGAATAGGTTGATCGTTATGGTAGGTTACATTAATGAAGTTATGTTTTACACATTCTATTATGATAGAGCTTCTCAAGGACCTTCTTAGAGCATGTGACTGTAGGGGTTTTCATAAAAGACTCCCATCATTGAGTAGTTTTTAAAATGGGAGTGTATTTAGCATTGCTTTTATGAATAACATGGTGAAATACAAGGCCTTATTTATGGGGTTGAATCTAACCAGATGTGGTGATATTTGCAAATTATTGGTGAAAGGTTACTCGTAGTTAGTGATCAAAAAATTGAATGGGACCTATAGTGTGATAGATCTCATTCTAAGGATGTATCATCATGCAACCTTGGACACCCTTGAGATATTTGAGACAGTGACTATGGTCTTGAGGGGCTAATTATGCCTTTGTTGAAGATGTCTTTCTTAACTGTGATCCTAAGGGGCTTTTACAATTGCCTTCTAATATCAACCCAGGGCTACTATGGGGACTACTTGTTTGCTAACGTATCCTATTTTGGCCGCCGATAGTTAGTATTAGGTATGAGCTAGGTAGCAATTGACCATATTCCTATTCTTTCATGGATGCATCGGATCATTCCATGGCATATTTGCCAGAAATCCCATGTTATTTATGCAAGGGATTAACTAATAATTCGAGATATTTAGTAAATGGCCATCCACTTGGTCTAGTTATGTGTTTCTCTATGGTTTATATGGGGACCAAGGGTTTGCTTTTAACAATAGGTTGATGAATTGTGTGATTTATGGTTTATCTCATTAAACCAAGAGGGCCATTTGTTTTTGTAGAGATCTGTTTAATTTCATTAGGCAAAGAAGGCCATTTTTTAATTTGGTGTAGGTACGTTAATGGTTTTATTTGAGTGCTACACTAAACAGTTTTAATGGATCTCTTGGAGGGAGTCCCTTGCTACACAGAAGCTTCTTATGGTGAAGTCCAAGTGATATTCTTCCTTTATGAGTTCTTTCTCTTTATGCTATATGTGTATATGTACGTGGGGATATTCTTATTTTATTGGGGGATTGGCATTCAAGGCATGAAGTCTTAGGTTTTTTTTAGGTATGTCTACGGAGGTTTGAGTAGTTATCTGCCCCTGTAAAGACATTGCCAGGACTCTAAGATTTGTTTTAGAGGTTAGTCCTACTGACCTTGTTTTCCTAGCCTACGAGGCAACTATTCCTAAAAATCCCTATTAGTTGTGAGGCAACTAGGAAAGCCTATCAAATAAAAGAGAAATGACAAAGAATATATCTGAAATATATATAATATGGAGTTGTATAAAAATGGGTTATAACCCCTAAAATAAGAAAATCCAATGAAAGAAAATTTCCAAGAGCAAATGTTCATCGCCTTGCAAAGGTCTAGTAGGTTCCTAGAGATGCCTTTAATGCCTTGTCTTCCTAGGGGTGGCATTTAGCTGAAAAAGAAATAAGGATGGTTTGAATAAAAACAAAAGTGAGTAGAAGGAAAAGGATTTAGTGTCGTCTTGCGAGATCTTGGTAGGTTCTTGGATATTGAGACTAGACATAAGGCCAATGATGTGTTCTCCTTGGGTCATAATATGCTCAGCTCCCTCCTTTTTACACGCTTGAGTATAAAATACCGAAGAAAAAAAAGTGATACAATGGAACAATATGTGATTTTCAATAGCTCATGCTATAGGAGTCCTCGCCTAGTAGAAGTTCCTAGTCTTTTTGTCCTAGGTCAGGAAGGTAGGTCAATAAACCAGCCTTAGGATGACTCCTCTGATAGCTCCTTTTTTTTGCCAGTCTGTGTTGGAGCGATTGGTTAGCAACTAGCTCTGGATCTATGTCACATTATGTTGGGCCTATCCCTCATAGACTTCATGCCTTGATTTTGTCAAGGGATAGGGTGAGGGCTATGTTTGTGCTCTGTTGTATATTTTTGTTTGAAGCAACTTGATGATTTTTATGAAATTATAGAATACTCAATCATTTCTAGCACTTCACATAATGAAATTTAAAATTGTAAAACATGTAATGCGAGACTTAGTAGAAAAATGATATTTCATGAATTTTTATGGTTCAAATGGTATTCCTATGGAGTTATATTGAATGTAATGCTAAATCACAATCCACATAAGCTTCATAAATGAATGTTTTTTCGCATGACACATTGGCTAATTTATGGTCACTTTTTTGGGTACTTCATGGCATTACACCTTTCATTTGCATTCTTATACATGGTATCAAGAAAGAGGAAGTCTCCTAGATGCAATGCAATTGATTGTTAAAACTATTGAGCAACAATGAGAGTGTGAGGATCCATGAGTTGTACGATAGAACAATTTTCTTTGGGGACTATTATGTGAGGAAACAAAATTACATCCTAGAAAGCTTTATCAAAAAAGTGGACAATGCTACAATTGTGTTTGATATTTGAGATGGCACATCTTCGGGCCAACCCTCAGTGTGTAGGAGAGCCATAGGATCCATAACGATCAGTTGGAAGGGGGAATGCTCTATATGTGTGTGCAACAAGATGTTATTTACCCATATGTGTGGGATAATCTCTATGTTGTTGGAGTTGGGATGGAAAAAATCATTGGACTACAAATCATTGCAAATGCATGATTTATTTAGAGCAGTGCACAGCCTCCCGACACTCCTAGCCACAAGGCCATGAGGGTGGTTTGGTGAGTATTGGAGCCTCTAGCTAGAGCCCTAGAGCCAGTATTATCGAGCCCAATTTCGGTCTTGACATATGATATTCACTTTGGATAGATCTATCCCTGAGGTGAATGAAACCATGCTTACCCATGATAATGGAGCAGTTAGAGATGTGAAAATTTGGCACAAATGCATTGGTCATGTAAATATTGAGAGGTTGAAAAATATGTAGTATAAAAGGAGGTTGTACTTGACTTGCAAAAGCTCAAGTGTATGGATCTATTCTGCTATTTAGTTTGGGAAACAAGTGAGGTTTTTGTTAAGGAGACATGTCGAAAACATTTCTCAACCTTTGCAATTGATACATTTGGATGTATGGGGCCCGTAATGCATCTTTTGGTGGTGCTAGATATTATGTGTCGTTTATTGATGATTTCAATAAGTGTGCATGGTTGTATATCCTAAAGCACCAAGATGAGATTCTTAATGTTTTCAAGGATTTCAAGACACATATTGAAAATGAGTTTTGGTATTATATCTCATGTCTGAGATATGATGGAGGTAGAGAATATGCATCTCAAGAATTTGGTAGGTATTTGGAAAAATATGGCATTAAAAATAGCTAACATGCAGTTATACACCACAATATAATGGTGTGGTAGAGAGAAAAAAGTGTGTGCTTATGAAAGCTATTAGGGCGATGCTTAATGAAAAGAACTTACCAAATGGTTATTGGACTGAAGTAGTTATCACTATTGTTTATGTATTGAATAGAACAGCTACAATTGGGATTCATAACCTCATAGCATATGAGAAATTGTATGGTCACAAGCTCGACATTAGCCACCTTAAATTGTATTTGGTTGCATTTCTTATGTACATGTGCTTGATGAAAAGAGAAGGATGTTAGAATCAAAGGATGTAAAGAGTGTCTTTCTTGGATATGCACAGGACACAAAGGCCTATAAGTGTTATAGTCTGTCTATTCGTGAGATTTTGATTAGCAAGGATGTAGTATTTGATGTGTTGGCATCATGATATGGTGGTTAGGGTGCAATGGTTTATGATAGAATAGATACTCCTACTCCTACTGAAAATTACCCTTCTGCTAGTACTATAGTGAGTGGATCTACAGATTCTGGTTCTTCTACTATCACTCCTTGGGTAGGACGACTACACAGTCATGGTTTTGCATCCACCACTACCACGGATCTATCAATGAGGGGGAGATTAGATAAAGGCAAATATAAGATGTTTGATAATATAATGATATAATTGGCATGCTTACAGCTTAATATAAGTCACCTAGCAGTGACAGTCTTAATAGTGAATTGGGCATACCATCAGTTACAACACCTGGTGTAAGGCAAAAGCAAGTATGTTCTGTCTCATGAGAGGCAATTTCATAGTGAACCGTAGTTAAAAAGGTCAGAAAGTGTTAGAAATCCTATTAATAGGCTAACATATAGTGGATACTCAGCCTAGGGGTGCATGTGTAAAAAAGAATCCATATAACCTGCTTTCAAAGGATATTAAGAAATAGTCTTTCTTTACATGTTATAAGGCCATAAACTTTACTAAACTTACAAATTTTTTTAAATTATAATAGAAAATATCTTTTGTAAATATAATTCTATAAATTTTACTAAATAAAATATCATTTTCTTTGAACTCATGTGGTATCATATATGTTCTATAAGGTGGACTCTCTAGGGTATTCAACCCGACATTTAGCCTACATGACTAAAGTGATAGGATAAAAAGAGCTTACAAAGTTCAGTGAGGCAGTTGGAAATAAAAATTAGTGTACGGCCATGGATGAAAAATATACAGCATTGGCTAAGTCTTGCATTGGCTCTTGTTGTGCATCTTAGATGCCATGGTAATGCAAATTATGAACTACAAGACACCATAAGATGTATGGACTATCCTAATGAGATATTATGGTACTACTAGTGTAAGAAAAATACAATTGAAACAGAATTTCAATACTATGGAAAGGAAATGACACTCCATTCAAGAGTATATAATCGAGATTAAAACCATTTCTGATCAGTTGGCAACTATTGGAACTAAAGTAGAGGATGAGGATTTGGTTGTAGTGACCTTGAATGGTCTTGGACTTGAATACAAGTTGTTTGACACGTCTATATGAGTGAGATCTTAGATGCCCGACTTTAAAGAGCTAGTCTCATTGCTTACATATGAAGACAATAAGCTAGATTTAGCTACTAGCTCAAGTAACTTGAAATTTTCAAAGATGCAATATTTTATTCCAATCAAAGAGATCGTCGCAGCCATGGCCAAGGGTCCTTTCATGGTCAAGGGGCTCAACAAAATGCATCTTAGAACATGCAAAATTAGCAAGGATATAATGCTAGAGATGGTGGATACTCCCAGGTGAGGGACAGATCCAGTTGCAAAGGTAGAGGATCTTGGCAGTAACAGACTATGCATGATAGTGCAAACAAGGATAAGGATTGTCACTACTATGGGAAATATCAAAATGTTGCTAAAGAATACTAGAAGGAGCAAGCAAACCAAAAACGTAGGTAGTAGAGTCACTAAAACCAAGAAATATGCATTTAACACTTTTAGGATGTAGCTTGTTACACTTGTCCTTGGGCACATGGCAGAATGCCTCACATCCAAAGACACGTAAATGTGCATAAGAGGGAGGATTTCCTATCTATACCTCCTCTACAACCAAAAAATCAATGGCACTACAAGGCGATCTATTAACGATATGTCTCATCTAGTCATGTAGAACAGAATGTCAAGTTGATAGTTGATAAAGGAAATGATATTGAAAATGTAACCATGTACAAGCAGATGGTTGGAAGCTTGATCTATCTTTCCATCACTAATAGTAATCTCAGTTATTTAGTTGAGTATCAATCAATTCATGCAAAAGCCAAGGAAACCTCATTTAGATGCAGTGAGAAGGATTATGAGGTATGTGATAGCTACACTATACTATGGAGTATTCTATGAATATGACAAACCTCTTGAGCTTACATGTTACAATGATGGAGATTGGGTTAGATGTACATATGATAAAATATTGACAAGTAGATATGCATTTATTCTTGGCAACAGCATGATTAGCTAGAGTTGTAAAAATCAACCCACTGTGGATCTCTATACTACTGAAGAAAAATATAGAAGTGTAGCCTTAGTTGTTTGTGAAGTTGCATGGTTGGTTAAGATGTTAGATGACTTGGGAGTACATGTGGATAAACTAGTCAAGCTGTACTCTGACAATATGAGTAGTGTGCTTTTGGCAAGTAATCTTATGTATCATACTAGATTAAAGCACATAGAAGTGCAGTATCATTTCATTAGGAAAATGATAGTTGGAGGTAAGATAGACCTTATCCATGTGAAGATAGAAGCGAGCATCTTTATCCAATCATTTGGTAAAGATAAGTTTACTCATTTCAAATTGCTCCTTTGGGATACAACATATCACAAGCTTGAGAGGGAGTGTGAAGAACCAATCTCATCTATCTGACTCCTTGTCAAGTTTGCTGGATGACATGCATGCTCAACAAATGAGTTGGGACCTAACTTTGGTTAGGAGTGTGGTTAGGTTAGGAATGTGATTTTTATCTCTATTTTAGTGTGAGTGATAAGTGAGTTACATAATGAATAATAAAGAAAACTATGGAGAGTTATCTGCTCTTTAAGCTAGCCTCACTTTGTGTCTCTCTCTAAGCCTTTGCATCTTGAACAAGTTAGCAGATTATTAGCATGACAAGGTGTTTAAGGTACTTGGACAGTAAAAGTTACAAGTCTCAGCCTACCTAGAGAAGGAACATCTTGGATGGCAACATGGAACCATGGGTGACCTTCTACAACTCACCACAATCTTAAAGAGAGAACCCCACTTACATTCCTTATCCTAGGCAACATGGAGTTTACTACAACTCTGCAAGGCATGGCAGGCATGATTTCCCTTTGATATACAATGTCAGTGTAGAAAGGTTGGAAGACAGCCTCAAGTTTTGAGAGAAGGACTTGATCCCTTCCTTCAAAGATTTGTAGAAGATCTCTCTTCTTTACAAGGTATCACTTTCATTACAACATGCAATTATTTAAGATTAATTCTTCAACTACTCAATCATAGATGGTGGCAAAATAGGAGAGGAGATTCTCAACCCATTTTTCTTTCATGTGAATGCAAAAATAGACAGATACACCATGGTGAAATTACTCACTCATGCTATAGTGCTATAGACACATTGTTTTGAGCTACTAAAAGACATAAATGTTATCAAGTTCACTAGTTGTAGCCACCCTTTTCTCCCAACGACACCCTTGGCCACAAGTCTGTACTCTGAAGACCTATACGATGCGCAAAGCATGACTAGAAAGATCCATGTATCCCCTAGTGATCATAGAGGGCCCCAATTAAGTCCTCATCCCTAGGGGATCATAACCCCTAGCTCTTCCCCACTTCACTTAGCTTAGGAAACATCAAGGGAATGACATCCCGAGAACATCAATAGACTTGTCTCCTTGAGTTTCGCACTACAACTTTCCCCTAACACTAACTGGGTCCTCAAGTGTAAGACAATGCTCTATGTTTTCTTGGGGTTTAACTGATATCCCAATTACATCTACATGAGCACAAAAGTCACACAATAGTGAGATGGATATCCCCCTAAGTATTATATACACCCATCTATGGCGAGAACACAAATTGAAGAGAAACTCGATGAAACTAGCAACATCGATGCCCAAATAATCTCGATCCTTCTCTCTTCTACCTTAATGGTGTGCTTATCCTCAAATATGAATCTTATTCCATTCTTGCCATGCATAGGCCTGAAGCATAAGGATACAACTGGTGCTCCCTACACCTCCAAACTAACACCAACTATGTAGGGATCCCATTAGAGTTCTGAGTGCCATGAGACTCGCACTCAACTAGGAGGGGTGTAATGTTAACCCCTTTAAGGATGGAAGCATTGAAAGAAAGAAGGAAAAAAGTAGCAAAGAAAAAAAAGTGCAGTAACTTTTTCTGAAGTGCAAGTGAGTGCAGGAGCAAGAGTTTGAATGTGGGACCAAGCAAGAAACATAATTTAAGTTGTACAAGTGCTAGGCTCCCTCTTGTGCAAGTTGTAAAATCAGAGAGTTCACAATAATATATAGAATAGATGGTGCTTCATAGGCTTAGAAAGACTACAAGACATATATTGAGAAAGGGTGAATATTAGAACAGAGGATGGGTGGATGCCCAAGAAAGAACATGTATAGAAGCCAAAAAATAGGGTGACTGTGAGTGAGAGTGAGGATCTCACTTGGAGAAGCTCTTGCTTCTCTTCTCTTCTCTTCACATGACAAGCATGATGGGTGGAGCATGGAGATGGACCTTACTTAAGTGCATTCCTTGAATCCTGGAGCCAGTGATAGATTTGTATGACTAGACTACAATGAATGGATTAGCCAGTGCTCACTACATTTGATTTTAGTTTACGGATTGACTATGTGAGAGGTAGCTATAGTTTGGTTGTTTGAAATGTTTGAATCAATAAGCGATTGATAGGGCTAACATTGTTACTCATGAGAGCATCAGCAACATTCACATGAAAAAGTATAAAAAACACGAAATAATGTTTGAAAATTAATAACCAATAATTTGTTTATTAGAATGAGAGATGATGAAAAGAGAAATATTAGATGAGATAGGATGGATAGGGATACATGGTCAAATGTTAATTCTAATGCTAAAAAGATACATTTGCATGGAAATAAACCAAAAAGGTGTAAAAATTTAAAAATTTAATATAACATATCTATAACTTAAGACGAAGTACCATAACAAGAAAAAATACCAATTTAAATGGATGAAGAGGCTATAACATCAGAATCTAGTTTCAGTTATGTAAGGATATGTTCACATAGAATGAATAAAGAATAGAAAATTTATGAAAGGGGTAAGGGAAGAACCTTGGATACACGGTATAACATGATGGGTAGGTGAAGAACAAACCATACAAGAATGAAAAAAAGAAACATCATCAATAAAATAATCATAATGTGTGTACACATGATTTTGTGCAAAATAGAAGTGCAAGGATGCATCGCCATACTTCAGATCTTATGTGACCTGGTTATGATGAGCAACAAAGACCTAGATATGGACAAATAGCCCTACTCATACATCCCCACACTTATAACATGACACGTGCTTATATAGAATACAAAGGGCAAGATTGGAAATACTTGGCCCGTAGCAATGGGTCGTTGATGATGAGCGAGGTGCCAAAGTCATCTACAGGAGGTGCCACAGCTCATTGTAGCACACATATAGCAAGGTAGGGACCATCCCATAGCATCCTAGAAGTTAGCTTTATTGTTGAAGATTGCCACATTGTTCTCCTCACAGAATTCAATACACTTAAATTCACCAATCACTTATTCTGAAAGGATAGAATAGGCACTCACATTGAATAGTCACATCAGTCAAGGAAAAATGAGGAATCCTTATGGTACACCCCATTTAGAAGTTAATAAGATTTAGGATTCAAAGAGGGAATGCTAGCATGCACAATTGATGGTGCATTAGTAGACCCCAATCCGACTAGCATTGGTATAAGATTGAAGGCAAGGAAGTTTTATAGTGCAATGTGTAGAATCATAGTGTCATGTTGTGTGGTGGTTATAGAGGCTCATCCCATGTGTGAAGATGGAAAGGTATTGAGATGGAAAGCTCAACATGTATGTACATTGATGATGGACCACCTAGTTAGATTGGTCTCTACATCTACACTTTGCACTTTGGTAGTCATTATAATCCTTACATAACCACCAACCTATCACTTATTGTATTTGGTTAATTATATCTACCTACAACTGGTATAATTATAGTACCAATTGATTGGTCTCTACATCTACACTTTGCACTTTGGTAGTCATTATAATCCTCACATAACCACCAACCTATCACTTATTGTATTTGGTTAATTATATCTACCTACAACCGGTATAATTATAGTACCAATTGATTAGTGTAGTTAGTTACACACTGTTTGACTTAGTAGACCACTTTTCTTTATATTATATCTCATCTACTCTTTGTGTACATTCTATTGTAAGAGGAAGAAGGAAGAAAATTAGCAAGAAAACGTTTTGGCCTCCATCTCTCTTCTTGTGCTCTTATGTGAGATTCTTCCTATGTATATGGTGTGTGTTTGATATAGTAGCTTAAGAAAATCCCCCCACCATGCGATTCATGATATGGTATGAGATCATTACCACTTAAATAGGCTAGTTTTGAAGGCTAAAGTGAAGAAGAAAGAGAAAGGTAGACTATCTCGCGACTATTATTTGGTACACAAGTTACAAATTTCAAATTTGTAAGTTCTATGGTGTTTTTCAAGAAGAAAATACAAGGTTTATTTACCAATAGGTTACATATTATATGTATTTTTTAGTAATCTATGAAAAAGACTACCTACTGTGTTGCTGTGCACATTTTGTGAAAGGTTGTAGAAGACTTGCTCACTATTTAGTACTCAATTTTGTCATAATGGTTGCAAATACTAGAAATCCTATCATTGAGAAGGTGGAGAAGAAAAAGTATCCATCATTGAAGTTTTGTATGAAAAACTTCTTTATTGGAAAATGTCTCTAGGCCTTGTGGAGCTGTTCTCAGGATTCTATGACCATGGGAAGACTAGGTTTACTTATGGGTGATTTTAACATGTGTGTTGACTCATCCCAACCTAGTTCGGAACACTCTTTGAAGTATCACTTGCATCATGCGTAAGTTAGTTCAACATTAACCACTCAATGCGTTGTGCACTAAATCAGTTGCGAATCTTTGTGCATTATAGTCTCTTCGATTTCTCTCATATGCACTTGAAGAGCAATCTTGGACAAGGACTCTCATGGCTAAGGGCTAAAGGATTGTTAAGGTTGTAGCTAAAATTCTAATATCAAAATAGCAGTTTTATAAGTCGATCCCTCCTCCAACAATTTGAAGAAATAAATGTCACATGCCCTCTCTCATTTGCATAGCATCCAAGCTCCTCAAGCACTATCACAATAGGTTACACATGTGTAGGTTGTTTCCGTTAAAGCTCTCTATGATCCATGATGATTGCTAACTTGTAGGCTCAGTGCACCAAAGCTACACAACCATAGATAATCTTGTGCATTTATCTCCATCTCCTCTTTGTTGTGTCAATGAGATGTGCATGTTGCGACTTTGGACCACTCTACAAACTTGCAACTCCATGAGTGCAACTCCAAAGAAGAAGAGGGCCCATATTGAATTCCTCATGATTGGTCATACAGAAGATCCTACATAAGGGATTCATCGCAATGACAATGGCACAAACCTTATGCCAAAACTCCTCATGTAGACAAATGTTGCATGGCTTTGGTATCCTCTATATTGTGTTCATCCCACTCAGTTCATAGAATAGACAAAGGGTAGACCACACCTTGGAAAAATCTCCAAAAGAAGCCACATGAAGGAAAATTAGGTCAAAGAAGGCATCTTCAACTCGAGGTAGCTATGCTCATGAAACATCGCAAGCACCTTCACCTTTATTGTGAAGGTAACGATGAATATAGGTGTTTGCACCATCTTCTTTCTCCGATGGACGTCACTCTCCGACACTGCATTGATTTGCCCTTGGGCATTCTGTATACTCTTACATTCATTTAGAGCATTCATTCACTTCAGAGTTTCTTCTCTCTATGTTTGTCTTCGTGTTTGAGTTTTGAGTTTTTGTGTTTTGCATTTAGGGTTTGGGTTCTGCTTGTCTCTATCTGAGTCTTTGTGTTTTAGTCTTGGTCATACATGTTGTGTTTCCTCAATGCAAACCCTAGCATATCTTCTTCACAGCAAGGTGCAAGGTCACAAATCCTTGCTAAACGAGGAGAGCACAAGAGAACAACAGGTGGCATGATGGGGCATAAACGAGATGCCAAGGTCAAGCCGCAACACAGATAGTGTATAGGTAAATAGGTCGTCACCATCCTCTCTCTCTCTCATATAAAGCATTGTATTGTGCATATAGGTCGCAATGCCTTCAATGTGGTACAAGTCATTACCTAAAATGCATAGAATTGTCAACACATAGGCTACTTGCTCAGAACTAAGTTTCACACCATTGTATAGACTTCATGTGTAAGTCATTCTCTTGACTTGCTTATGGAGGACATCAAGAAGCTCAAATGGGTGAGAAGAAGATGGTGCAAAAACCATTGTACAGACTCCATGTGCAAGTCATTCTCTTGACTTGCTCATAAAGGACATCAAGAAGCTCAAAGGGGGGGCGAAGAAGAGCCGTTGTCACGAAGAGGAGCCACCGAATCCATCCTCGGGCCTTTGCGGTGAGTGCATTGTTCCCTCTTGCTTTGTTTTTGTTTTTTCTCATTTTCTTTTGCTTGTTTTTGTTAAAAATCATTTGTATTGAGAGAGAAAGAGAGGAAATGAGAGAGGGAGAGGAAGAGAGAAAAAAAAGAAGGAACGAGAGAGAGGGGGAAAAATTATTAAACATAATAGAGAAAGAGAAAAAGAGAGAGGGAGGGAGGTAGAGAGGAGAATGAATGAATAAAAAACAAAGAGAGAGTATTAAGATCTTATTCTTTAATATCTTATTTTCTTGTTTGTAGTAGTACTAATAGTAGTAGTAGTACTAGTAGTTCTTTAATTTCTTCTTTTCTTGTTTGTAGTGGTAGTAGTAGTAGTGGTGGTAGTAGTAGTAGTTCTTATTTTCTTATTTGTAGTAGTAGTAGTGGTAGTAGTAGTAGTTCTTTAATTTATTCTTTTCTTATTTTTTGTAGTAGTAGTGGTAGTAGTGGTAGTAGTAGTTGTTGTTATTGTTCTATTTCTTCTTTTCTTTTTTTCTTGTTTATTGTTGTGGTAGTGGTAGTGGTAGTGGTAGTTATTGTTATTTAATTTCTTATTTTCTTGTTTGTAGTGGTAGTTGTAGTGGTAGTGGTAGTGGTTGTTAAATTTCTTCTTTTCTTGTTTGTTGTTGTTGTGGTAGTCGTTGTTTAATTTCTTTTTTTCTTGTTTGTTGTTGTTTTTTTTTTCCTTTTCTTGTTTGTTGTTGTTTAGGTTTCTTGTTTGTTGTTGTTGTTGTAGTATAAGTAGTAGTAGTAGTAGTTTTTTCTTCTTTTCTTGTTTGTTATTGTTGTAGTAGTAGTAGTTGTTGTTGTTGTTGTTGTTGTTTTTTCTTCTTTTCTTGTTTGCAGTAGCAGTAGCAGTAGCGCACACACACATACACACACACACAGAGCGAGAGAGAGACACCACCAACAAACTATAAGGGAGTTCAGTGCTTCTTGGGACACACATGATACTATCGATGCTTCATCTTGAACTATACGCATTGATTGTTAGACCACTTTACAAGTTGTTGATCATATTCGAGTGGACCGAGGAGTGCCAACACACTTATGAGGAATTAAAAAAGGCTCTCACTACTGCACCAATTCTATGAGCCCCAAATTGGAGCATAACATTCCACGTGCACATTGATGCATGAAAGTTTGCTGTGGGAGTTGTTTTGTGCCAACCTAGTGAACAAAATCTCGACTATCCGGTGAGCTTTGCTAGAACTCATGGATACAGAGATGAACTACTCCACGATGGAGAGGGAAGGCCTAGCCATGGTATTTTTGGTAAAGAAATTTTGGCATTATCTATTGTCTATGCCTTTCACCTTCTTTGTAGACCATCAAGCTTTGCTTTATCTTGTAAATAACTTGTAAATAAACCTTTCCCTACAAGATGCATAGCTAGATGACTACTTTTTCTTTTAGAGTTTGACTTCTCTGGGGTTGTACGCAAGAGCAAGAAACATTACATGATCGATTACATATCCCACGCATACCCACAAGGGAAATTGCTAGATAGGGGATTGTAAACAATCTACCTGATGCGCACCTGTTTAGCATATCTAGTGAAAAAGACTTGTTCACATCACAGACTTAATGCCATATTGGGTAGATAACATAGTCTAGATCTTAGAGAAAGGATTATGTGAGAGACCTATCAAAAAGGTCAAGGCTAAAGTGCCTTATCCTTAAGATTCAGCCCTATTAGTTAATTGCTAGTGGCCAGCTCTATAGATTGGGATAGGATGGCTTATTACGAAGATGCATGTGTGAGCACGAAATGCAAAATGTGCTTATTAAAGCACACACTACTACTAGAATAATTGGAGGCCACTTCAGTAGAAATACTACAGCTCACAAGGTGCTACAATCTCAATTGTGGTGGCCCACTCTATTTCATGATGCTATTAAATTTGTAAAGCACTGTGACGAGTGTCAAAGGACCAAGCTCCCTATTTGTAAAGATAAGATGGATTTGACCCCATCATAGCACAACAAACCTTTGAAAAAAGGGGAATCAACTTCATTGAGCCGATCAATCCTGTGGCATAGTACTCCCAAGAGAAGTACATCATAGTAGCCACCACTAACTTTCTCACAAAATGGGTTGAAGTTCGAGCCACTAGGAAGAATTATGCTAGGACTATGGCTAAGTTTCTTTGGGAGAGCAGGTGACCTCACGATTCGGCTGCCCCATCAAGCTAGTTAGAGACCAAGGTGCATGCACTTCATTAATGAAGTGATCGCTCATTTGCTATCCACATTCCTGATCATCCATAGGAAATCATCACCTTACTTCCCTCAATCCAATGGTCAGGAAGAATCCATGAACAAAATCCTAGTGAATGTCCTAACTAAAGTGGTATCTACCTCATGTAGTGATTGGGATAACAAGCTCATAGCAACATTGTGGGCCTATACGATAGGCTGCAAGATTGCAGTGGGGAAAATACCCTTCAACTTGACTTAGGGACTGAAGCAATCATGCCAGTAGTGTTTTTCATTCCAAGCTTGAGAGTAGCAGTACAAGTTAGATGGGATGGAAAGGAGGCATGGACAGAATGCCTAGTAGAGCTAGAATGTCTTTTCGAGACTCGACTCTTAGCTACCCATACACTAATCTATGAAAAATCAAGATGCAAGAGTTGGTTTGATAAGCATGTCGAACATCATGACTTCAAGCGAATTGACCTCATGTTGTTGTACTCTGTGAAGGGCCATAAGAAAAAAATAAAGTTCATTGAATTAGGGCCTTTCAAAGTCTACAACATTAATCAAACTGGCAATGTCGAGCTCGAGACCTCAGAGGGTGAGGGCATAGGCTTCTTCAATGGTAGTCACCTCAAGAAGTACTACCCTCCAACCCATCTGTTGCATGAGTTGCCAATGCTACAAACTGCCTATCAACATGAGAGTAGCCACTATTACATAGATCAAGGATACAGACGAGGAAGCAATAGGACCTGCTTACTTGCAAATAATAGTCGCTGCTCAAAAAATACACACCTTTGACGTGCTTATTGATGAGAGAGCTGACTTCAACATCCTTACCCATGAGCATTGGACTCTCATTGGTCAGCCCCAATTGTAGCCCATGAATGCTAAGCTCAACCAATTTGGAGAGTAGTCCTACCAACTAGTACGAAAGTGCAAGTAGGAGTCTCTATTGAGACTAAAAGCCTATCTATGATATTCTATGTGCTACCTAACACTAAGTCCACTACTAGAAAATCGCTACTTACTGGGTCGCACATTCAAGAAGCAAGCCCATTGTGCAATGGTTGACTATGACTCATAGCGCATTCACGTTGCTATTGGCACTATTCACATAGTGATGGATTTCAACAAGGATAGCATGGCTCCATCTAAGCCCCTAGAGCCATTGGTAGAGGAACCTAGTGCAAAGTCTAAGGAGGAGGGTCGTGACTTGTCCCACCCCACTAGGAAAAACTGACCACAACCCAAAGAAGACATGGCCCCAGTTAGTGAGCCATAGCTCAAATGGGTACCTAAATGACAATTAGGGCCACCTAAAAGCCAACCTACATGGACCCATAATTCCCAAACATCATGCTCTAACCCTAGAAGACAAAGTTGGCAATATAGAACCAAATGAATGGCCAAGCCTTGATGGGTGCCTAAAGCCCTATTGTGTGCTCAAGGCTATTATAAAGGCAATAACTAGATTTGGTTGCCTAAGATCATGAGTGGCATGCATGCCCCTCAGTCGCAAACTCCTAGCCCATCTCCAAAACCTTCTAAGCTTTCAGAACTGAGAAGCTGCGTGAATTAAAAGTCACCAAACCCATAGAGCCTCAAAGGGTCTATCAACCAAAATCATAGCCTCCTGACCCTAAACTAATGCAACCCGGAACTCCAAGTATCCCTGTTGTTCCACAAGCAGGAAGCAGTGCAACCATAAAGCCACAAGACAAGCCCTCACACAAGTCATTGTGATGAGCGCTCTATTAACCAATCCACACACCAACAGGCAATCAATTGCTGAGTTATCTAGCCCGACGGGCAAACCCCAACCTCCTGCAAGCCTTAGAACCTCTTATTATGAGCATCAATCTATTCTCTTTTTGGCCTCCAATTTAATTGAAAACACAGTAGATAACTTGGTCAATTGCATTGGAATTTTGGATACCACCTTCACTATGCTTGCTAAGAGCTATGAGCACTTGGACTGAGGTATCCTAGAAGAGCCTTTTGCAATTGATGTACGCATGCTGCCATGAACCTAGGAAGAATATGAATTCATGTTCATTAAAGGCCCCATGGTAGCCAAGGAACTAATCGCTAATGAGATTTCTTGAGAGCAAGCTCGTAAATGGAGGCTAGTCACCTCCTATAGTAAGAGCAAAGTCTCTGCCACAAGCCAAGAGCTAGAAGAACTTAAAAAGTTGGATGACACCGACTCTTTATTTTTACATAAATGGAATGCTCTCCATCTCCAATGGAAACAATAGGGCCGCCCAATTATGACCAATGCCAAGTAGAGACACACCATCAAAACCTTTGAGTATGACCCCTGTTTACCGTGTTTACCACAGCACAGAGGAGCGGGAAAATGGAGCAGAGGAGTGGGAAAATGGAGAAAGGGAAATAGCAAAAAAGGCGCAAATGGAGCAGAGGAGTGGGAAAATGGAAAAAAGGAAATAGAAAAAAAGGCGCAGAATAAAAGAAGGAAAATGCACCTTGATTGGTAACCAAACCTTGAAAAATTTAAATGTTCGAGCATGACCCCCAGAAAGTCTCAGTGTCGCCCCGAGAAAGCAAAAGAGTAAAAAGCGCACCATTAAATGTGGAAGCACTCTCGAATCCTTGTAAAAGAGTGCAAGGCTCGCTCCTGTGCAAATTGTATGGATTAGTTGGGAATATGATAAATTAGAATGGTGGAAAATGAGAAATGGGCTTAGGCCAATGGCCGGTCATGTAAAAAAGGGGATGACCGCCCAAAGAAAGGAGGGCATGTATATAAAGTTCAAAAGTGAATGAGAAGCTCATTCTTGTGTGTGGCTAAAGCTTCTTTTTCTTATTCTCTTGTTTCTTGCCTTCTTGCTTGTGCTTGAGAAAGGGAGTGAGGGAGTGTGAGAGGGTGAGGGAGTGAGTGTGTGAGAGTGAGGGATCGTGGAGAAGAAGCTCTCCATCTCCTCTCTCCATCTTCTTCTCTTCTCTTCTCTTCCCTTGTCTCGCTCGTGGCTATAGAGGATGGAGCTCATGGTAGAGGGATTGAGGTTGCTTGAGCTTGCCACAAGGATCGTGGAGCTACCGGTGTGTAAGAGAGAGGAGGGTACTCGATCGAGCATCAAGGTAAGCTCACTATACTCGTAAGGTAGGCATGGCGTGTCAGCTATGTGAGAGGTAGCCATGGCCGCTTGGCTTGAAACGCTTGATCAATAAGCGGTCCGTAGGTCTCGGGGTAGAGCTTTAGCTCCCCTTCATTTTGGTTCCGTTGCCGGGATAGACGGAATCGAGCCTTGAGTTTCGCGCGCATCCAATCGAGCATAAGAGTAGGGCCTTTGCCCAAAACGGTGCTTGAGATAGATAGGAGATTTAGGAGGTTTAATCGTTGGAACAAGTAAGTATCTTGTGTTTTTTGATGAGTGCTTGAGTAGGTAAATACAACCCATGCTTGGTTTTGCGATTTTTTGTTAGCATTAGATAGGATAGGATTAAGATTCGAAGCTGAAATGGTAAGGTTTTTACTACTGTAAATCTGGTTGCAATAAGAAAAAGAAGGCAAAAATCGTGTTTTTTAAGGGGGAAATCGCAATGGGGAAAGGCTCTAAGGTTAGAGAGGCAATGCTATGTAAGGCTGGGGTAAGGGGAGAAGAGCTCATTTGCATTCTGACTTAGTTGAGAGAGAGCAAGAGAGAGTGAGAGAGCTATAGGCACAGGAGAGAAGCAGACGCCCTTTGATCACACTTTCGGGGTGCTACAGGTATACAAATCTCTTCCCCGACATGCCCTTGTGTGTATTTAATAGCCTAGAATAGCTAATCATCAACATAGCACTAGATTCGTTACCATTTTCATTGTCGGAAGTGCGCTGACCCCGACGCGTTCGGACGTCCGAACCCCAGAATCGAGCAGTTGGCTACCTCGAACCTAGGGTTCGGCATTTGGCCTTCGGGCATTCAGCCACGTGCCATTCAGGCTTCGGGGTTTGGCCGCCCGAACAAAGGCCTTCGGGCTTTGGAGTTCGGTGTTCGGCCCATGGCCTTTGGTCCATCTAGCCATTCAGACGTTATCATTCGAGCTTTGGCAGTTCGGCCCCTTCGAATTGGGGATTCAGCCATTTGGTGTTCAGACGGCCGAATTGGTCCGCCCGAACCCGGCCATTCAGCCATTCGGGCTTCGGCCCTTGGACTCGGCCATTCGGCCTTCGGCCCGGCCGAACGAGACATTCGGACTTCGGCGGTCCGATTCTAGGATTCGGACCCTGCCATTAGGGCCAATTTCGGCCAAATGCATTTTTTGACATTATTTTAATAATTTAAGCCCAGACCCGCGTTGCCGACACTAGTGCGACCATATAGGTGTGAGACAATCATAGAAAACTTGGCCGTGTGGCTAGGACACCTAGCAGAGTGTATTATTGCAGCCTAGTCGCAACAGCAGACCAGACATCAGACCCCCACATACTTGAGAGACGCAGCAGAAACCCAGATTTTAACCAGGCAGCCGTGTGCTGACCTCATACCTAGTGGCCAAGAGCTGAAGGTAGCATTGACATCGCACTTGAGTGCTGTAATCCTGCACACACAGTAGGCCACATTGGTTGTGCGGCACTGAAAGAGCAAAAAGCCTGATTTCGCACCGAACGCACAGACACCGTAGTGAGTGTACATAATTTGAGGATTGGTTGTAATAACAAGGAATACACTCGAACATAATCATTCAAGGAACCCACCAATAGGAGTGAAACCCAAGACTTAGCAGACAAACAGGGTTAGAACCCAGGAGGACGTTAAGCGGACGCGAGGATTCAGAAGACGACAACATAGAGGATCGGGCGCTACCAAAACTACTTGAACTGATCGACGGCCTTGTGGAATTGGAGGCAGAAACAATGTCAGGATCAAGAGGTGATCGAGGAGAGGACCGGCTAGACCTAGGAGAATTCCCAGTCTCAGTATAGGAACTAGTCCATGACTACGATTGACTTACTAGGACCGTGATCCAGGGTAGACCTGTAGAAGAAGTGGTAGCAAGCCTCAAAGAAGAGAGAAGAGCAATCAGGAGAGCGCTAGAATAATTGCCTACAACCACGAGCAAAAGGCTAGAAAGCTACAGCAAGATGTAGATATGTACGAGGCTAGAAGGGTGCTAGACCTAACAGGGGCAACCAAATCTGGACCGAATGAAGAGAGGGAACATGCAACAAAGGCTGAAATGACATTGAGGGAACTTGTAGTCAAGCGACTCATGGACAATACGTCCGTTGAGCAGAGTGCTATAGCCCTAGCCACTGCACTACTCTCGGGATTGGGAGTCACGCAAGGGGATAAAGGGCAGGCTAGAATCCCTATTATAGCAAAACAACTAGCGAAGTATGAGCCTAGCAGTAACCCATACAACTTCATGGAGCAGTTCAAGCAAGTATGCGAAGCAAATGGTCTTACTGACCTTGCGCAACGCTCTCAAGCTTTTGGCCTGTGCTTAGGCGATAAGGGGAGAATCTAGTATTCTAGCCTTGATGACGCAGAATGTACAAACTTTGCTCGCCTTAAGGGCCTCTTCATCAAGAGATTCTTGGAGGCAGGGTATTCTGACAACCTCATCGTCCGGTTCATGAATATCAGCCAAAGGGAGAAGGAAGGCGTTAGGGACTATGTCACTCATGTGCATAGCCTCTTCAAAAGAATCCCTGCCAACGAATGACCTACTGAGAGGGCAGTGTCTACAGTATTCATGAATGAAATTCAGAGTGAGGAGCTCTGCAAGGCTTTGGCCAGTAACTCTACCTTGCAACGAGACATGCTAGCTAGAGTTTTCGAAGAGGCAATATGTGTAGATGATCAGCTTAGGGAACGAAGCATGAGGACTACCAGCCGGCCGCTGCCGAGAAAGTGCAAATCAGAGGGATCCAGAGAGATCAACTATTTCAGGAGAAAAAGCAACCGCTAGTGTGCAGGAAAAGGGAAAGAGTATGGACCAAGGCCAAGAGATGGCAGAGATGAGAATGGAGATTGCATGACTGCATGAACTGATAAGGAAGCCTGCGCGATCGCATGTACAGTGTATATATTGTGGCGGCAATCACCTCCCAGCTGAATGCCAAGATCCTAGATCTAGGCCATGCTCAAATTGTGGTAGATTTGGGCATGATGCTTTGCATTGCAGGATGCCGAGGAGATTCCCATACGCACAGCAGTACAATCCGCCGTACTTAGGTAATAGACCACCCAATTTCTTTGGGAGGGGAGCCCAATTGGCACTCCCTGCACCAAATGACTCAAGACTTGCCGTACCTAGGCTGGAGATGAACCAAACAGGTATACCAAGACCACCATGGCCTTTTGTAACCCACCCACCGAGCGATGCTCTAGTTCACTATGTGGAAGAGCCTAGTGAAGAGGAGACATATGTCAACCCGTACATATCCTATGACGAGGAGGGCAACCCAGTCCTAGTGGACTATCGGCTAGTGCCGGTGATGGCATTAGGTAGAGGAAGAGGCAGAGGATTTGGAGGGCCAAGCCAAGATCCAATCACATGCTGGACCTACGGCCATCCAGGCCACATTTCATCACATTGCCCAGAGAAGGAACAGGCTAACAAGGACAAAGTGGATCTCCAATGCACAGAATATGGGATCACTCACCTGTTTCCTGATTGTCCCAGGCAAAAACCATCAGCTAGCTCTGCCAACGTACCGTCAGTACCTCTTGGGCTGTTTGAAGTGGAAACCTTTGATAGTGAGGACACACCTATCCCACTATAGGTTATGACGCGAGCTCAAACAAGGCAGGCAGGTATCTCCTTGCCTGGACCAAGTAACCTTGACGTAGCCTCAATAGGAAAGAAAAGCCGAAGGAGAAGAAAAAAGAGAACAGATGCGAAGATAACCCTTAAAATCGAGGAAGCCACGACGTTAATGACACGAAAGAAAGTCACGGATGCAGAGGCAGAGACCTCAGCCCCGAAGACAGCTAAGCTAGGGAGTGCCAAGGTAGGGGAATATCCCCATCCCAAATGGCAACTTGAAGCTATAGCCAAAGTCAAGGAGTGGGTCAAGGATGCCCAGGAGCACCTCAAGGATGCTGAACCCATACTAGAAGATCCAATGGACGATTTTTCCAGCATGAGCACACCAGTCTCACCCACAAAACCACAAACTAAAAGTGTATCCTTGCCACAGGGGGCAACTCAGCAGCAAGGTCAAAAGGGGACTTACCAGGGCAGACAGAATGCATGGACCAGGAGTGCTAGCCTTAGGGGAAGACAAGAGCCCAACAGTCTCCTTGCAACCTTGCTGTCCACCCCAGTAACTCTAAGTGTAGAAGACCTGCTTAGATAGAATCCTTCTTTATGGTAGGAGTTAAAAGATTTGGTGGAGGGACACACAGGACTTACGGGTGTTGATCAAAAAGATCATGATGTAGTCATGCAAATCCCAAGTCTAACTCTACACTCAACTCCTAAGTCATTGCACATCAATGCTTTCTAGGAAGGCACTAAAATGCATGCAGTCCTACCTATTCTAGCCTTAGGAGATATGACGCGAAAAGGAATTGTAGACACAGGTGCCAGTGTTAGCGTACTGCGCCATGCAGTTTTAGAGGCATGGGGAAACCCTCCTGTAGAGACTGCCAGGTTCAATGTCACGTTAGCTAATGGAATGAAGGTAAGGCCATTTGGAGTCTTAAAGAACTGGCCAGTAAAGATTGCAGGTGTGCAGTTTTCTGTGAACTTCATTGTCATGAAGGGAGTGGACTACGACATACTGCTAGGCCGATCTTGGATGAGAAATGCTCGAGCCATTGAAGATTGGGGGGATGGTTTGATCTTCCTAGGGAGCAGAACTGAAGCAGTAAGGGTAGAGATGGACACTTGGAAAACGACCCCCGTTGACCTAAATGCCATCTCAGCCATGCTAAAAGGCGATACTCAAACGACCAAACCCTATGGATCCCTCACTAAATATATTCCCTACTCTGAGGATGAGCGGGATTGGATGCACGTCTTGGCAACCATTGACCTACCATTCTCAGATGAGGAAGAACTATATCGGTAGGTTGCTAAAGCCGCAACCATGCCAATAAAGGAGCCAACTGTGCCACTCTGCATGATGGCAGGAAGCTCACTCAACCCAAGGAAACCTGTCTTGTTCCATATCCCCAGCAATAAGCTAGAGCTTCAAGAAATCGTAGAGTATCTGACAGACGCAATGAAGGGCAACTTGGTTGCCAACCTAAAGCCTCTAAGTGATTTGTTGACTAAGCTAGAATGGAAATGGACCAAAGTCCATCTGAATTTGTTATACAATTGGGATTTAGTTACTGACGACAAGGAGACTGAAGAGGAAAGCTTAGGCGATGATGAACGGTCTGAAGAGCAAGACTTTGATGACGAGGAATATGAGGACTGCCGCTCTACAGGAGATGAAAGTGAGGAAGAGATAGATACAGTAGAGTATGACACAGAAGGGAGAACAATATAACAAATCAAGGCAAACTCGAGACCCAGGAAGGAAAAGACGAATTGGAGTGAAAAAGGAGTCATGCGGATGGAGTGCGATAGATCCTGGCTAGAACACATAGGAGCCGGGGATTACGAGCAAGCCGGAGTAGCACGACCATGGGTGATCCTAGTGCTCAAGAAGGATGCACCTACTGAACTATGACCCCTTGGGGAAACTCCTTCCTCGAGCGAGGGATGGGAGTTTAACTCAGAGTTGGAAGTCAGCACTGAGAGTGATCCCGAGATACCCCAACCCTCTAAGGTCAAATGTACAAAAGGGGACTTGCCAGTCCACCTAAGGCGCAGGAGATTAAAGGAGGAGGCTAGGACGCGAGCGAAGGACTCAAAAGAAAAGAGGCAAAAGAAACCGTAGGATCTACCCAAACGGTTTACAAAATTTAAAAAGGGTGACAAAGTAGTGATTCTGCTAGGTGCGAAGAGGCAGGGCCAAACTAGTGAACCGATCGAAGGACCGGCCAAAGTCAAGGAAGTCAACTTGGTTGGGGAGGGCAAAAAGCCAAGACCTGTATTCATTGCAGATGATTTGATCGAGGATGAGGAGGCCAAACTTGTTGCAATCTTGCAAGAGTATATTGATGTATTTGCCTGGACATTGGAAGAACTTAAAGGGGTCGACCCTAGGGTTGTGACTCGTAATATCCCAATGGTCCCTGATGCAGTGCCAACAAAGCAATGACCTTACCCCATGAATCCCAAACACGGCCATGTAGTAAAAGAGGAGATTGATAAGCTCATGAAGGCGGGACTCATATATGAGATTGAGCACACGGATTGGGTATCACCGATTGTGATCGTGATGAAGAAGAATGGAAAAATCCGAGTATGCGTTAATTACAAGAAAGTTAATGCTGCTATGAAGAGGGATAACTACCCTTTACCATACACTGAGCACATGCTTGAGAGGGTAGCAGGTAAAGAGGCCTACAGTTTCCTGGACGGCTTCTCGGGCTACAATCAAGTGTAAGTGCACCCCGATGACAGGCACAAGACTGCCTTCGCCACGGAATGGGGTGTATTCGCCTACATTGGCATGCCCTTTGGGCTGATGAATGCGCCTGTGACTTTCCAATGCTTAATGTGCACTATCTTCAAAGATATGCTTAGGCACGAACTAGAGGTGTTTGTAGACGACTTATCGTACACTCTAGTTGGGCCGAACACTTAGAGAAATTGAGAGCTGTCTTTGAACAATGTTGGTTATACAACCTCTCGTTGAACCCCTTGAAGTGCCAGTTCTGGGTGAAACACGGATGTATCCTAGGACACGTGGTGTCAAAGAACGGCATCGCCACGGACTTTTCAAAAGTTAGAGTCATTTTCGACCTCCGCCACCCAATAACTACAAGGGAGTTCAGTTTTTCTTAGGACATACTGGATACTATCACCGCTTTGTACTAAATTATGCACTGATTGCTAGACCATTGTACAAGCTGTTGATCATGTTCGAGTGGACTGAGGAATGCCAGCATGCATATGAAGAGTTGAAGAAGGCTCTTACCACTGCACCAATCTTACGATCCCCAGACTGGAACATAACGTTTCATGTGCACATAGACGCCTCTAAGTTTTCTATTGGGGCCGTGCTATGCCAGCCTGGTGAACGTAACTTAGACTATCCGATGAGTTTTGCCAGCAGGCAGCTCACAGAGACCAAGATGAATTATTCCACCACAGAAAAGGAGGGGTTGGCCATGGTATTTGCTGTAAAGAAATTTAGACATTATATGTTGACCACTCCCTTTGTCTTCTTTGTTGACCATTAAGCCTTGCTCTATCTTGTGAACAAGCCTTGCACTACAGGACGTATAGGTAGATGGTTACTTATCCTATTGGAATTTGATTTCTCTGTGGTTGTACGCAAAGGAAAGCAGCATTACATGGCTGATGACCATATGTCCCACATACCCACAAGAGAAGCCGCTGGACAAGGCATACCTGACAATTTATCGGATGCTCATCTTTTTAACCTGTCTAGTGAGAGAGAATTGTTTAAAGCTAATCTGACGCCATATTGGGCTGATGATGTAGTTCAGGTGCTGGAGAATGGATTACCTGAGAGACCAATTGAGAAGGCCAGACTGAGGAGACTTATTTTGAAAATCCAACCATACCAATTGATAGCCGGCCAACTCTATAGGTTAGGACAAGACGGTTTGTTGTGCATATGCATGTGTGAGCATGAGATGCACGATGCATTGAAAGAAGCACATGGCGGAATCGCTGGAGGAGACTTTAGCGGGGATACAACAGCCCGAAAGGTGCTGCAATCCCAACTATGGTGGCCCACCCTATTCCGTGATGCTGCTAAATTTGTGAAGCACTGCGACGAATGTCAAAGAACCAAGGTGCCCGTGTGCAAAGATAAAATGGAGTTGACCCCTGTCATAGCCTGACAACCCTTTGAAAAATGGGGCATCGACTTCATTGGACCTATCAGTCCCGTGGCACAGTACTCTCAGGCTCGCTACATCATAGTGGCAACAACTGATTACCTAACGAAGTGGGTAGAGGCAAGAGCTACAAGGAAGAATGATGCTAGAACCAATGCAAAGTTCTTGTGGGAGCAGGTCATTTCATGGTTTGGGTGTCCAATAGAATTAGTCAGTGATTAGGGCACACACTTCATTAATGAGGTGATATCGCATCTACTCTCTACTTTTCTAATCATTCACAGAAAATCCTCGCCCTATTACCCTCAGGCTAACGGACAAGCAGAATCCACCAATAAAATCCTAGTCAATATACTCACAAAAGTGGTATCTACATCTCGGAGTGAATGGGACAACAAGTTAATGGCGGCCTTGTGGGCCTATCGTACGGCTTATAAAATGGCTATAGGCCAGACGCCCTTTAGGCTAACTTATGAAACGGAGGCCATTCTTCCCTTAGATTTTTTTGTCCCTAGCTTAAGGATAGCAATGTAGGAGCGCTGGGAGGGAAGAGATGCTTGGACAAATCGCTTGGTAGAGCTACAACGTCTCACAGAAACTTGGCTCTTGGCCACCCATGCGTTGATTTGTGAGAAAGCACGGAGGAAAATGTGGTTTGACAAGCTTGTCAAACAACGCGACTTTGATCAAGGGGATCTCATTTTGCTATACTCTGTGAAGGGTCACAAACAGAAAATGAAATTCCGTGGACTGGAACCTTTCCGAGTATATGCAATTAGTCGAATGGGCAACGTTGAATTAGAGACACTCGAAGGCGAAGGAATTGGCTTTTTCAATGGCAACCGCATAAAAAATAACTATCCTCCTTTCCACCCGTTGTATGACCCACCTATGTTGGAAACCCCTGTCAACGTCTGCGTGGCTACTACTATTATGGAAATAACAGATCAAGATGAAGAAGCAATGGCACCCGCCTACTTACGAATCACCGTCACTGCGAAAAAGACCCATTCTTTTGATGCTTTGATTGACGAAGGTGTCGATTACAATATCTTGACGCATGACCATTGGACACACATTGGTCAACCTAAACTGCAGCCCACCAATGCCAAACTCACCCCATTTGGGGGCAATGCTTACACTGTCTTAGGGAAGTGCAAAGTGGTCATTTCTATCGAGTCTGACCGTATACCTGATTTCTTTCACATGTTTCCTAACACAAAAGGGGCCGGTAATATGTCACTATTAGCTCGTATTATTAAGAAGCAGACAAATTGTAATGTGGATTATAATCTAGATCGCATCCATCTTGCTATAGGCAATGTGCGCATAGTGACGGCTTTTAGCAAAGGGCTGTTCTGACCTTTTCAACATTGTGAAGCCACTGGTAGAAATCACTACAACCGCACTTACGCTCAAGTCTACACAGAAGGACACTAAGGTCTCACGCGAGGCTCTAGACCCTAGACCCAAACCCACCAAGAGTGCTCACAAGGCCAAGGAGTCTAAGCTTATATGGGTGCCAAAGCGGCAAAGACCACCTCCGAGTAGACCACCCAAACGTGCTTCTAAATGCCAAAACAATCAGTCATCATGGCCTAAGAGGCAATTTGGACGCTATCAATGTAGGCACACAACCACGCCGTGATGGATCCCCAAAGATCTCTTGCGAGCGCAAGGCTACTATGAAGGCAACCCCTGGATTTGGGTGCCTAAGAATGGAAAGTCTAAAGGATCATCTCCAAGAAACCTCACTCCAGTGAGAGAGGCTTGCAAACATAGTGCTCGGGCCGTAGTTAGCAAACCACTGCTGGCTGTGACTAATAAGTCCCAGCTAATTTATCGACCAAAGCAATCGCTAAAAGCCTCAAGCTTACCTCACTCAAAAGAGTTGAATACTTCCATGACTGTGCACTCAGAACCCAACACAACTTCCATGCCACCAGAGCTTCCTACAGCACTTCAAAGTGCTTTGGAGTGCAAAGCCACACCTGTGACACCAGCAATGGAGTCAGTGCTGTCCAGCTCAATTGCACCATCACCACTAGCAAGTCTTAAGCCTTTCTATGCGGTACGATCTTTCCTTTCCTTAGCTAAAGACCTTGTTGAAACTTTGGGAGATGACCTTGTGACCTGCATTAAGGTGTTAGACCACACTTTCACCACATTTGCTAGGAGTTATGAGCGGTTGAACCTAGGTATTCTTGATGAACCACTTGCTTCCAATGCTCGTGCATTACCATGCACTTGGGAGGAATACGAGTTTATGACCATCAAATTCCCCAAGATTGCTGCTGAACTAATAGCAAATGAAGAAATCTCAAAGGAACAAGCTATTCTCAGGCAACTAATCACCTCATACCGTAAGCCTCCTCGTTCTGCTCGCGAACAAGAATTACATGAGCTCATGCAACTTGCAACCTCAACTTCCTCGTTCTTACAGCAGTGGTTCACTTTGCGGACCCAATGGGAAAAGAAAGGTTGTCGTATCATGATAAATGCTGAACAAAGGAGGGCAATCAAGACAATTGAGTACGATCCTACTTATGTGGTACCTCTTTCATTTAGAGTTTTGGCCATTACCCAAAACCAACACTTAGATGACCAGGTCCTAGCTCATCCTTACAATGACCAATTCCTTATGGAAGAAGAACTGCACGTTGCAAGCCGCCTTAATATCGAAAATATTTTTGATGATGTCTTGATATATCTTCCAAGTTTCTGTGCAACCCTATGAACTCGATCGTCACGCTCAACTTGAGTACAATCCTGCATTTTATGGTGAGTGGCTGTTGGCCGAAACACCCCATCACAATCACCTTTGATATCCTCACCACTTCGTTCAATCCTAGGAAGGATTTTCATCTTTCTGAGGGGGAGGAATAAGGCTAAGAAGGCATAAATAATTGTTGAAAGGTTGAACTCAGTGATTTAAAAAAAAAAGTTAGCAAAAATTTTCAAGTTCTTTGCATTCATGTTTTGTGTATTTTTCATGCGTAGCTTCATTTAGCCATTTTTTCCTTTTCCACTTGTGATTAATGAAAAGTATTTTTGCTGGGCAGGAACCCAAGATGGCTCATCAAGATCGCGCTCATAAGCTTCCCTTCAGGGAAGAAGAAAAGCAAAAATATATACTGAGTCTGCAAATTCAAGCTTACGGACGGCTAAATTTCTGAACTGTCCACAACCTATCCAGGGTTGTGGAAACGGAGGAAGCAGCTAAGTAGGTCATAGAAAAGTGCAATATGACCAAGTATGTGGAGAAGGCAGAGCAAAATGTGGATCATGCAAGGTGTGTTGAGTTCTTGCAAACTTTCGACTCTGCCTCCAAGTGTGCCACGGTGACTGTGGAAAGGGGGGATGTTGCCAGGCAAGTCAGGGTACCCTTAAGCAAGGAACTAGTAGAAAAGGCATTGGGCCTGGAATCAAGGGCTGTAAAGAGACCAAAAAGGGATGTCTTCGCCATGCTAAAAATGGACAGGGGCTAGGTGCGGTCCAACGACGGAGTTAATATCCAGGACATCCCTAATGACGAAATCCGCATGCATGCTAAAGTCATGCACACCCTCTTCTCCAGCCACATCGATACACTGCCTATATGGGTAGAATAAATGTGCCTGTGCTCGAAAGCCTCACGGCCAATGCACCAAAAGAGATGGACTGGAATGATTATGTAAGACACACAATCGAGAAGGCTGCCGTAGCACTTGATCTGGGAAGCCAACCTACTGGAGGTGAATCCCCATCAGCAAAAGACAAGAAGAAGGCCGCCTCCAAAGCATCATTCATTGGATATGGAGGTGTACTAACTGCCCTAATTGAAGAAGCAGTAAAGGAGGCAGGAGCAGCAGAGGAGGAGTAGGAGAGACCGCCACCCTCACCACACATCAAAGAATCCTCTGGCTTTGACGAGGAAACAGAAACTAACGAGAGTAGTGATGAAGAAGAAAAGCAAGAAGAATAGCGCCAGCAACAGCAAAGAGAGTAGCACACTAAGCGCTTCCAATAGCAAAGGAAAGAAGAAAGAAGGAAGAAAGAGAAAGAAGAATTGCAAAAAGCGCAAAGAGTGTCAAGAGCCTAGGAAACAGAGGGGAAAAGGAAAGAAAAAGAGGATGCACCGAGTGTGGAAGAGGAGTCTAGAAAGGCAGAAGAGGAGAGGAAAAGAAGGGCTGAGGAGGAGGAAGAAACCTTGAGGAAGAAGGAACAAGAAGATATAGAACTTGCAACTCGCCTATCTCTTGAACAACATCAACGACAAAGAAAGCAAACCCCACCCCAAGAGGATGAGAACCCGGACATGAGCTTGAATGTGCCAGATCCCATCCCGCTGCCGGTTCGCAGAGGGTAAGGGCAAGGAGGCCATCACGCCTGTCCCTACCAATTTTTTGCCAACCAGCCCTGCTGCTTCCATAATAACCATCCCCGCCCCAGGAACTTTGCCAAAGGTCGATGAGAGCAACATGGTCACATGGTTGCAGTTCTTGGTGGAAAGGGAGTTAGCAAGAGAAGCTGGCATAGCCACCCCAATGTCAGGAGTGAGAAGGGCAGCCACGGCTGATGTGGAGCCAAGCCCAGAGCTTAAAAGATAGAAAACAGAAGCTACTACCACCGCTGCCACCATGTCCCATCCCCCACCTCTAGCAGGCCAGTACGATGAGTACGTTAAAGAGCTGCTCTCGCAGCTAGAAAAGGCCAAGGAAGGAAAGAGAACTTCCATGGAAGAGTTGGCAACAGAGCGAGAATCAAGAGCCACTCTCCAGCTGGAGAAAACTAAACAGATAGCAGAGTACCAAAAGGAGATTGCTGTGCTAAAGAAGGAAGCCATCATGCAAAAGAAGCAAAAACCCTAAAGGAACATGATGTTGCCTGGGAGGGAAGAAGAAAAATCCTAATCGATCGCCTCAACGGAGAGAGAGACACCACTGCTCACTTGCGGTGCAAGAATGACTAGCTCACTGCAGTCAACCAGGAGGCACAAAACCAGCTTGAGAAGATCAAACAGGAGACTACAGAGCTAGAAAAGCTAAGAGAAGAGTAGGTGCAAAGAATGCAGGTGCAGTTGGATCAGCTCAGTGCGCAGATCGCCAATCAAGACCAGGAGCAGTCCCGCCTACACCGCGAGCTCGAAGACCAAGAGCAACGACTCATGGCTATGACCCTCCATCAGGGGGAGAGCCTGGAAGATATGGAGAAGAGAGCAAAGGAATGGGCTGACCACAACGAAAGGAGGGTACGAGACCTGGCACGTCGACTGACAAAAGTAGAAGGAGATAGAGTGTTGGCTGAAAATCAGGCAGAGGCTGCCCAGCTCTCTATGATGGCCTAGCAGCACACTTTCCTCAACACACTGCTTCACTCCACCAAAACTGAAGAAAACGAGGCCAATGATTAGCTGCAGACGAAGCTAGCCATTGCATGCAGAGCCCTAACAGCAGGCCTGCATGTACCACTGCAACTAGGAGGCCCGCCGCAGAGCCTAGAGGAGCAAAGAAAATACCTTACACAGGTAGGCCTGACGGTGCAAGAAATTGACAAACTTGGTTTCACAGAAAAGAAGGTGCAAGAAAAAGTGCAAGCAGAAGGGGTGGACCAGATTTTGATCTGGGACCTCAGGAGGAGGACTACGTCCCACCACCCTCTCCTCCATGACAAGATGAAGTGCAACCCACTGACACATTCGTTGAGAGGAAAGCATCCCTGGCTAAGCGCAAAAGAGAAATGGTGGAGAAGACAAGGAAGAAGCTGAACATTAGACCTGTCCCAAGGCAACCTGCTCCTCTCCCACTATGCCCTGAGGACCTCCCCGCTGGATTCCATGCAGAGCTAATCATCTGGGAACAACAAGAATGTGCGCGCAACCCCTTCTACTTGAGCTTCAAGCTTCCCACTAAACTAAATAGAGTAATGCCCATTGAAGTTGTAAACGATGTAATTGCTATGGGTGCAAGGCTCAAGGACAAGTGCCTAGCAAAGCGAGAGGCCAACCCAACTTCTTGGGGAACCGAGGACAATGAATTTTGGCATGATAAAGTCTTCCAGGTGCCTAGATCGATGGAGGGCTACAATTTCCAACCCACCTGGAGAAGTTGCATTTTTTATGTGAAGGACGCTTGGATGGCATTTTGTAACACCCTTCTAAGAGAAAGGACCCCACATTCATGCTGTATCCTCGAAGGGTAGGCGTGGATTTTAATCCGTCCATCCACGGTAGGTTTGACTTCCCTATCATCTATAACACCAATAGCACCTCCTATAAAGATGCCCTTGTATTTACCCTCCCTAATTTGTATAGTTCCATAGATAGATTCCTTAGTGAGTTCACATCGTGTCCTGACCCCGACTTCATAACAACCTGTAATTATCTTAGACTAATTAGGGTCGTAATCTACCAAGAGCCTGCACCTCAAAAACGCCACCTTCCACCCCTTTACTTCGACCCCAATGCCATAGATATCAGCACCATGACTCGAGTCATGATGCGTGTTACTCTTTTGCCATCCTTCTGTATTGCACTACTTGAGGATATGAGCGATAGTAAATTCACACAGTGCAACCACCCTTTCCTTTCCACCACCACTCTCAAGACCCGCCTCAATCTCAAGGGCTACATGCTGAGCCGCAGATTTCTTAACAAAGCCCCTCACCCTCCACCATCCCCTACCTGCCATTTGGATGATGAGGATTAAACTCCCATCATGCCCTTGTATCACATGCATCTATGTATAACCTCTTCAAAAAAAAAAAGGGCCACAAGGCAACAAAAGAAAAGGTGATCTGGAAAGAAGAGACAACAGCAAAGAATAGCAAAGCCAAGGGATGAATCTACTACTAAGCAAAGATAAAAAGAGAAGACTTCACATGATGAGCTTGAACTTCCCTTTGCCTTGTTGTGCACCACAGTCACTGCATCTAGGGTTCTCCCTAGCCCTTTCCCCACTTCACACTTAGGGCACATCAAGGGCAGGTCTTTCAGACCTGTCACCCTAAGATTTGCACTGCACCTCCAATGACACACAAACTGGGTCCTCAAGTGTGGGACATTACCAAGGGCTTGCCCAAGGTTAGACCCATCTCCCAGTTCCACTACCACGGGCACCATGCACTACATGGTGAGGCAGACACATCCCTTAGGGAGTGCACAACTTTTCTTGCAGGTTATGTTCATGTTTCAAGAACTGGCTACTCAGCTAAAGAAGATCATCCACGGAATCGTTTAATGACCAAAACTTTTTCCATGTGTCGGACATGACACCATTGCTGTTGGTTGAGGAGCTTTTCTGCATTGGATTGGACGGACCAACATGCTTCATGTTGCCAACCATCTACCTGCTGATGGCTACCATGACTGAACCAAATCAAGAAAAAGGAGTACTCAGTAATAGATCTTCCATTGGCATAGATTTTGGAACCTCATCTTCCAAAGATGCATGCCTAACGCCTCAAGATCTACGGATCACTTATTGATTCCATAAGGCTGAAGATTTTCAATGTAAGGTTGAAGATCTTCAATGCAGCACTGAAGATCTTGAAATCACAGAAAAAGATCTTCAAATCAAAGACACTGATCTTCAATACGAAGACAAAGCATATCTTTGTCAAGGCAAAGTTCAGGGGGGCTTCTCTAGGATAAATCCCTCCAACACCATCCTCCTAAGGGATTGCTTATTGATCAAGCGTTTCTGATGCTCAAGGGATGACCAGCTACATATTTTTCACTAGCCAATTGGAACCCCTATCAACCATCACAGAATGGAAGCCACAACTATGTGAGAAATGCCAAGCATCTTCATGAATCCTAAAGCATGGCCGAATCTCTCCTGGTCATCATCATTAAACTCCATCACCTCTCATTCACACCCTCACCTTTGAATCAGTGTCATCTACCCACCAGTTCCGCTTAGCAGCAGACCCAACTATCCCACTACTTTTGTTAACCCCAACACGAAGAAAGCAAAAAGAAGTGGAAAAGACGCAGGGAAAAGGCGGAAAAAAGGTAGCCCGACTGAAGAAAGAAAAGGAGAAAAGGCCAAAAGCGCAAGGGCAACCTTAAAAGTCCAAGGCAAAGGCAAAAGGAGAAAGGCGCATTTTAAAATAAAAAGGCGCACCCTGAAATCTTGTAAAAGAGCGCCGGGCTCTCACCCGTGCAATTTGTAAATTTAGATGGGCGGTGGACAGGAAGCTAGAAAGATACAAGGACAATGGGAAAAAGGGCATGGGCTACGGCCGGCCATGTAAAAAGGGGAAAAGGGAATGACCGCCCAAAAGGGATTTAGGGTTTTGTATACAAAGTTGAAAAGTGAATGAGAAGCTCATTCTTGTGTGTGGCTAAAAGTAGCTCTCCTCTTCTTCTTCTTCTTCTTGTTCTTGCTTGCTTGAGCTTGTGCTTGAGAGAGGGAGTGTGAGAGTGTGAGGGAGTGAGTGTGTGAGGGTGAGGGACCGAGGAGGAGAAGCTCTCCATCGTCTCCTCTCTTCTTCTCTTCTCTTCTCTTCTCTTGTCTTGCTCGCAGCAATGGAGCTTGGAGCGTGGAGCTTGAGGATGGAGCTTGCTTGAAGCTTGCACTTGGATCGTGGAGCTACCGGAGTGCGCAGGAGAGGTGGTAACTCGAACGGCATCAAGGTAAGCTCACTACACCCGTAAGGTATGCATTGCGCGTCGGCTATGTGAGAGGTAGCCATTAGTGCTCGGCTTGGAACGCTTGAATCAATAAGCGGTCCGAGGGTCTTGGCGGTTGAGTGAAAGCTCCCACATTTTGGTTCCGTTGCCGGGACCAACGGATTCAAGCCTTGAGGGCTTGCGCGATTCGAATCGAGCACTCGAGTAGGGTTTTCCCCAAACCGGTGCTTGAGGTAGATAGGTAGGAAGCGAGGGGGTTGAAGATGGTATTCGATCTCCTTGGCAAGTAGGTGTTTTGCTTTCTTGAGATTTATGTTGTGGAATGAAGTAATGTAGGAATTTACTTTGTGATTGGATGCATTAGGATAGGAAAAAACAAAGAAAAAGAAACAAACAATAGGGTTCTCTGTTGCTGTATAACAGGCTAAAACAGGGAAATAGGGGCACAGATCCTTGGAGTGCCGTTCGATTCGAGCACCACAGTGGTTCCAGGCATGTATGGCATTCCGTTGTAGTATCCTGCACCTATCTGGAAGGTGCTGGACGATTCGGTGTAGTAGACGTCAGCCTAGAGGCATCGCGTGCAACTCGCAGGCCGTCGTCCGCGCCGTTGGACCAGGCCGTCCGAGTCCCAGAATCGGCGTCCGAGTCCCAGAATCGACGTCCGATTTTGAGAATTGGACGTTCAGACAACCGTCCGATCGGACCAACCCGTCCGATTTTGAGAATCGGACGCTCGGACCACTTGGACACTCGGACTTGGACCAACCCGTCCGATTTTGGAAATCGGACCACTCGGACTCGGACGCTCGGACAACCGTCCGATCGGACCAACCCCGTCCGATCGAACCAACCCGTCAGAATCGGACCACCCAGAATCGGACCAGTCAGAATCGGACTACCCTGTCCAATCCGATTCCCAGAATCGGACGTGACCAAAATCGGACCACTGGGCCGATCGGACTCCTGAAAATCGGACAGAAAACTGTCAAAACAGGACAGGTATCTAAAACATAAATTTTGACACATCTAAACCCTGAGATTGACCCCAAAGGCTACGTAGAGCTAAAGGCACATCGCAGATCCATCACTGAGCTAAAATTTAGAGCACGTAGTTCAAAATTTGGCTATAAACGGTCCTCCAAATTGTGCATGGCTTTTACCGTAACGGCCCTGTGGGCGGGGGGACTGCCCCCCCGGACCCCCCAGAGGGGGCTCTGCCCCCTCCGCACCTCCCCCGAGTAGGTTGGAGAGAAAATGCGCGCCGTGACAGGTCTTCCAAATTGGACCCTAGTGAAGTAATGGCTCTACATGAGCATGGATTCTCACTTGCAAAAGAGCAGCCAAAAGCCCATACCCGAATAGAGACAAACAGAGACCCTAGAACCTCAATGGGCCCATCTAGCCATCAAGGGCAAAAAGGCCACGCCACGAGAACACAAAAACATTGTGTTCATACCATGTCTAGTCAGAGCGAAGTGCAACATCAGCAAGCTACAAATGCCAAGATGACTAGACATGACACTCTTGACGAGAGATGTACCTTGAGTAACACTGCACAGACAACCCAAGACATTGGTGGAGAATCCACGTCTGGTCATGCAAGTGGGGACTCAAGGGCATCTGTCAGAAGGCTTAAATTTACAAGCCAAGACCCGGAAGATGAAGACATAGTACCACCTGCCTATCTTAGGGTCAAACTCACCGCGAAAAGAGAGCATACTATCGATGCTCTGATTGATGAAGGAGCAGATTTTAACATCTTGACCTATGAATCATGGATCCTGCTAGGCCAATCAGAGCTCACACCGACTAGTGCAACTCTTAGCCCTTATGCGGGACACCCACAAGCGCTCATAGGGAAGTGCAAAATCCTTGCAACAATTGAAACGGAAAGCTTGCCTATCCTATTTCATGTTCCTCCAAAAAGTGCTAGCTGCGGGAAAGAAACCCTCCTAGGAAGACCCTTCAAAAGGGCGACCAAGTGTGAGGCTGACTATGTAGCACAGAGGATACACCTAACACTACCAGGTGTGAGGATAGTCACAACCTTTAGCAAGGGTGACCTCATCAAACCTCAAGGGAAAGGCAAGGAAGGTGCTGACGTAACAGTCAAGCCTACTAACGAGGGCAAGGACTTGTTGGAAGAGTTGATACAAGCACAGGTCGAATAACGAGGACCAGTGGAGTGAGGCCATGCTTGAAACAAAAAGGTCAAGAGACAAGGCCAAGGACGGGCTTTGGACTTACAAATATCGTAGAAGACCCCAAAAGAAGCCCAAGCCTTATAGACGGAGGCATCGATGGAGAGCCAGCACAATGCCACGATGGATATCCAAGGCGTTGCTTCGGGCTCAAGGGTATTATGCAGGAAATCGATGGATTTGGGTACCAAAATCCCTTGCTAAACCGCCTCCATCAGAGCTGAAGGCCAGAGTGCATCAAAAGCAATGAATCACAGGAGGAAATCTAAGAGAAAATCTAGGTCTCAAGGCAACAAACCAGACATGATTTCTCGAAAGAAAGAGCCTTAGCCTAGCATGCTAAATAGACAGATGTCATATGTAGCCATTGAGCAGGCACAAAAATTGTTAGTGCCCAAGGAGCCTTTCATTTCCCAAGGGGAGAACAAGCATCATAGGCACAACATTGCTCAAGGCAAGGCTGATCGCTCAACAAAGCAAATGGCACAATCATCTAATAGCCTCGAGCAAATCATTCAGCGAGTGCCAAGTCCACCTAAGAGTCCTAGATCTCCTACATCCTCTTTTTCCAAACGGACACAGGAAGCACAATAGCGGTTGTCAAGAGAAACTGCTCAATTCCAATCTCTATCTCCATCTAAGCTTCAAAATGTCCAAGAGGTGGGACATGGCTCCATCTGTAGCTCTCGACCCAAGGATATGCATGAGCAACCTAATGTGACCAGATCAACTCATGATCGATCTACACAGATGGGTGCTCAAAGGCCAACAAAAGACACAACCACTTCTGATCGCCCTAGGGACTTGACACTGCAATCCACCAAGGGTAGCCAGCCCACTAAACTAGCTGCTACTACTTCCAATCAGGGACCACAGCAGTCACAACCCTTGACTGTGACAATGCCCCTTGTGGAACGTGTCCTTAGTAGTTTACCTGTGGAGGAGGTGTCGCAACCAAATCCCTCGACAACTCCAGCACTTTCAAAGTGCCTAAAGCCTAGGATGGAGGAGTTAAACGCAAGGGAGTTGGTTGAAAAGCTAGACTCTCCGAAAAGAGCGGCAGTTGTGCCCTCACTACCGGGCAAGGCTATTCAGCAAACCACGGCTATGTCCCATAAGGACACACTAGAGAAGGGAAATGCTGAGGCCCGACCAAGCACATCAACGGTCGATATAGGCCAGGATCGTGAGTCGAGAGAGGCACCTTCATTGACCAAGAAAAAGAGGAGGAAGCAGAGAAAACATCAACAGTTGCAGGTGGTTGTGGACCCCAAGAACATTGAGATGAAGGGCGCTAGAGACCTGATGAATAAAGCATCGAGTCCATCCACCAATAAACCCACTGATGCCTCTCCTAATAGTGGTGAAACCTCAGACACATCTGTGTGCTCTGACAAACCAAAGCAACAGTTGCCATCAACAGTTGCTTACAACACTCTATCCACTGACAATAGAACTCACATTGATCAATCAAGAGTGGATACAACACTATCACAACAGGATGACAAATCTATACCAGTCACGTCCAAGAAGAACCATGACGAAATAATAGCAAAACCTCAGGAGAAACGTGAGAACCCCCAGAGCATAAGAAAACCTAGCATTGACCAATCTTGCTCATCTAGGCCTGAGCCCCCAGCCATGCTAAAGCCTAAGGAAACTCTTATAACTTTGCATGAGATAGCAATCGAGCAAGCCCTCGTTGAACATAGAAGCGTCGCAGAATGCTTAACTGAGTTGGAGGCTAAGCTCAAAGTGGTCGCGCATGTCTACGTCCTTGCGGACATGGGCACGATTCCCAAGGAGCAGCTTGGAGATTACTTGACCTTTCCTCTATCGTGGAAAGAACAAGAACATCTTAACGGGCACTACGACAGGCTCCTGCATGAACATATGTGACTCATCCCTGACGAGGAGGCTGACGAACTGCGCTTAACCATCACATTCAATGAAGTTCTCTGCCGACCGAATCTGGAAGACATAGAGCTAAAGCGACTGTCAGCAGGCCAGAGTCAATTTGAACAGCGTTGGTGCGAAAGCCGCGTTGTAATGGCCGAACTAGGGGTGCAGATCATGACGGTCTCAGAAGAGCGATTGGCCAACTGGCGGTCTCAAAGAGACCCAACCTACGTGGCACCAACTTCCCTTCGAGTGCTCACTGACATTCAGGGTACGGGCTTAACTGGGACTAGGCTACAGGGCCCTTTGATTGATATGGTCCTCACTGAGGAGGAGTTACATATTGCCAGTAGACTCGGTCAAGGTTCCATGCTACTCGATGTGGCAAAGTATCTATCAGTATTAAGTCAGCTGCCACGAATACTAGATGCGTATGCCACGCTCGGGTACAACCTCGAGTTCTACACTTGGTTCTTATCCTCGTGATGTGACATGGATTCATAGATATGTATATAAATAAACACTGATTTTTGTGTCACCATGTATAAACAATATCAACACACACAAGCAATGATAATCTAGCGCAGGGAGAATAGTCGGGTTGGACAGGCTAAGCTCCTCAGGTCCTCCCCTCATCACACTTTTGAAAGTCGTTTGACCAGCCCCACCTCCAAGTGAAGGGCATGCAACCCATATTGCCGCCATAGGAGGCCTTGACCAACAACTCTGATGGTATAGACAGGGTGTAGTCCCTTCCTATACACCTTCTTCCCTTTTTGGTCTATCCTTCCGAGGATGTACCCTGTCCCACTCCACGACAACCAGTCCACGCGACTTAGCATAAACTAATCCGCTAATGACTGGAGGCAACGCGAACATCAGCATGGGGACCATTCCTCTACAACAATCACCGCATGCCTCACCCCTCCCCTTCTTGTCATATGCGCTTCATTAACCACACTAAAATCCCTTCCATGCAAACAGTTGTACCCTGTATCAAGGTTTAACCCTTGAAGTGCGTCTTGCAGGTTTCCTTTTGCGGCGGAATGCATGGACGATCATGGAGATCTAGCATGCAAAGACGCTCAGCGCACAAGGCGGGAGCATGTGGCATGCGCCCCTCCATCGAAGCGCTATGTGCCCACCATCAAGAGGTATGCCAAGAAGCGAGGCCCTAAGCGACATTGCCTAGGGTAAAGGCCAAAGAATCCTCGAGTCAAGAAAGTCGAGACTCGAAACGCGCAACAGGTGGCAGCACTAGTGGTGCGCACTCCCAGCTCTCGCTCGGGCCCCAGATGCTCAAAGGCAGAAAGGGCAGCTCGGGAAAGAGAATAATTTAATGAGTTATTTAAAGATATTCTGGAGACGGTAGCGGGTCGAGATTACACCATTCATGTCCCGGCCGACATGTTCCTTGCTCACCCCCACGGGAGCCCCACACCAGCAGAGCCCCAATCACCCGGCCACCCAGACTCGCCCCGTCTCGTACAAATCGAGTAGCCCATGATGCATAAAGGGCTTACCAAATGATAACTGACCATAACTTTTTGTTTTTAAATGGTTAAGTGTTCGCGACTTGTAAGTGTTGACATGTTTCCGAATTGTACGAACTTTTCATATCTGCATTTAATATATTTCACATCCTTAGCAAAAGAAAAAGCTAATCAAGCACAGGTGATAAATATCTAAGTCAACACCATAGAATTCCAGTAAGTGATGTCTCCTTGCATTGCACTGGTTTATTATAGTTGCGGCATATACCATGCATGTACTCTCATGAAGCGACGAGTGGATGCAGGATAATACAGGTCCTTGTGCGAAAATGTTCAATGCCCAACCACCGCAACACCAACAACCCCACAATGAGCCACGGCAAAGCCACGCTGCCGAAAGCACCCTTGCCAACCGCCCACATTGCATGGCCCACAAAACATTCCTGGGCCACGCCCCTTTCTGGGTCAAGCTCTATAGTTGGCTCACGGCAGTCGTTACCTCAATTGTACCCACATCGCATGTGCTGTAAGGAGGGTTGCAATATCTCAAGTGTATCTCCCCCTTTCGCCAACTGCTTCTCTAACAACGAGGCTAGGGCACCATCATCATTGTACTATTCATTTTCTGAGCCTTCGAAGCTTGACATTTTCCAACCCATTGAAAGGCTGATAGCCTCAACATATTGTAATGGTTGTACTCAGGCACCAAAAAAAAAGAAAAAAAAAAAAGAAAAAGAAAGGAAAAGAAAAGGAAAAGAAATGAATGGAAAAATAAGAAGCACCCACGATCACAGCACAGCACCTAGGGGTCCTCAAATTAGGTACGTCTAGTGACCTTGGTCGACCGGCTTTGTCCCTAGTCCCCTAGCCCCTTACACTCACCCACAATTGTTCAGGGCACATCAAGGGCAGGACATACCTGGGGAGCTTGTCTCGCCTAGGGTTAGACCTGTCACCCTGACCCACTTGCACAATTTTCTTTTGCACTCTGCCTTCGTACCATTGCAATCAGTGGTGATAAGCACCGCACGATTGGCCATGAAAAGTACACCGTACTCATCAAGCAAGTCCAATAGTTTCCAGCTACTAAAAGTGCGGTGTCCTTGTATTTCATTATGCTACATCGTGCAGTCACAATGCAAAGGATGTCTCATATGCCTTCACGCGTACTCCTTCTCCACATGGACAACTTTGCTTCATCCACGAATTGTTATGAGAAACTAGCCCACGGTCTTCTAACTACGTAATATCTAAGTATGCACGAGCACTTACATAATATCTGCACCAAAGTATATGCACAGTTTGGGTCCTCAAGTGCAGGACAATACTCTCAGCTTGCGTAGAGTTTGACCTATCTCCCAAGCTAATCAAATATGACTTGTGCACGATAAGAAGACTAGCACTACCCCTTAGAGAGAGATCACACGAGAGGTTTTCAAATTGTAGGTATTGAAGCCTCCAACGAAATTCCAATCGCTCCTTATCAACACTCAACTTTGAATTCTTGTCCCTTACCATCCGACAAGCCCGCAAGGAATCATCATGCGGCGCAGAATCCCTAACAAACCAACACTTGTGCTGGCCATCAATGCAATCCCCAACATAGCATGCCCTACCACCAACTCCAACAACCTTCCACCAGTAACCTTGGCCACCAACAGGCCCCCAGGACCTTCTGCCACACCACCACCAACACTCCTCCATGGAAACCATAGGCGTCCTTGTCACCCACGTCTTCGGTGCATGCTATAGCCTGCTACCTACGACAGTGAGTGTCATGGGACTGCCACTCATCTAGGAAGGGGGTAATGTTAACCCCAACATGAAGAAAGCAAAAAGAAGTGGAAAAGACGCAGGGCAAAGGCGGAAAAAAGGTAGCCCGACTGAAGAAAGAAAAGGAGAAAAGGCCAAAAGCGCAAGGGCAACCTTAAAAGTCCAAGGCAAAGGCAAAAGGGGAAAGGCGCATTTTAAAATAAAAAGGTGCACCTTGAAATCTTGTAAAAGAGCGCCGGGCTCTCACCCGGTGCAATTTGTAAATGTAGATGGGCGGTGGACAGGAAGCTAGGAAGATACAAGGACAATGGGAAAAAGGGCATGGGCTACGGCCGGCCATGTAAAAAGGGGAAAAGGGAATGACCGCCCAAAAGGGATTTAGGGTTTTGTATATAAAGTTGAAAAGTGAATGAGAAGCTCATTCTTGTGTGTGGCCAAAAGTAGCTCTCCTCTTCTTCTTCTTCTTCTTGTTCTTGCTTGCTTGAGCTTGTGCTTGAGAGAGGGAGTGTGAGAGTGTGAGGGAGTGAGTGTGTGAGGGTGAGGGACCGAGGAGGAGAAGCTCTCCATCGTCTCCTCTCTTCTTCTCTTCTCTTTTCTTCTCTTGTCTTGCTCGCGGCAATGGAGCTTGGAGCGTGGAGCTTGAGGATGGAGCTTGCTTGAAGCTTGCACTTGGATCGTGGAGCTACCGGAGTGCGCAGGAGAGGAGGTAACTCGAACGGCATCAAGGTAAGCTCACTACACCTGTAAGGTATGCATTGCGCGTCGACTATGTGAGAGGTAGCCATTAGTGCTCGGCTTGGAATGCTTGAATCAATAAGCGGTCCGAGGGTCTTGGCGGTTGAGTAAAAGCTCCCACAACTTCCCATCGCAGTGCCATGGGACTGGCACTTGGCTAGGATGGGAGTAATGTTTACCGTGTTTACCGCAGCACAGAGGAGCGGGAAAATGGAGCAGAGAAATGGAAAAAAGGAAATAGCAAAAAAGGCTCAGGATAAAAGAAGGAAAAGGCGCCTTGACCGGTAACCAGACCCTCAAAAATTTAAATGTTCGGGTATGACCCCCAGAAAGTCTCAGTGTCGCCCCGAGAAAGCAAAAGAGTAAAAAGCACACCATTAAATTTGGAAGCGCTCCCGAATCCTTGTAAAAGAGTGCCAGGCTTGCTCTTGTGCAAATTGTATGCATTAGTTGGGAATAGGATAAATTAGAATGGTGAGAAATGAGAAATGGGCTTAGGCCAATGGCCGGTCATGTAAAAAAGGGGATGACCACCCAAAGAAGGGAGGGCATCTATATAAAGTTCAAAAGTGAATGAGAAGCTCATTCTTGTGTGTGGCTAAAGCTTCTTCTTCTTCTTCTCTTGTTTCTTGCCTTCTTGCTTGTGCTTGAGAAAGGGAGTGAGGGAGTGTGAGAGGGTGAGGGAGTGAGTGTGTGAGAGTGAGGGATTGTGGAGAAGAAGCTCTCCATCTCCTCTCTCCATCTTCTTCTCTTCTCTTCTCTTCCCTTGTCTTGCGCGTGGCTATGGAGGATGGAGCTCATGGGAGAGAGATTGAGGTTGCTTGAGCTTGCCACAAGGATCGTGGAGCTACAGTTGTACAAGAGAGAGGAGGGTACTCGATTGAGCATCAAGGTAAGCTCACTACACTCGTAAGGTAGGCATGGCGCGTCGGCTATGTGAGAGGTAGCCATGGCCGCTCGGCTTGAAACGCTTGATCAATAAGCGGTCCGTAGGTCTCGGGGTAGAGCTTGTAGCTCCCCTTCAACCGCACTTATGTAGCTCCTACCTCCTTGAAAATATTGGCCATCACTCACAATCAACCCTTAGCAGATCATGTCATGGCCCACCCCATTTAGATTGAGTCCTTACTAGGGAAGAGCTACACATCACTAGTAGGATCGAAAGAAGAGCTACACATCACCAGTAGGATCGAATCCAATAACTTCCTAAATTGATGTCCTGACCTACATTGCACATGTAGGCATAGGACCTTATGACATGGAATGACATGCTTACTTAGAGTATAACCCACACTTCTACACTTGGCTCATGCAAAAGTGAAGCACCACAACATGCTCTTAATGCCCTTAACCATTCATCCTCCAATCCTAGGAAGGATTCACATCATTCCTGGGAGGAGAGGGGGAGGTAAGGTGGAAAAAAAGACGTCTTAAAATCTCAACTGAGTTTTAAAAGATAAAAAGACAGATGAAGGTCAACTTATGATTAAGGAAAAATTCAAGAATTTTTGTTGAACCGTGTGGACTGCTTGAAGAAAAAGTTTTCATTCTAGAGTTAAGCATTTCACCTTTCCATAGCTTGCATTCATTATCTACTTATCTTGTCGCAAAAGAGTTGTCTCAAGAAAACTAATTGTGAGCTATGATGCCATGACAAAATTCACCGACATGGTAGGTCAAGACAAATGCAGCAAGATTCTATTCAAAAAAGAAGAGCAGATAAGGTATTTCCTAATGGAAGAAATAAGGGCCATCAACCAATTTAAGTTTAGAAACATCCTCAACTTGGAAGGCGTGGTAGATTGTCAACCAATGCAACTTGAGCAAGTATATAGAGAAGGTCAACAAGCTATGGATTACAGCAAGTGCACAGAATTCCTACAAACTTTTGATGCTAACAGGAACTACATCACTATAAGGTGAGACAAGGAGAAGAAACCTACAAGATCAAAGTTGAACTAAGCCTTGAAATGGTGGAAAGAGCACTAGCCTTGGTCAACAAAGTTGAAAGGTAGCCTAAAAGAGATGTCTACAACATGCTAGGATTGGACAAGGCCCTAGTCAATGCACCAACGATGGAGTCAACCTAGTCACCATTCCAGACCTTGAGGTCAAGCTGCAAGCAAAGACAATCCATACTTTATTCTCCAATTAGAGGGGGCACATTTCTCTAATGAGTAAGATTAGAGTGCCATTGATAGAGAGCCACGCGGCCAAGTCCTAAGACGAAGTGAATTGGAACAACTATGTGTGCAAAAGTGTTGATGCTTCAACAAAGGCACTAGCCATAGATGTAAGACTAGTAGGTGGGGAATCCTTGGCTTCCATAGTGGGAAAGACACAAAAGAAACCATCCGCCAAGGCCTCAACCATAGGATTTGGAGGTGTGCTTAGTGCAATTATCCAAGAGGCTATGGAGATCTGGAAAAACTTGAAGTAGTGGAAGAAACTCTAGAGGGCTCCCTTGCCCATGAATCACCATCTCAATCACCACTATAGATGCAAACTCCAGTCTCCTTCTCCACAGGAAACCTAGGAGACAAAGAAGCAGCAAGGGTGCAAAGAGAAGAAGTTGAACAAGCTGCAAGAAAGAGGAAGCAACTAGAGGAGGAGGAGAGGTTGAAAAGAGAAAATGATGAGTAGTTGGCCCTAGCCATGAGGCTATCAATTGAGGAGGTCTCCCACCCTTAAGAGCTACCATAGAGAAGCCCAAGGGAAGAACCAGGATCAAGCATCACTATAGAAGAGAGGGTTCAATAACCCATCATGATGGGCAAGGGAAATACCCCATTATGCCCAGCATCTCCAACCTTGAATATCACACCTACCACACTCAAGAGACCTTAAAAGTCCAAGTGGACTAAAGCAACGTGGTGGTGTGGGTACAGTACTTGTGCTGAGCTCAAAGCAACTAGGCACCCAGTGCCCCCAATGACAAAGCTTTTGTGATAGGGAAAAAGAGGTCAGTTGTAGGGGATACTAAATCTTGAAATGACCCAAACAAGCCCAAATCAGAAATATCAACAACATCCATGCCGCTAGCCTTGCCACCAATGGCTAGTTGGGATGAATATGTATAGGAGCTCCAAGGATAGCTGTAAAAGATGAAAGAGGAAAGAAAGACTGCTATGGAAAAGATGGAGATTGAAAAAAAGGTGTTCACTGCCTATCAGCTCGAGAAGACAAAGCAAATAACTATTTATCAGAGGTAGCTAAATGACCTAAAGAAGGATTTAGAAGCAAAGAAGGAGGTGGAGGTGAGAAAAGAAAAAGAAGGCACATAAGAACTCTAGTTGTAAAGGATAGAAGAGCAAGCTGAGGAGCCCCAATTGGAGAAGGTAGAGGATGAAACGAGCTTGAAAATGGATTTTTCAAGTCTCATGCAAGGACAAAAGGACATTGAAGAGGTCCTTGAGCAATTGAAGAAGACCATGAATGAGCTCATAGAGGAGGTGAAAAGAGTGAAGACTCAATCTCATGCACAATACCATAAAGAGAGAAGGCAAAAGGAACAATTGCTCAAGGACTTGCAAGAGGCCAAGGCCCAAAAGGACAAGGAGTCAAACCAAAAAGCTACTAGAGGTGGAGAATCGAATCCTCGAGACTCTCCAAGAGCATGAAAGACTACAAGAAGAGCTAAATCGCATAAACAAGATAAGGAAAAAATGCTTGGCATCTGGAAAGAACAAGAAGAAATGATGGCAACATTATCAAGAGAGCTAGCCAATAATAAAGGAAAGATGGAGGAAAAGAACAAGGTCTAGGAAGAGAGAAATATTCAAAGGGTCGGAGATCTAGCCAAAAACCTCACTCTAGCAGAAAGTGGAAGGATCATGGAAAAAGCAATGGCCGAACCAGCAGAGGTGGGGCTAGAGGTCCAACAATAGGCCTTCCTAAATACTGTGCTTCATGTAACTCAGGCAAGCGATGAGGATGATGTAGAAGGCCTAAAGAAGAAATTGGAAATCACAAGAAGAGCCATAAATTATGGGCTCTAAGAACACACCCTAAGAATCAGCTTAAGCCCAAGTCTAGAACAAGGAAGATTCTGCCTACAAGCAAGGCTCTTTCTAGTAGACTTATAGTATTTGGGAATTGGAGGCCAAGGACAGTAGGAACAGCCAAGCACAACCACCCAAGAAGAACCACCACGGAGGAAGGCCTTTTGGAGCCTCTGGACAACCTTGAAGGGTATTTTGCTTAACAGATCCCACCCCCGCCTCCATCAATAGAAACAAAAGGCCAAGAAGAAGACTCTGCTGCCATGGAAAGAATAATTGAGGCAAAAAGGAAACGCAGGGAATTTTTTGATCTCATAAGGGAAAAAATTAGTGCCGAGTCACAAGCAACAACTGATGTCCAAATGTTGCAAATTGAGAAACAAATGTCAATCAACTGGGCATAGGATTTGAATCACTGGGAGTCATGGGAGAACAGGTACATACCATTCGAATTTGAATTCTTCTACCTTGATTCTTTGAATAAGATGCTACCTCCACAAGTGCTTGAAGGGGCCATGTAGCTATCTAAGAGGCCAAGAAAGTGGTGGCAAGATGAGAAAGTACAAAATCCCACATTATGGAGGGGAAAACTTACCCGATATGGGGAGGATAAGGTCATGGAAGAGCCTAGAAATATCAAAGGCTATTAATCTCAACCTAATATTGGAAGAAAGAGGGAGAGAGACAATGTAATGGAGCAGCAACCTGACCTTTAGGTTGTTTATTATCTTCTATTATTTTATAGACTACTGACATAACATAAGTGTATATAATAGTACTAAGGTCCGTAGGACCATTCACACTAGGTCTAAGACCACTGACTTATTTAATGTCCCACACTTGCTGATACAGTTAGCCACAGCTAATGTCAGTCATACATACTGATAGGAGAGTAATGGGAGCTTGATATTCTAACACTCCCCCTCAAGCTCAAATCATATGATGAACTCCAAGTAGCTATATGAAACTATTAAACTTATCTTTACCCAAAGACTTGGTAAAGATATCTGCAACCTGTTCATCAGTCTTCACATGCATAAGATCTAATCTCCCTGCAAGAACCATCTCTCTGATAAAATGGTAGTGTACCTCTTTGTGTTTTGTCCTGGCCTGGTATATTGGATTCGTTGCCAGGAGTACACTACTGAGATTGTCGCATAATGTCACTGGAGCATTCACTTGAATATCCAAATCAGCCATAATCTTGAGCAGCCATGAAATCTCGCATGCTGCCAATGCAACACCCCTGTACTCTGCCTCAGTACTAGACAATGCAACTGTTGGTTGCTTCTTGATGCTAGCTGATCATGCCACTTCCAAAGCCAAAAGCATAACCACTCGTAGTTCTGCAATCATATGAGCATCCTGCCCAATCTGCATCTATATATCCAACCAGTTTCAAGGGATTATCTCTGACATAAAACAACATATACTCTATAGTGGACTTAACATATCTCATAATGCGTCTAACTGCATCCAAGTGCGGCTTTCTGGGCTTTTGCATAAACTGGCTTATGAGCCCTACAGCATAGCTCAAGTCAGGGCTAGTGATGGTCAAGTAAATTAGACTGCCAACCATCTGCCTGTACATAGTCACATCCTCTACTTCAACTCCACTGCTCATGTCTAGCTTGACATTCTAATCAAGAGGTGTATCCAATGGTTTGGATTCAGCCATGCCATACTTCTTCAGCATTTCCATGGCATAGTGCTTCTGCATCAGCCATAAACCATTTTCAGCTGGAACTACCTCAATGCCCAAGAAATACTTCAGTTCTCCTAGGTCTTTCATGTCAAATTCAGATTTCAGCATCTTCATTACATGCTGTATGCCCAAGTCATCATCACTAGTGATTATCAAATCATCAACATATATGACCAACACTACCAAGCCATTGTCAGTCTTCTTTGTGAATAGGCTGTGATCAGCCCTACCAACAACAAATCCCAATCTCTGAAAGTAGTTACTGATCCTAGCATGCCAAGCTCTCGGAGCCTGCTTCAGCCCGTACAATGCCTTTTTCAGCCTGCATACATAATGCTAAAAATCAGGGTGAACATACCCTTTCGGTTAAACCATATAGACATCCTCTGCTAAGTCACCATTAAGAAAGGCATTCTTCACGTCCATCTGCTGCAATTTCTAGCCTCTAGCAGTAGCCAAACCAATCACAGTGTGTATGGTTGCCATCTTGGCAACAAGGCTGAATGTTTCCTCATAATCAAGTCCATACTGTTGGGCATACCCCTTAGCAACCAGCCTGGCTTTGTACCTTCCCACACTGCCATCCGACTTGCATTTGATTTTGTAGACCCATTTGCAGTTAATGGTCTTTTTCCCTTCAGGAAGTGGTACAAGATCCCATGTCTTATTTTCGGCCAAGGTATTCATTTCTTCATCCATAGTTGCACACCAGTTCTCATCTTTCACTGCTTCAGCATATGTACCTGGCTCTTCGATCTCCATCACTTTTGTCATGTAAGCATAATGCTTTGCAGAGTAGCCACTGTACGTCAACCTATCAACAGGGTATCTGACCCTCTGTGAGTGTCTAGGCTATGGTGCACTGCTCGATTCCCCTCTCTCATGAGGTGGAATGTACCTGCTCTACCTTATGCCAGGTGTATAGACAGCCAAATACTAAGTTCACTGTATAAAGTGTCAACAGACTCATATCCAGAAGTCATTCTACGAGGTATCATCATACCAGATGCATCCTCAGTAGCTTTCTCTTTTCCTTTGTTGTCCAAGACATCATATCTTCCCCTCACAGACATACTGGTGTCAGTGGACAGTGAGCTCCTCAATCTCCCTGTCCATGGGGATACTGTCTGACCACTAGGTCCTGTCATAGCAGTGCTTTGTTGTCAATCAACTATAGATACATGAGTAGAAGGCATATCCGATGGCATTGTAGCCGATGATACATACCAAGAACCCATCTTATAAAAAATAACATCCCTGGTCACACCAAAATCTCCGTGGTAGAGGGATCATAGCATTTGTATGGCTTCTTCTCCTGCGAATATCCAATGAAAACACATTTATGCGCTTTTGGATCTAGCTTCTTCCTTTTCTCATCTAGAATGTGCACATAGGCAAGACAACCAAAGACTTTCATGTGACTTACATCCGGCTTATAGCCATAAAGCTTCTCAGACGGTGTCATCTCATGAATACCTGTAGTGGGAGTCTAATTCAAGATACACATGGCTGTCATAACAGCCTCAACCCAATAATAGAGCGGCATCTTCTTCTTATTCATCATGGCACGAGCAGCTTCCATCAAGACCTTGTTCTTTCTTTCAGCTATCCCATTCTGCTGAGGAGTGTAGCTGCAGATAAGCTGCCTCCGTATGCCATTTTCAGCCAGAAAGTTGTCAAACTCATTTGACACATACTCCCCACCGCTATTCGATCTCAAGCAAGAGATATAGCACTCAAATTCCTTTTCAACCTGCTTTTTAAACTGCTAAAAAATAGCAAACACCTCATCCTTTGTATTTAGAATGTAAACCCAAGTATAGTGATTGTAATCATCAATGAATGTCACATAATACTTCGAGCCTCCCATAGATGCATTGTGGGCTGGCCCCCAAACATCAGAGTGCACTAACTGCAACGAACGTGTACTCTGCCTTACATGCCATATAAATGGTAACCTTGACTGCTTATCAAACTGGCAAGCATCGCATACATGACCAATATCTGAATATTGGAACTTGGGTAAACCTGTAACAAGCTGTTGTTTCTGCATAATTTTTAGCCTTTGCAAATTCACATGCCCCACTCTCTTGTGCCAAATTTCCAAATCTCTGATAGTGCCAGAACCATGGGCAAACATAGCTAAATTCAGCTCTGGCAAGGTAGCATCAAGAGTAAACATTCTGCCATTCCTGTGACCATGAGCTATCAACTTGCATCCATTGCCAAACTCTTCAATAAAGCAACCATGCTTGTTGAATCTAACCTGCAAGTTCTACTCCGTCATCTGACCGGCAGACAGTAAGTTCTTCGTAATCGAAGGAACATGCAATACATCATGCAAATTTTTCTTTCTGCCATGATGAACCACAAGAGGCACTTTGCCTTTATGTTCAATGCTATGTTGTGTGTCATCACCTGTACAGACATAGCCATGTTTTTCAGCCACCATATCAGTGAACCAATCATCGTGAGGGGTCATGTGGTTTGATGCCCCTAAATCAATATACCAAACTGCACCATCAGCGGATTTTTCAGTAGCCCTATCTTTTACATACTGCATGGCAAACAATCTATCTCCTGAAGTATCATCTGTCTGACTAAACGTAGCAAAGTGTCCATGCTGTTTGCCTTTCTGATTGCCCTATTTCTTCTAGTAGTCCTTGGCAATATGCCCATACTTCCTGCAGTAATGACGATCCTTATCCTTATTCGGATTGTCAGATGGACGTTGTGGTTGCCGGGCTAGATCTCCCCCTGCCTCTAAAGTTTCCACCACCTCTTGCATTGGATACCTACTTGTTGTTATTGCCATAGGATGCATTTTGTTGGCCTCCTTTGCCAGATCCATAGCCTCTACCTTGGTTGCCATGGCCGCGCTGATTCGAATAAAAAACTTATACTTAGGCCCCAAGCAGGCAAGCCAAGTTTAACTGAGGTAGAGACTGATTCGGTTAAACCCTGTAGCCAAGCCAAGTTTAACCTCCTCATGTATAAGCAGTGCAATCAGCTCATTAAAATCAGGCATTTCATCCCTCACAGACACAGAAGTGTCAAAATACTTATACTCAGGCCCCAAGCCATTCAAAGTCATAGCAACCATGTCTTCATCTTCAACCTGTGAACCAACAGATGCTAGTTGATCCGCAATGGTCTTAACCTCCGTGACATAATCCTATATATATCTGCTCTTTCTCTCCATGTTGTTGAACTTCTGTTTCAACTGTATCTTCCTAGCACTTGTGGTTGTGCCATAGTACTTGACCAAAATGTCCCATGCATTCTTAGGAGAGCTGCAGTTCATTATCTGCATTACCATGGCATTTGATATACATAGAGACAGCCAATGCAACACCCTACGAGCTCTTTTTGTCCAAGCTCGATGTAATTGTCTCTGATCAGCCGTAGGTCGATATGGCATAATTGTTACTATCAATCTTTTCCCCCATAATCTGGGTTATGTTGTCGGTTCTTTCTGCATTTGCCATGATGTCAACACTGCCTAACTTCCTATAAGCCAACAAGTCACTCTGACCAACTTCAGTCCTTGACTGTTTATGATAGTTTTCTATAGCTATTCTCTGCAAAAAACCAAGAAATTTCATCCCTTTACAACCTTAAAAACATCCACAAACATGTGGTATAACCCGTAGGTACATCAGTTAGTACATAGGTTTTGCAGGTACTGTAACTCTGTGTCATGCAAGCTTACTGCAGTGAAGAGAATACGTAGTCTAAAACCTACAATTTTTCCAGTAAACCAACAGTGATTTTACTATCAAAAAACCACTTTAAATCATGTCATACATGCTCTAAACTTTCCTAGACATTTGCTAGTATATGTAGGCAACTAGACATAGTCACACGGGCACAAAACAGTGCATATCCAGCAAGTAGAAGTGACATAAATTTGCTCACAGATTGTATACAGCCAATAAACTGTCAAACCAAGATGTATTTCAGCCCAAGAGATCCTCAAGCCACTTCATACATATGCCATTGTGTGTACAGGTCAATACATGACCAAACAAGCATCCACAAACACTCTATCTGTAAGAGGCAATGTCATATAATGCATTCCTATGACCAGCCAATACCCTGTGAATACATTTGTTTCCATATTTAATTTATAGTTTTTAAGATCCTTCAATTCTCATCTCAATGCTCATAGCATTCAACAATCATATCCCGTACCATACAACTCCCTGTAGGTAACAAAATGCATGTACTTCTTCAAGGCAATGAGTATATGATGATGACAATTTTATGACAGTTTTCAGCCAAGTAAATACTTCCAAATCTGAGTATTTTTGTAAACAACCTTCAATTTTCAAGCATAATATCCAATATATATGTTTACATAGCATGTATGTGCTCCAATAGGTCCTTTTGAGCATGCCAAGGAGCTCAAAGATCTTGCCAATGTGTTGCATATGCTATGTATACTCTGTATATAGTAGTTTAGGCTTCTCTTCTAGGTTTGTAATTAGTTTGCAGAACTCCTAGGTGAGCTCATGCTCATGTACCAGCATGCCAGGGTGATAAAGTGCCTTCCAAAGAGTGCAACCACTTGTAGGTGACTTAGGTACTGATCATTGACTTCACAAGAAGCCATGGGGATTCATTATATCAGCTGGCGCAACCACGCAAGACTGCCCAGGAGTATACAGCAACAGCATTTGATCTTTATACTGATTAATGCCCTCTCTAATGTGATCAATGGCACCTCCAAATGCTCTAGACAAGAGCTAGACAATCCTCAACCAATGCTTGAGCAATGCATACCTTCAGAATGACAATGGCAGACAACCCTTCTTCTCTTGTCAACCTTGGCAGGTCAGTCTTCAGATCTTCTTCCCGCATGCACTCCACAAAGCCCAGTCATGGGTGCTTTGATACCATATTGGAAAAGAGAGGGAGAGAGACAATGTAATGGAGCAGCAATCAGACCTTTAGGTATTTTATTATCTTCCATTATTTTATAGACTACTAACATAACATTAGTGTATACAATAGTACTAAGGTCTGTAGGACCATTCACACTGGGTCTAAGACCACTGACTTATTTAATGTCCCACACTTGCTGATACAGCTGGACACAGCTAATGTCAGTCATACATACTGACAGGAGAGTAATGGGAGCTTGATATTATAACACCTAAGTGATACTAAAGAATCTAGGACACTAATTTTGAGGCATTGATGGCTTTTTGCAACACGCTACCATACAAAAGGGATAACCACCATCTACATGACTTGCCTAGGGTGGCATGGTGTGGATTTTGACAAGGGAAAGCATGGTAGGTATTAATTTTTTGTTGAGCTATAATTTCAATATCTCCATCCCTGAAGAGTGCCTTGTTTTTGGAGCTCAAGACCTTCGACCTTCCATCACTCACTTTCTAGATGTGTTTATAGAGTCTGTTCTAACCCTGCCTTCCTTACCACCTGTAATTACCTCCGTCTCTTACAAATCCTATTAAAATAGAAGCTAGTACCATAGAAAGATCGTGCGCCTACCACCACTCTATTTTGACTTCAATGCCAAAATAGATAGTTGTGCAATGACTCGCCTCATACTAAGGACTGCTCTCTTCCTAGCATTTTGCACGCATGAGTATCTTGGAAGATATGAGTGATAGTAGGTTCTCGAAATATGTAACCATCCTTTCCTCTCTACTACTAGCCCACTCAATGTGAGAATTGATCAGAAGGGCTACATGCTAAGCCATGAATTCCTTAGCAAATCCCTTAGGCCCCCTCATGAAGCTCCTAAAGAGCATGAAGATGACATCTAGCTTGTCTCCTCTTACCTTGTACCAAAAAGAAAAAGAAAATAAAGGAAAAAGAAAAAATAAGAAAAGAAAAGAAGAGAGAAAATTAGGAAAAATGAAAACAGTAAATGAAGTCAACTATAACATCAAAGTACCACAACCATTGCACCTAAGGGTTCTCAAGCTAGGTGTATGCAATGGCCTCAATTGGTTGCACTAACCCCCTAGCCCCTTTTGTTCCCCTGCTTCACACTTAGGGCTCATCAAGGGCAAGACACACCTAGGGAGGCCACACTTGCCTATGGTTAGGCATGTCTCCCTAAGCTACACCCATTGCACCTCCCATTTACACAAATTGGATCCTGAAGTGTGGGACAACACCTTAGGCTTGCCTTCCGAGCCAACTCCCAATTCTAGTGCAAACACAATGCACTTCACAATAAGGTAGTCACCCTTAGGCAGCACACCTTCTTTTCCTTTTTAGGTAAATTCAACCAACCGTGACAACCCATCAACTTTGAATGCCTCGTCACCCACTCAATCCACTCTCACTGCCTCCATAACCTTAACCATTTTGATATGCTTCTTCTCCACGTCCAATCCTCGTAAGGACCCATCATTGATCTCCATGACAACCCTTCAACCACCCCAGCCCTCATCAACAAATCCCACAAGTGGCATGGGATTGGCACTTGACTAGGAGGGGGGTAATGTTAATCCCAATGCAAGAAAATTAAAAAAAGGAAGCAAAAGAAAATTTTTAAAATATAAGACAAAGTGAAAAAAGGTAGCTCGCTAGCAGAAATAAGAGGAAAAAAGACGAAAAGCAGAAAGACACCTTAAAAACCCAAGGCGAGTGCAAAAATGGAAGAGGAGCATCTTGAAATGCAACAACACCCCTAAATCTTTATAAAGAAGTGTTAGGCCCCCTCATATGTAATTTATAAAGAGTCGGGTATGGGTGAAGTCATAATGTAAATAGAAGGGAATAGGAAAATAGAACCTAGGCTAAAATGACTAGTCATGTAAAAAAGCGGTGGGTACTTGGGAGGAAGGCTCTGATTTGGAGCCAAGGACAGTAGGAACAACCAACCACAACCACCTAAGAAGAACCACCAACAGAGGAAGGCCCTAATTTGGAGCCTCTTGACAACACTACTGGGCAGTTTGCTTAACAGATCCCACCCCCACCTCCAAAAACGAAATGCAGGGAATTTTTTGATCTCACAAGGGAAAATATTAGTGCCATGTCACAAGCAACAGCTCACGTCCAAATGCTGCAAATTGAGGAACAACTGTCAATCAATTGGGCATAGGATTTGAATCACTTGGAGTTGAGGGAGAAGAGGTACACACCATTCGAATTTGAATTTCTCTACCCTCATCCACTGAATAAGGTGCTACCTCTACATGTGCTTGAAGGGGCCATACAGCTGTCCAAGAGGCTAGGAAATTGGTGGCAGAATGGAAAAGTAAAAAATCCCACATTATGGAGGAGAGAACCTACCCAATATTGGGAGGATAAGGTCATGGAAGAGCCTAGAAATGTCAAAGTCTATGAATCCAAACCTAAATGACGCTGAAGAATCTGGGGCACTAATTTTGAGGCATTGATGGCTTTTTGCAACACACTACCATACGAAAGGGATGACCCCATCTACATGGCTTACCCAAGGTGGCATGATATGGATTTTGACCCTGGAAAGCATGGCAAGTATGCCTTTCCTTTGAGCTATAATTTCAATACCTCCATCCCTGAAGAGTGCCTCATTTTTGGAGCTCAAGACCTCCAACCTTCCATCACTCACTTCCTAGATGAGTTCATAATGTATACCTTGACCCTACCTTCCTTACCACTTGTAATTACCTTTGCCACTTAGAAATCCTATCAAAATAGAAGCCAGTACCATAGAAAGAGTGTTTGCCACTACTCTATTTTGACTTCAATGCCAAAATAGATAGATGTGCAATGACTCACCTCATACTAAGGATTGCTCTCTTGCTAGCATTTTGCATGAGTATCTTGGAAGATATGAGTGATAGTAGGTTCTCGAAATGTAACCATCCTTTCCTCTCTACTACTACCCCACTCAAAGTAAGGATTAATTAGAAGGGCTACATGATAAGCCATGCATTCCTTAGCAAATCCCTTAGGCCCACTCATGAAGCTCCTAAAGAGCATGAGGATGACATCTAGCTTGTCTCCTCCTACTTTGTACCAAAAAGAAAAAGAAAATAAAGGAAATGGAAAAGAAAACAAAGAAAAAATAAGAAAAGGAAAATAAAAGAGAAAATGAGAAAAAAGGGAAAGAATAAATGAAGTCCACTATAACATCAAAGTGCCACAACCATTGCACCTAAACTTCACACTTAGGGCTCACCCTTAGCTTATTGTTGTGGCCCCACTATGGCTCCTTTATACGTTGGGGATTCGTCCCAGGATACGTGCTTCAATATAATGCACATACGCAACATAGTCCTCTCTTTTAATGAAACATTCCAGAAGATAATTTAATCCTTACCACATTAGTCCCCAAAGGAAACAAATTATCTAAAGCTATAGCTTAGAAAAGCTCACACTCAATGTGGGCTAATTGCTCAAAAATAAGTGATATGCATCTAAGAGATAATTCGCTTAATATCACATATGAAAATACAAATGCAACACGAGCGATATAGAGTGCACAAACAAGTAAACTTATAAATCAAACAATGTTAATGTGCATAAACAATTTTTTCCATGACTTCTCTCTAACATACTGCATCGTTGTTAACATAGCACCACCAAGATAACCTAAAGTATTGCCCTTCCTTTAAAGACTTAGAATAATTGGATCCTATATGATAGAACATGCATAAAATTAGAAATCGAATCATTCATAACTTCCATAATCCCTTTCTCCTTTCTATTCATAATTTTTCATTCGTTGCATAGGTTAAACGAGTTTTTTATATAAATTTATTTATGTAGAAAGTGATAAGTATGCACTTTGACATAAAGAATGGGGAAAAGCTGAGGTTAAACCTCATGCCCTAGCCCCACCATACATTGACATAAAGAATGGGGATAAGTATGCACTTTGACATAAAGAATGGGGACAGGTTGAGGCTAAACCTCATGCCCTAGCCCCACCATACATTCACGAACATATTCATAATTTTTAGTAAGTTTACCATGTGTAAATTCTACTTTTTTATTTTGCTTATTTTTCATAATTTATCCTATCAAGGTCATTATTTTTTCTAATTTTCAAACATGTAAAGCTTATATGAATCAAGAACCAACACTATATTCGATATGACCCCATATAAACACTATAAGAACCATGAAAACTCATAAAACCCTCAATTCTTCCAAAATCCCATAAATCCTGCATTGTGCAAGTTTACTCAAATTTTCATTTTAATTGTACAAATAATAAGAACCAAGTGATAATTTTGATTTTTTAAAGTAGTGGAAATCATATTAAATCATATAAAACCATTTTTCATAATATATACAAAAGATTCATCATAAAATGTCAAAATCGAGTACTTACATGATTAATCTCACAGGAATCCACATGCATTTCAAAGTTAAGAAGCCATTGAAACTCTTTTATAGCCACTAATGCATCCTCAACCTTTGATCTACGCTCTATAACACTTCAGTATCATCACACATCCAAAATCTTTCATCTCAGCCCACTCCACTCTCACATAGAATAGGTCATGGTGGAAAAAAGGTGTATACAAGAGAAAGGAGAGAGAAATACTAAAATCAAACAATTCCATTCCTTGCATTATTTTCAATATGCATACACTCAAAATGGAGAGCCTTCAGGGTAGATCAAACCCCCCATCTTCAATCTTTGATGATTTCCACCGCATATTAGAGAGGCATAATCATGGAAATTGAAGAGACACAGCAAAAATGCACTCCCTCCCCCCCCTCTTCACCTAATTTTTATGTTTATTTAAAGCCTAATAAGGCTTAACTACTAACGATTCAATTTTTGTGTGTTTACACCTCCTGGCAAGTGGATTTAGCCTCATTGGAAAGGTAAACGAGCTTTGAATTCCAATCCAACTGGATGTCTAGCTTCATGGCATTGAAATTTATCAATCTTTCCTCTGCTGCATACTTTTTGGCTCTCAGATTTGATAGCCACTTCACAGTGCCATATCTTGTGACCATTAAATGGGGGGTCAAATGACCTCTGATTGATGAACGAAGACTTGCATTGGATTCGTGGTGTCGAAATACATCTTGACAAACTCCAGCTCCTTGATCGCACTCGATTCATTTTCCATGAAAATTTGATTTTTAATGCCTCTCGGGATCTTTTTATGCTTTAAATTGGTTTCAAAAATCTGCTCTCATAAGCATGCTACTGACTTGCTCCTAAATTGTCCAATTCATGTGCTCATCCATACCATTCTAGGATGGGTTGTACGGGGCAATCAATTGACACTTAATACCCCTCTTGTCACAAAAGTGCTCAAAGGCTTTAGAAACATAATCAACCCTATTAGAGATTGACATTCCCTAGACAAGTAGGTGCAGTAAGCAATCCACATGGCAAGAGTGCATGAGCTGACATCAGTAGGACACATAGTAGGGATAGGTTAGATACTTGCAATAGGGTAACTATAGTTGGTCTAACAGTGTCCTAGTTGGCTGCAAACTTGCATTATTCTAGTTCATTTTTAGTGACCTATTTATTGGCCCTATTTTCCACACTCTTTCATAGTTATGCCTCAGTTTTCAAGATATAGACCATGAAGATTTCCCTTTGGATTCACGAAGAGTGAGATCTTTGAGGTGTACATATACAAACATTCTCTCTACACCTGTGTCTATATCTACATCCTTATACAACATTCTTCACTACAGCTTTTGTGTGTTTCACTATCTCTTGCTCTCTCTCTCTCTCTCTTCTTTCTCTGTTCACTCTTTGTCTTGGTCATTCACTTCCACACTGCTTCACTTTGACATGGTATCAAAGCATTGAAGGACTAGACCTACGTGAAGAGGATATTTTCGTGCGACATAAGGTTGCATTTTCAGTGTTCAAGGGTGAGCAAGAGGGCTATACATCACAACAAGGCTTTGGCAAGCATGGGCGTGCAAGAAAGGAGAAGTTTTGTTGAAGCTGATTTTTCTTCAAGTGCAGATTTAACCTTTTCATCACCTCCAATGGATGAAGAAGGAGTGAGATGAGTGGCAAAGTGCCTTAGCAGACTGATTTCACATCGTCAAAGGGGGATGCTTTTTGTGTTTTGTGCAAGCATTGTAGGTGGAGATGTCTTTTAAGTCTGAGATAGAGTTTCAGGCGATCATGGACCAGAAGGTGCCCGTGTTACCAGCTCTTCCATCAAATCAAAAGCTCAATGGTGAGAACTACTACATCTGGCAGATTATGATACTTGCCATTTTGGAGTCCTATGATTTGGTGAAGCTTGTTACTGAGGCCATTCATTGTCCTTCTTCGCAAGACGATTCTAGACTCTCTTCCAATGAGATAAGATGGAGTTGGAAAAGGCTTAGGCACATTGGAACAAACTTGATGCTCACATTCGCTAGTTTTTATTAATGTCATGCACCATAGTTGTTATATCTATATGGATTATTTGATGGTGACTGGAGAGATATGGTTGAAACTTTATAAAATTTATAATTGTATGACCATGATGAAATGAGTTTCTTTGGAAGTGAAGATGAGGACCGTAAGTGTCAACAATTCATCTTCCATTTGGAAGCATATTAATAAGTTGAGATAGCTTTATTTGTGTAGGTACAAAACGCAGGGAAGGTGATCACTTCTAAAGACATAGTGATGACTCTAAATGCAGGGAAGGTGATCACTTCTAAAGACATAGTGATGACTCTTCTTTCATAGTTACGGCCCCATTTTAGTGGTTTTTATTCTATCTTGATTGCTTCAAGGTGGTCTGAGACTCTTCAATGGGAGGAGTTGGTTCCTATGGTCTTGGACTAAGAGGACTAGTTGAAAGGGCTGATGCTTCTAAATCATAGGCCTTGGTTGATTAGTCTTATCAAAAGAAGGGGAAGGACCAAAAGAAGAAGAAGGATGACAAATCAAAGAAGGAGGAGTCTACTTGTCACACGCCAGCTCATTGGAAGAAGGATTTCCCTGAAAAGGAGAAGAAAGAAAAGGAGAAGAAGGTAAAAACTTCAAAGGATTTTGGAGTAGTGGTTACTCCCTCATCAGTTGCTTTTCTCCACTTGGAGGTGGTTGAGGAATCAGCTTTGATGGGTTTTCATGTTGCATTGATGGCCGCATACACTCGGGAGGTGGATTTTTGGACAGTGGTGCCTGATGGCACATGATTCCTTCTTTAGCAGAGGTGTTGCTCATTTACAGTCTTCACATCGTCATATCCTCATTGGTGATAGTTCTTGTATTCCTATTCATGGATAGAGTGACATGCATCTTATTCCATATGGGGGCCAAGGTGGTTCCAATACATCCGAGGTGCCTTACGTGCCGGTCTTGGGATACCATCTCCTTTTGGTGCACAGGATTTGTGCCCTTGGCCTCTTGGTCGAATTTGATATGGAACCTTTTCAGATTATTGATTGTGGATTGAGACATGTTCTTTCTTCATGTTGTGAGGGGAATGGAATCTACAAGTTGTGGTCTTCTTCTTTTTACCTCTAAGCTTTGACATGCTTGGTTTGGGTACCTCAATTATCATTACCTTCAGAAGGCATCTAAGGGATAGCTTGTGTAGCCATGTGTATCCTGCATTCATGGGAAGAAAACGGGTGATGCTATTCCTAGCAAGGATTTGAGGCAGTCTTGAGCACCCTTGGAACTTGTTTCTACTGATCTTTATGGACCAATGAGGACAAAGTCCCTTAGAGGGAGATTGTATTTCATGCTAATTGTGGATGATTATAACAAGATCACATGGGCTTATCTCTTGAAGTTGTAGTCAAAGGCTTTCTCCCACTTAATGGATTGGTTGCTCTTTGAGGAGAACCATTCGGGTCAAAAAATAAAAGACCCTACAATCGGATAAGGGTATAGAATTTGTTTTTAAAGAGATTGCTCATTTTTTTGCAGAGTGTGGCATCCAGTAGGAGTTTTCCAATACAAACACCCCTTAGGAGAATGATGTATCGGAGAAAAACAATCTCAATGGGATTGAGATGGCCCATACCATGATGAGCATCGTTAGACACCTCCATGTCTATGGGTTGAGGCTATGGGGCTACTTCAGTTCACATTCTTAATCGATCCCCTACTTCTAATGTTGTTGGTATGGCCCTTTATGAGGCATACTTTGGGTCTAAGCCCAATGTTTCTTATTTCAAGGTTTCTAGGTATAATGCCTTTGTTCACATCTTGAAAACACAGTGTGACAAATTTGAAGTGGCTTCCAAATGACAAGTGTTTGTGGGCTATAACTTATAGTCTCAAGGTAATCAATTGTAAAATCCCCTAAAGTGGGATATCTACACGAGTGTGATGTTTGGTTTGTGGAAGTTACAACCTCGGGGGGGTGAGAAACACCCCGTTCTTGGAGATCCTAGTGATAATTGGCCACCTGTAACTATTCCTTTGGAGCTTGTGTCTCTTGAGGACTCTTCTTTAGATGAGGAGCTTAGTTCTTAGCCATAGTGGACTCACTGATTTCACCCTAGTCATTGGTGAACCTTCCAAAAATTTCACTAGATGGAGAGTGATGAGGCAAGCTCGGGCCTCCTCCTCATGGGGCTTGAGACACTCTTCCTGATGTAGGGATTGAGGGGGGGTCCCTGAGGAGTTGTAGTCGTAGGATGACCCGCAATGTTCTCAGAGGAACCATGCACACCACACTGAGCTTGTTTACACTAATTACTATTTGATGACTTGTGTCATGCAAGATCAAGGGCCCACCTCTATGAAGGAGGATTTACAGCATGATCATTGGGGGAGAGCAATGAAGCAAGAGCTTGAGTCGATTGAGAGGAATGGCATTGGTACCTTGTGCATCTAAGATCAAGTATCATAGTGATGGCATGTCGCACAAGACCTGCCTTGTTGTTGCTAAAGGCTTTGCACAGTGCCTAGGCATTGATGTCCATGATACTTTTTCCCCTATAGCTTAGATGTCTACTATTAACACCATTCTTGCCTTGGCTAGCCATAGGAGATGGCTGGTCTATCAGTTGGATGTGAAGTATGCCTTCTTAAATGGGAAGTTGAAGGAGGAGATCTATGTTGAGCAGCCTCCAGGCTTCGGGTCTTCTGATGGTAAGGTGTACAAGTTGAGGAAGGCTCTCTATGGCCTTAAGTAGGTGCTTCATGCTTGGAATGATAATATTGACTCATTCCTCCAAGACAAATTGGGGTATCGACATTCCAAGTCTAATCCGTAGCTTTATGTTCACAACTTAGGTGGGGGTTCATGTGTTTTTTGTCCTTTATACAGATAACTTGATTATGAGAGGTGACCATACTCAGATGGTCAAGCAGATGAAGTAGCACTTCATGAGAAGTTTGAGATTATGGATATGCAAATTCTTCATTTCTTTCTAGGTCATGAGATCTATCAGACTCTAAGGGGGTTCTTTATTTCCCCACCGTGGTATGTACAAGAACTCTTGACTGTGTGTGAGATGGAGGGATGCAAGTCTCTTACGACTCCTATGGGTCTGAATTGGAAGTCTATAGTTCATTCTAATTCTCCTTTGGCGGATGCTACCTGTTTTAGGCACTTTGTTGGCTCCTTGATCTAGCTTCCTAATACTCATGTTGACTTATGTTATGCTATAGGTGTGTTGGCTAGGTTCATGAGTGAACCTAAGATGGTGCATTGGCAGCCTATTCATAGGATTTTGCAGTTTGTATAGGGGACCTTTGATCTTGGGATCGATTATCGAGTAGGTACCAGTGTTACAGACTTGGTCCTTATAGGATGGAGTGATTAAGATTGGGTTGGTGATGTGGATCATTAGAGGTCCATGATAGGTTATTTCTTTTCCTTAGGTGCTAGTGTTGTTTCACAAAAAGGAAAGAAGCAACCCATGGTTGCCTTATCTTCAATGAAGGTGGAGTATCCATCAGTTTCTTCTATTACATGTGAGACAATATGGCTTCACAAGCTCTTGGAGGAGCTTGGATGCCTACAAAGAGGTCCTAATGTTCTTTAGTGTGATAATGAGAGTTTCATTGCCTTGGCCAGGAACCCTATGTTTTGTGCTTGAACAAAGCATGTAGAGATCTAATACCATTTCATTTGGGAGAAGATTATGGATGAGACTCTTGCCCTAATCTATTACAAGATAGAGGAAATCTTGTAGACTTGTTTATGAAGGCATCCCCTCAGGATTTACTTCACTACCACTCCATATTCCTTAGACTTCTTCCATGTCCAAGATCCCAGATGGGGTGCTAGAGATTGACATTCACTCAACAGGCAGTTGCAGTCTTCAGTAGAGGTGCAGCAAAAGCAGTCCACATAGTAGGGGCATAGAAGTTGACATCAGCAAGACACATCATAGTGCCAAGTTGGATAGCTATACTCGGTTGGGGACTATAGCTAGTCATATTGTTTTCTTTAGTCTGCTACATTTAATGCAACCGAGTTGCATTATTCTAGTGCATTCTTAGTGGCCTATCTATTGGCCGTAGTTTTCACACTCTTTCATAGTTTTTCTCTTAGTTTTTAGGCTACTTTGAAGACCGTGGAGATTTCCCTCGAGGTTCACAGAGAGTGAGATCTTCAAGATGGGGACATACACACACATTCTCTTTGCAATCATATATATATCTTCATCCTTATACATCATTCTTCATTGCAGATTTTTTGCATTTCATTGTCTCTTTCTCTCTCTCTCTCTTCTTTCTCTGTTCACTCTTTGTCTTGGCCATTTTCTTTCACATTGCTTCACTCTGATAATCCCTATTGACTAACCTTAGGTATTTCAACCTAAATCCAAACTACTTCTCGACCAAACCAAGCCAATGTTGAAATGTAGCCAAGATATGATTTTTGCTTAATAGGATATGCCCAAACCTTATGTGTATAGTCATTAATGAAGATAATGAAATACTTCATGCCACCTAACAACTTGTATGGTATGGGACTATAAACATCCAAATTGACAAGATCTAAAGGCTCACCTGTGCATATTGTACTAGATTTTTTATGTGTATTATGTGTCTATATGCCATATAAACAATGATCACAAGACTCAAAGCACTTATAGTCAAGGAGTGGAAGATACTGCAAATGGTTAAGCATTTTCATTCCTTTTAAGGGCATGTGCCTAAGGTGATGATGCCAAAGAGATACATGTGGAACTACATCTACTGCTAAATTATGGTCAAATGACCTAGATACAAGCAAAGGGTAGAGAGTATTGGACTTAGCACCACATGTAATGACAAGATTTACAGAGATTATCATCCATGAGGAGTCACCATAAGAAACTACATAGCTTGCATTATCCAAAGTGCCAATAGAGATAAGGCTCTTCATGAGAACTGGTACATGACATACATCATGAAGAATTAAGGCACTACCAAAACTAGTTGGATATCATCGATACAACGATCTATAATGCTAGGTCATTATCCAAATGGATAGATCTAGTCAAACTATGATAGGAGTGGAACCACTCTCTATGAGGAGTCACATGAAAGGAAGCCCTGAATCTATTAGAGCCAACAATGAGTATATCCTGACAAAGCATTAGTCAGCTATAAAGCATCAAGAGGAGAAGCTACATGTATAAAATCATAATCATAATCAATTTGCATGACATTAATCTCTTCAATCTTAATACTAGACTTGCCAAGGACAATGCTGCAATCATCATTTTTGTCTTGTACTTTACACTTACCCTTTTCCTTCCACTTGTCCTTGTGCATTTTATGGCATAGTGGTTAAATATGTCCTACTTTCCCATAGTAATGACAATTCAATGAGGACTTACGGCCACACGGGACTTACTAGAAGTCTATCCCCATGATTGAGAATGAGACTGCTGAGAGTCTCTCCCCCCACTATGATCATTACTATTCCTACCATTATTGCCTCTAACTGTCAAAGCATGAGAGGTGCAAGAAGCATCGATATTCTTTCTGTTAACCTCCTCATTCAAGAGTGAATCCTCTACATCTTTGCTATTTCAACCCATTTGTGGGCATGTTTACACATATAGCAATATGAAATGTATCCCATTATTCATGCAATGTAACCAAGAGGAATAAAGGGGGAAGATTACCCTTGAATTCAATCCCTTGCAAACAAAAGTGGCTTTGAGAATGGAATGAAACTCATTTAAGTTTGCTAACATAGAAGTGTCCTTCTTCATGCGAAGGCCCATGAGTTGCTTCAACGAATCCATCTGAGAAGCAAGGCTCTACTTGTCATAGGCATTGCAAATCTTATTCCATAAATCCCATTCAGATTGCCCATTAGAGACAACATTATAGAAAATTACTTAGAGAGGCACAATATGATGGCAAACTTACATAGCTCATCCACTTTAGCCCAATCCTTTGGATCAATATTTTGGGCTTGACACCCTCATGTTTCAAAGGATTAACTTGCATTTTTTGCACCAAAATTTGGTAGATTTGGGTCTTCCAATCTATAGTTGGTGCCATCTAGCTTGTCAATACTAAAGATAGCACTATCATTAAAATCACTAGCCATAATGAGACCAAGAAAGTCCACAAAAGGGAATAATAGGCTACTATAATACCCTACAAATTAGCCCCAAAACCATTGCTAGCTCAAGCTGAAAGCAAGGGGTATTGACCAAGTAATGAGCTGGTCCACAAATTTAATGCAAAAGACAGTCAAACAAAAGTAATTGCTAGCATAAACAATGCAATAAATTTCAATTACTACATGCTAAAAATAAATGACAATAGTAATACATCAATGCAAAAGAGGTGCAATCATTGATACAAGACAAATTGGAATCGCTAGGGAATAGCTACAACTAGCAGTGTGAGTGTATGCGACTAGCACTGAGAACTATCAAAGGATCAATGTGTCAACATCCCATAAGCATAACCATCATGTATAGAGTAGGTCTCATAGGTAACAGAAGAGACCAATCAAAGACACAATGGACATTGCAATGTAGTAGAAGCTTAATACATAGCTGACCAAGATATATACATCACTGATAATAGCATGACAGAGATAGGTGCTAGTCCAAAAGCAATGTTGGATCAGCCCACTAAGCATCAAATATGTACATAAAGCATGGCGAGAGCATGTACATGTCAATAATTCCCACAGTCTTAGTAGAAGACCCTCAAGCTCAACTGCAAAACCAAATGCTCAATGTAACATCTGTTAAATCCCAAGCTCAACATGTGCGGACATTGATGATGAACCACTTAGCTAGATGGGTCCGCAAGTCTAGAATTAGCACATCGGTGGTCATTATGGTCCTCAAATGGCCACTGACTTATCACTTATTATATTTAGTTTGTTGTGCCTACCTACAGCTGGCATAGTTATAGTGCGAGTCCATTAGTATAGTCAATTATGCACTGTTTGACTTAGTAGGCCACTTTCCTTTATGTTGTATCTTATCTTTACTTTGTGTACATTTTGTATTGTGTGTGGAAAATGAAGAAAAACTGAGCAAGAAAATGTTTTGCCCTCCATCTCTTTTCTTGTGTTCTTGATACATGAGCTTCCTCTTATGTGTGTGGTGTGTGTTTGGCGCAGTAGCTCAACCAAGTCTCTCCACCATGCGATTCTTGACATGGTACCAAAGCAACACCAGAGAGAGGTTGGTTTTGAAGGCTAAAGTGAAGGAGATAAAGCAAGGATTGGAGAAAGTGAGAAACCAGTAAGAAGCCCTCTCATTCTTCCACTCTTTCTCTTGGATAGTGCATGTGGAGGCATTGAAACCAGGGGACTGAGTGAAAATCTCAGATTGCTACGAGATTTGGTGTACGAGTAGAGCACTGTGTATGTTGTATAGATTGTTCCTTTAAAGCTTTATTTCTACATTTTTGGGCATTTGAGGTCATTTTGAGACCCATTTTAGAGCCACAAGATTGCAGACATGAGTTTCAGGGTGTATACTGTGATTTCACTATATTAACCAAAAGTAGGTGCACATGTTGTAGATTTCAAATCTATAATTTTTTAGGTGTTTTCCAAGAAGGAAACATGGGTTTTATCTACAAAAAAATTGCAGATTATATGTATTATTGAGCAATCAATAAAAAATATTGCTTTGTGTATTGTTATGCACTTGTCGTAAAAGGTTGCAAAAGACTTGCTTGGTACTTTGTATCATTTTTGTGATAATGGTAGAGAATAGTGGAAATCCCATCATTGAGAAATTGGACAAGAACAAATACCCTTCTTCATGGAATTTTTGTGTGACAAACTTTCTCATTGGCAAGGGCCTTCATAAGTTCATCTCTGGTGTGTCATGAATCGCATGGTGGGGGGACTTGCTTGAGTTGTGGTGCCAAACACATACTGTATACATAAGAGGAAGCTCACTCAAGAATACAAGAAGAGAGATGGAGGCCAAAACTTTTTCTTGCTAGTTTTTTCTTCTTCTTCCACCCACTATACAATGTACACAAAGTATAGATAGAATACAACATAAAGGAAAGTGGCCTACTAAGTTAAACAGTGCATAACCGACTATACTAATCGACTGGCGCTATGTCTTTGCCAGTTATAGGTAGATGTAACAAAATAAATATAATAAGTGATAAGTCAGTGGCCATGTGAGTATCATAATGACTACCAACGTGCTAAGTGTAGACATGCAGACCCATCTAGCTAGGCGGTCCATCATCAATGTCCACACGTATTCAGCTTGCCATCTCAACACTCCCCCTCAAGCTCAACTCTATCTCTGCAACTCCAAGTAAGCTTTAAAACTTTCGAAGCTTCTCTACACCCAATGCCTTTGTGAAAATGTCAGCTATCTGATCCTGTGTGCTAACATATACCAAGTCAATCTCTCCTGCAAGTACATTCTCTCTCACAAAGTGGTAGTGCACCTCAATGTGTTTTGTCCTAGCATGGAACACTGGATTCCTAGCTAACTGTATGCTGCTCATGTTGTCACTTTGAATGACTACTAGACCATCTCCATGTACATCCAAATCATCTAATAACTTTTGCAACCATACCACCTCACATGCTGCCATAGCAGCACCTCTATACTCGGCCTCTGTACTCGATAAAGCAACTGTAGGTTACTTTTTACTGCTCCATGTAATTGCTGCATTACCAAGGGAAAACATGAATCCACTTGTAGATCTTCTATCTGACATGCTACCAGCCCAATCTGCATCTGTGTATCCAAACTCTTCCGTCCCTTCTATAATTCCGCAGCTCTGCACCTTTCGAATCATGGTAGTCATGGCCGTGCATACGATGTTGACTTTGCTGATTTATGGCAGAGCTAATACACAGACATAGTCCTAAATGACCTAGTAGCTCTTTCGCCTGTCTCCATATGTTCTCCTGATCCATCTGGTCATCATCAGAAGGACGGCTGTAGTCTCCGATAAAACAACAGTAAGGATGGAAATATTGGCGAATTCCATGGAGACGTTAATGAACACTGTAACAATGTCAAAGATGGCAGTGATGATGAGACTGCCAACAAAGAAGATGATCCGGATGAGGAAGACAACAACATTGTCAAGAATCGCGTGGTGGAGGGGGTTGCTCAAGATGCTGCGCCGAACACACACAGAATGCACAAGGAGAAGCTCACTCAAGAGACAAGAAGAGAGATGGAGGCCAAAACGTTTTCTTGCTGATTTCTTCTTCTTCTTCTTCCACACACTTTACAATGTACACAAAGTATAGATAAGATGCAACATAAAAGGAAAGTGGCCTACTAAGTCAAACAATGCATAACCGACTACACTAGTCGACTGGCGCTATAACTATGCCAGCTGTAAATAGGTGTAACGACCTGAATATAATAAGTAATGAGTCAGTGGCCATGTGAGATGCATAATGACCACCGACGTGCTAAGTGTAGACGTGTAGACCCATCTAACGAGGCGGTCCATCATCCATGTCCACATGTGTTGAGCTTGTCATCTCAACACTCCCTCTCAAGCTCAACTGCATCTCTGCAACTCCAAGTAAGCTTCGAAACTTTTGAAGCTTCTCTGTACCCAATGCCTTCGTGAAGATGTCAGCTATCTGATCTTGTGTGCTGATATACACCAAGTCAATCTCACCTGCTAGTACCTTCTCTCTCACAAAGTGGTATTGTACCTCAATATATTTTGTCCTGGCATGGAACACAGGGTTCCTAGCCAACTGTATACTGCTCATGTTGTCACAATAAATGACAATTGGACCTTCCACCTGGACATCCAAATCAGCCAATAGCTTTTGCAACCATACTACCTCACATGCTGCAACAGCAGCACCTCTATACTCAGCCTCTGTACTCGACAAAGCAACTGTAGATTGCTTTTTGCTGCTCCATGCAACTGCTGCACTACCAAGAGAGAACATGTATCCGCTGGTAGATCTTCTATCAGACATACTACCAGCCCAATCTGCATCTGTGTATCCAAATACTTGTACATCTGTACCTGCCTCATAGAAAAGTCCATAATGTAACGTGGACTTCACATATCTCAATATGCGTCTGACTGCATCCAAATGTGGCTTTCTAGGTACTTGCATAAATTGACTCACAAGACCAACAGCGTAGCTCAAGTCTGGCCTTGTAATGGTCATGTAGATCAAACTCCCCACTATCCTCCTGAACATAGTAGGGTCTTCTATCTCATCCCCAACATCAGCACTCAGCTTTACATTCTGCTCCAACGGGACTGAAAGTGGTTTGCATGCAGTCATACCATACTTGGACAACATATCCAAGCCACACTGTCTTTGGGACAGCCATATACCATCATCACATCTGATCACCTCAATGCCAAGGAAGTACCTTAGCTCACCTAAATCCTTCATCTCAAACTTCATCTTCAAACAGCCCTTGACTTCAGCAATTCCACTATCACTATCACCTGAAATAATCAAGTTATCCACATAGATGACTATGATGACCAAACCTGCATCTCCCTTTCTCACATAAAGTGAGTGATCAGCATCAGAAACATAAAAGCCAATATTGACAAGATACTCTCTAATCTTGTCAGACCATGCTCTAGGTGCTTGCTTGAGCCGATAGAGCGCCTTCTTCAACCTGCACACATACGTGGGATGCTCTAAATCTTCATAACCTGCTGGCTGATCCATATACACTTCTTCCTGCAAATCACCATGCAAGAAGGCATTCTTTACATCCATTTGCTGCAACCTCCAACCTTTGGCTGCTGCCAAAGCAATCACACATCTAACAGTTGCCATCCTAGCAACTGGACTGAAGGTTTCATCATAATCTATGCCATATGTCTGGGCATAGCCTTTTGCAACCAGCCTAGCTTTGTACCTGCTAATAGAACCATCTGCATTGTGCTTAATCTTATAAACCCACTTACATCCAATAGCTTTCTTTCCCTTTGGCAATGATACTAGATCCCAAGTCTTATTGGCCTCTAATGCAGCAATCTCCTCATCCATTGCTGCATCCCAATGAGCATGACCAACAGCCTCCTCAAAACATGTAGGCTCAACATCCTTAACTAGTTTCACCATATAAGCATAATGGTGAGCTGCATAACCTTCAAAACCAAATCTTTTAACAGGGTATCTCACCCTACTAGACCTGCGTACCACTGGATCACTCAATGGAGTCTTTGCATTAACGCGTGCTCTCTGCACACCTGGAGTCCTCACTGAAGGAATGCCAAGCTCATCATCCAAGCTCTCTGAGCCACTTGAGTCTCCATCAAGAACTGCATCAATGCCTTCTGACACTTTATTCTTTCCTTTGTCTTTACCTGTAGTGCTACTAGATGCACCCGAAGATGTAGAGGTACTCCTTAGTCTCCCAGACCAAGGACTACCAGATGATGTCTCTGGTCCGCTAAGAGTTCGTGATTCTTGCTTTTCAACCTGCACATGAGTGTCATGATCATCATCATCATCCAATGCATCACCACTAGATGCATACCAACTGCTCATTTCATCAAAGATGACATCCCTGCTCACTTTGAACTTACATGTGACAGGGTTGTAACAACGATACCCTTTCTGCTCTAAAGAGTATCCAATAAAGACACACTTTTCACCCTTTGGATCCAGTTTCTTCCGCAACTCATCTGGCACATGAACATATGCAATGCAGCCAAATACTTTCAAGTGTGAAACATCAGGCTTCTTACCTGTAAAACATTCTTCGGGGGTCATACCATGAACTGCAGCTGTGGGAGTTCTGTTCATAATATAAACAGCAGTATGAACAGCCTCGGACCAAAAATACTTAGGCATATTCTTTTCATCCATCAAGGTGCGTGCAACTTCTGCAATATGCCTGTTTTTCCTTTCTGCAACCCCATTTTGCTGTGGGGTATACCTGCATGTGAACTGTCTCTTTATCCCATGAGACCTCAGAAAATCACTGAACTCATTGGAGAGGTACTCCCCCCCTCCATCTGACCTCAAGCACTTTACTTTCAAGCCTATTCCTCTTTCAACTGCAACCTTGAAAGTTCTAAAGTGCTCAAAAGCTTCACTCTTTTCCTTCATAAAATATACCCACAGCTTTCTAGAACAATCATCAATGAATGTGACAAAGTATGAACTCCCTCCAAGAGATACATTTTGTGTAGGCCCCCAAATATCTGTATGCACAACATCAAGGATATTTCTGCTTACATCTCTGTCATGTGAAAAGGGTTGTCTTGCCTGCTTACCAAACTGACATGCTTCACATACCTTCTGAAATTCTACAACTTTAAATGTAGGCAAACCTGTAACCAACCCTTTGGACTGCATTTATTTCAGCCTTTGTACATTTGCATGTCTAATGCGTTTGTGCCAAATTTCAATGTCTGCAACAACACCTTTTCCTTTCGCATACATAGCAGCATTCATAGTAGGAATTCCAGCATCTAGAGTGAACATACGTCCAACTCTACTTCCCTTCGCTACCAACCTGCACTTGTCATTGAAGTCTTCTACAAAGCAGCCCTTTGCATTAAATCTGACTTGCAGCCCTTGCTCTACCATTTGACCGACTGACACCAAGTTCTTTGTAATAGATGGCACATGTAATACATCTGAAAGACTCTTTGTCTTACCATCATGCAAGGACAAGGGAAATTTTCCAATGTGTGAAATTGGGTGGCATGAGTCATCACCCGTCTGCACATAACTTGCATTCTGCAAATCCTGCATCTCTCCAAACCATTCTGCATGGCTGGTCATATGATTGGATGCACCTGAATCAACATACCAAACATCTTCATGTGTTCCCTTTCCTGTAACAGCATTTAGCATATGCTGCATAACAAACAAACGTTCATTTTTGTCTTCATTCTGTCGTGAAGATGATGCATAGTTTCCTTGTTGCAACTTACCACTGCGGATATCATCTCTCTTAGCATAACATTGGGCTGCAATATGACCTGTTTTGCCACAGTAGTGGCACACAATACCAGAGTTGTTAGAACCTCTGTTCTGCCATCCACCTCTTCCTCTAAAGCTCCCCCTGCCTCTAAAGCTACCACGACCTCCTGAAACCTGCATATCGCCAAATTGCTGATTCAATCTGTTTTGCTGGTTGTCACTACCACGTCCTGTACCACGGCCTCTTGAAGAGAACCTGCCACGTCCCCTTCCAGAACTGGAGTAGAAAGCTTGGACCTGTTCACCACTTCTTTCAGATGTCTCACTCTGCATGTTGATTTCTTCAGTGATCATTAGAGAGACCAACTCATCGAAATCTGGAAATGGCTTTCTGACATATACGGAAGTTACAAAAGACTTCCAAGCCTTTTCATTGTTAAGTCCACCCAAGGTAGACGACACCAAATCATCATCATCGGGCATTGCATCAATCGCTGCCAATGCATCTGCAATGCTTCTTACCTTCAGTGCATACTCATTGATAGACATCTTCCCTTTCTTTAATGTATTCAACTCTTGCTTGTTAGAAATGCGGGATCTAGAGCATGGCAAAGACGGAAGCTATGGAGGATGGAAGATAAAGATACTACTCATGTTGACATTGACAAAGAAGACAACTGTTACACAAGTGAATTAGGTTTCAAGATTGAGACTTGAACTCATAAACACAATCTTGTGTAGGACTGACAATGACACAAAGACTTGACACAAAGAGACAAGTACTATTGCATTATCATCATCATATCAAAGTGATAGTCAAGTACATCATTATATAGGATTGCTTGGTAGCACATTTCATCCACTGTGCATATGGGATTCTGTCTCTCTTCCTAGAATAAACTGCATCTTCCTAACCTAGCTGTTCCATACAAAGGGGCATACACAAGGTGTGATTGACAGATTCTCAACACCCCTCCTCAATCACAACCTGAAAGTACAAAGTGTGTAGAGGCTTTAGTGAGAGCTGCACCTGCAAAGTGTGGGCATACCACAAACATGGCAAAACACCAGAGGCTGTCGCAGAAAAGGCTAAGTGTGGGTACCATAAACATGGTGAACATCCAGAGGCTGTAACAGGGGCCTCACAAAGTGTACAGAGGCTGTAGTACAAGGCTACATGAGGAGTTTACAAAGCTTATGAAAGGAACATTAAGGCAGGTACAATGCTTTTAAAACAGAAAATGAGAGACAAGGACCGATAAGCCCTTGTGGTCTTTTTCAGCATATGCTATTTCTTTGTCAGCATCATGGAAAATCTTCTTATCTTTCTTCTCTTCTTCATGATCTTCTTGGTCTGCTCCTTTATTGACTTTGCTTGTAGCATTTTTGAGTTTGCTCTTCCAGTTGTCCCCCTCAAGCAAAGTGGTAGACATGTTTTCAGAATCTTCAAATGGATTCATTGATTTCTCTTTGGTGTAGGTAGCTCCATTTCCTTCTGCAAGTAGAGTAAGAACATCTTCTATGTCATGTAAATAAGCAACACAAGTCATGTTACTCTTCATGAAGTGTATCCACATAGAAATTTTCCTGATTTCCATTGATATGACCAGGAATCAGCTTCAAATCTGATATAAATCAGTAAGAGTGTTGTACTCAAGTGTATCAAAGGATACAAGAAGAATAGTGTTAAATAACACTTGATAAGTATCAATAGATACTGTTCTTGATGAGCCTGATGTTGATGCTGGATCTTCTTGAACCTTCTTCTTGTTGATTTTGATGTTTTGATTTCTTGCTGAAGACTGAGTTTTGGAGTAGATCAGAGTATCAAAACCTTCAGTTGATTGAAAAACTACTGTCACTCAAGTCTATGAGAGGTCTTCAAATCTTCAATGGTCTTTAAGTGCTTCAATGCTTCAGAGATCTCCCCTCCTTGATTTGATGGACAAATGTTGTTGGAGACTAATCAAATCAGTGAGTCAAAGTGGCAGGGTTTAGCTTGACTCAAGCCAATAAGGAAAATCAAGTGAAATGGAAGCTTGGAAAAAATGGCTATGGAGTCCCACAGTTAGGGTTTTCAGCCTGACTGGTTTTCGACCTGGCGCAGCTCGTAGGACGGATTATTCGGCGTGCTGGTTGATGAGAAGCAAGCCTATGGGGTAAGCTTCAAAAGCCCTAAGGCCACAGGGTACATCGCGCAGCGCAGAGGGAGAATCAGACGTACGACCAGGCAGAGGTGCAGATCTGACAGAGATCTCGAATTCACACAATGCTGCTTTCTGATGCGCACGATGTTGAGCTGCGATGTGATAGGAAGCTGCGCCACGAGTAGATGAACATTTTTCTAGAAGGAATCGTGGGATGAAACGGCTTGTAGTGTGAGATCCAGGAGCTCAATCAGAGCTATGTGCTGTTTGGCTATGGCTGCCACAAGTTTGGCTGAAGATGAAGTTGAGAAAAGAAGTCATACACTGAGCTGAACTGGATAGAGATTATGAGAGAAGCTGAAAGAGCAGAGAGGAGACCTGAGACATGCTAAGCCATGCTCAGCTGTGCTCTGATACCATGTTAGAAATGCGGGATCTAGAGCATGGCAAAGACGGAAGCTATGGAGGATGGAAGATAAAGATACTACTCATGTTGACATTGACAAAGAAGACAACTGTTACACAAGTGAATTAGGTTTCAAGATTGAGACTTGAACTCATAAACACAATCTTGTGTAGGACTGACAATGACACAAAGACTTGACACAAAGAGACAAGTACTATTGCATTATCATCATCATATCAAAGTGATAGTCAAGTACATCATTATATAGGATTGCTTGGTAGCACATTTCATCCACTGTGCATATGGGATTCTGTCTCTCTTCCTAGAATAAACTGCATCTTCCTAACCTAGCTGTTCCATACAAAGGGGCATACACAAGGTGTGATTGACAGATTCTCAACATTGCTTGAGTTGAATCTTTCGTGCCTTTGTATTTACAGAAAACATACTTTCAAGTATGGTCCAAGCTGCATATGAATTCTCTGCATTTCTAATGTGTCCCAGCATATTATTGTCAATTACTGCAGACAACCAATACATGACCTTTTTATCCTTTGCATTCCATTCTTTCCGTGCCTTTGTCTCTTCTGCAGTTGGAGGATCACTCATCTCCGGCTCCTTTTCTTCACCTGAAACGAACTCGTAGAGGCCTTTTCCAATAAGAAAGTTCGTGAAACGAAACTTCCATGATGGGTAGTTGTTCTTGTCGAGCTTCTCAATGATGGGGCTTCCACTGTTATCTGCCATTATCACAAAACTAATACCAAACAGCAAGCAAATCTTCTGCAACCCTGGACCTGTAGTACACAGCAATACACCAGACAGCCTTTTTCACTGTTTGCTCAACAATACATGCAATCTGTAACCTGTTTGCAGATAAACCTTGTGTTTACTCACAGGTAAACACCTTTGAACTTACAGATCTGAAATCTGTAACCTGCGCATCCACATTCGGTCAATACAGTCGAAGTCACAGTGTACCCTGAAACTGCTGTCTGCAACCTTGCGGCTCTAAAACGGGCCCTGAAACGGCCTCAAATGCCTAAAATAACTGCGGGTAAGCCCTTTAGGGCTTATCTGTAGAATATACAGCGCTCTTCGCGCACACCAAATCTCACTGCAATCTGAGATTTTTGCTCTGCCTTGCTTCCGATGCCTCCACAGGCACTATCCAAGAGAAGGAGTGGAAGAATGGGAGAGATTCTTACCCGTAGCTTGCTTGCTCGGACCTTGCTTCTTCTCCTTCACTTCAGCCTTCGAAATCAGCCTCTCTTAGTGGCGCGGCTCTCATATCATATCAAGAATCGCATGGTGGAGGGGGTTGCTCAAGATGCTGCACCGAACACACACAGAATGCACAAGGAGAAGCTCACTCAAGAGATAAGAAGAGAGATGGAGGCCAAAACGTTTTCTTGCTGATTTCTTCTTCTTCTTCCACACACTTTACAATGTACACAAAGTATAGATAAGATGCAACATAAAAAGAAAGTGGCCTACTAAGTCAAACAATGCATAATCGACTACACTAGTCGACTGGCGCTATAACTATGCCAGCTGTAAATAGGTGTAACGACCTGAATATAATAAGTAATGAGTCAGTGGCCATGTGAGATACATAATGACCACCGACGTGCTAAGTGTAGACGTGTGGACCCATCTAACCAGGCGGTCCATCATCCATGTCCACATGTGTTGAGCTTGTCATCTCAACAAACATTAACGGCGAACAGAAGAAGGGAGCTCGGAAGGGCGGACGCTGCTGCGACGAAAGGTGACGGAGGAACGAGGGGGGGTTGTGTTGCTGAGGAACTGATTTTTGGAGGAGAGGAAGTGACCTTTGGGGCATCTCATGATTTTAAGTCTGTCACTGATCTAGCCCAACTGATGGTGACTAAGATTGGCATGAGCAAAGCAATTGGCTTAGTTTCCCATGACTACATGAATGATGGCAACAATGTGAGCACCGAGACATGGCTTCTTGTGGAGAAGGAAGTAAGGGAACTTTTGCAGCAAGCATATGACAATGCGAAATAGATATTGACAACACATCAAAAGGAAACAAAATCATGATGGGGAGTGAACGGAAGTCTGCAGCTATATTAGAAGAATCCAGGTAACTGATAGCATATCACGAGGAAGGACATGCCTTCATTGCAATTCACACAGATGGGGTATTACCGATGCATAAAGCTACAATTGTTCTTCGTGGAATGTCCTTGGGCATGGTAGGACAGCTACCAGACAAAGATCAGGGAAGCCTTTCACGTAGGTTGCAAAGATCAATGTGGAGAAATATGGCAATCATTCTACCTTACTTTGCAACGATATCTGCGTGAAAGTGGGTGTAGATCTCTCCCATGTTTTTCTTGTATAGATGGTGTACCAACAGTTCTCAAGAGTCCTAAAATTTAGAGACTAGTATCCAGTCATGGCACCCCTTCATAGCAATCTCCGACTTGGCACAAAGCATTTGTGGAATGGATGGCCTATTTTGGCATGAAGAAGACTAAGGGTACTCTGAATTGACATGCTACTATGATTGCAAGGGTGAAGACGACTAAGTCTAGCTGAAAAGCTTTTTCAACATTCTCCTGGTGGTGAGAATCTGAACTACATCAACTTGCAAGATGCCATTATCTGAAGAAGGGAAGGATCAAGATCAGCACTACTGGATTCTTTAGCTTCATCATTACCAATTGCAAGCAAATGTGAAGAAGTTGAGAGGTATTACACTTGCATGGAGGGAATCTCCACATGGAAATGAAGTCGCAATTCTAAAGAAGAAGTTCTGAAGTAATTTTGTATTGGTATGCTAAAATATTCAAATTTATCCCTTAGTACTTGGAAGTTCCTTTTTTATCAATACCAAATGTACTTCAAATAACCCCTCTTTTCATGCTTAACCTATTAAGCTCTCTTGTGATTAAACTTGGGAATTCTCTTGTGAATTGATTCTTCTATTCAATCCCTTGTGAATAGCAAACAAGAGATTTTTGTATGAGAACATATCGAGAAAAATTGAAATCTATGTATCATGCTGACACATGAAATTATTCGAATGAGAACCCTAACTATTCCTTCACTCCATGTATTTATCTCGATTTGAGTAATCTTGTTCAAGTATTCCCATCTCGCTTAGCGTCCCTGCGACGAGCGATATTCATGAACTCCCATTCATATCCCGTGCGACACCATCATAGATAGTTGATTGTTCAACGTGCATGATTTGGGCAATGCCATGAGTATTGCATATCGTTGAATCCTTGAATCTGTGTATTTAGGGTGCCTTATGGTTTTCTATTGGGTCATGTTATGAGTGCGGCTAGTATTGCCACTGACCCTAAAAAGATGGTTGTTATTATGGCCCTAAGCACACCCACTTTCCCTAGGGAAGTTCACAGTTTTGTTTCATCCGTGGGATACTACCATTGATTCATTAATGCATTGGCTAAACAATTTGTTATCCTTGAAAAATCTTTTATATCACAGCCATGTTTTTGAATGGATAGAAGCATGAAAAATGGCATTTGAAGATGTTAAAATGGAATGATCCAAAGCACCAGTTTTAAAAGCTCCAAAAAGGGGTAAGGTTTTCTATACATTCATGGCTGTGACAAGGCATAGTATTATCCCAAATTTGGGAGGAGGCACATCTTTATCATCCTATTGTATTCACAAGCCAAAAGTTGGGAATTGTAGAGCTTTGTTACAACTATTTGGAGAATGTTTACTCGGATATGGTGTTCATCACACCAAGAAGTTTAGATGCTATATTCTTTATGAAAAGGTGGCGTTTTTCACTAAGGCAGAGGGATTGCACTTATTACTAAACAAGCTTCAAACCCCTAATTGCCTAGCTAAGTGATTGATTTCTTTGCAATAGTTTGATTATGAGATTAGAAGCAAGTTACCAAAGCTGTAGGGTATTGTAGAGTGTCTAGTAGATTTTGGTGAGCCTAAGGAAGAATGGGCTGATATTAGTAACTATGAGGACTTATGTAAGATTGATGTGGCCTCTATTCCGTCATGGTGTGTGTCTATTATGCCATATCTATCAACAGATAACTCAACAAAAACTCTTTCTAAATTCGAGAAGAGGAAGATTAAGCAACAAGCACTTTGCTTTTCAATAATAGTAGGTGTCTTATATAGGAAATGTATGGATGAGATTTATCATCATTGTGTGGTGCTTGATGAGATACCCTTTTTTCTAGAAGAGCATCATGAATCAGCATGTGGGGGACATTTTGCTAGACGATTCACTGCCTAGAAAGCTTTACATGCTGGCTATTGGTGGTCCGACGATTTTTCAAGATGCTTTTGCATATATTAAGCATTGTGATGTCTACCCAAAGACACAATGTTAGGAAAATTTGTAAGCGCTCCCTTAATCCTATCCTTGTTACTTTACTTTTTGAGAAGTGGGGCACTGATTTTGTTGGACATGTGCACTCTTTTTCTATTATGTGGAAGTATTATATCACTGTGGCGATATACTACTTTACAAAATGGTTTGAAGCTCGAGCTATGATAAAGGAAAATGCCAAGGAAATAGATAGTTTCATAATGAGATAGATAGTTTGCCATTTTAGTCTAGCTAAAGAATAGGTGTCCGACCATGGGACACACTTTTTGAATAAGGTAATTGAATCCTTGATTGAAGCTTTGAAAATTAAACATAATAAAACCATGCATATAATCCCCAAGTGAATGGACAAGTAGAGAGTATTAACAAGCAATTTGTAGGGATTTTATCCAAGGCTATATATGAGGATAAGTATGATTGGGACAAGAAACTCGATGTGACTACTTGGGCTTATAATACCATGTTCAAGCGAGCAACATGCCACACCCAATTTAAGTTGGTATATGGGGAAGAGTGTGTCTTGCCCTTGGAAATTGAGTTACCTACTGTGAGGTTTGTGTTCAACCATTCTTTTGGAGAAGAGAAATATTTCTAAGAAAGATTGATCTCCCTGGCATATCTTGATGAGATCCGATTACAGGCTTTGTTTCATCAAGAGTAGGGAAGAAGAGGATGAAAACGCTTCATAACCTTCATGCTAAAATATATAAATTTGTAAAGGGTCCATTGGTCTTATATTATGATGTACGTCATGAATTATTTTCTAGCAAGTTAGAATCCAAGTGGGATGGCCCTTATAAGATCATTCGTATAGGCAAGAATGGCTCTACAATTCTTTTAGAAGATTTGAAGAGGTAGAGTTTAAAAACAAAGTAAACTTTAATAAGTTAAAGCCCTATTATGTGTAGGGGATGACATTGGACTTGGTACCTTTGTAGGTCTTCTAGGATCTGGCTTAAACTTGCAGTAGGTGGGGTTCCAAGGTAATATGATGTGCAAAATCATTCCTTCTTTGGAACATCCACATTTAGAGCAGCATTATCACCAATGTCGAGTGATCAGTAGAGTAAGGGTTATCATATTATTGAGTATCAAGACAAATATTTCATTTGGGATATTCAAGTCTAATGCCACCGTTGTTATAAGGTTCTTATATTAGCATTTCTATTGATTTTATTGAGGAATAAGGGATTGTACTTGTCATACATCCTCTCTCTTAGCTCAACTTTGAATGCCACAAGTATGAGTAGGTTGATTGGTATTGCATGGCCTATCAATAAAGCATGGATCTATACTTTGTATTTTAGTGGAGCTTCATGAGGATCCGCTAAGAATGCAAGTGTCAGTATGGTTATTAAAGGCCCTTGATATAGAATCATTATGAAAATGGGAGTTTATTTAGGCATCACTTTTACTAATAATATATCAGAATACAAGGCCTTAATCATGGGGTTGAATATAGCCCGATGTAGTGGTATCCACTGTTTATTAGTGAAAGAAAACTCACAATTAGAGATCAATAAATTGAATGGGACTTATAGTGTGAGGGATCCCATTCTACAAATGTATCATCATGTAGCCTTGGATATACTTGAGATATTTGAGATAGTGACTTGTCAGTTGGTTCCCTATTAGTGGAACCGCTTTGCGAATTTGTTGGCAAATTATGCCTTGTTAAGGATATATTTCTCAACAATGGCCCTAAGGGGTTACTAGAATTGTCCGATCTTATTAGCCCCCCATGACTATTGTGGGGACTTTTTGTTGTTTACATATCTTGTTATGGTTGTCGATGGTTAGTATCGATGATGAGTCAAGTAGTGATTGACCATCTTCCTATTCTTTCATGGATTCATAGGATTGTTCAATGACATATTCGTCGGACACCCCTTGCTGTTTAAGGAGGAGGCCTAGCTAATAATTTGATGCATTTAGTCTATGGTCTGAGTGGCTCATCCCTTGGTTTTATGCTGTATTTTGGTATGATTTATGTGGGGACCAAGGGTTTATTTGCAACCATAAGATGCTGCATGGTGTGCTTTATAGTTAATTTTGTTAGGCCAAGAGGGACGTTACTTTTGAAGAAAAATGCTTTATTTTATTAGGTCAAAAGGGCCATTTATTTTTCATAGCATTGGTTAATTTCATTAGGCCAAGAGGGCCATTTATTTGTTTGGTGCAGGTACAGTTAATGGTTTCTTGTTTTATTGTTATATTAAACAAATATGATGGGGTACTTGGAGCAAGTCTCTTGCTATGCAAAAGCTTCTTGTGGCCAAGTCCAAGTGATGTCCTTCCTTTATGAGCTATTTCTTATTATGCTATATATGTATATGTGTATGTGGGTGGGGACCGACAAGTCAAGGCATGAAGTTCAAGGATTAGGTTAGGTGCATTTGGGGAGGCTTTAGTAGTTTTCTACCTCCTGTAAAGGCATTGCTAGCATTTAAAGATTTGTTTTGATAGTAGTCCTTAGTGACTTTATCTTGCTAACCTACTAGACAGTTGTTTCTAGGAGTTTTTGTTAGTTATGAAGCAGCTAGAGAAGGCCTCAAATAAAAAAAAAGAGAAGAAACAATGAATTTATTTGATATATATCCAAATACGGAGGTGTTAAAAAGGGGTTCTAATCCATAGAAAAAGAAAAAAGAAGAAAAATTCCAAGAGCAGATGAGCATTGTCTTGGCATGACCTGCAGGTTCTTGGAAATGAGTCATGCCTTGTCTTCCTAGGGGTGACATTTAGCCTAAAAGAAAATAATATGGATGGTTAGAGCGGAAATATAAAAGTGAGTGGAAGAAAAAGGATTTAGCATCACCTTGCAAGAGCTTGTTCGGTTCTTGGGTATTGAGATAGGTGCTGAGACCACTACCTTGTTCTCCTTGGGTACTGAGATAGGCAGTGAGACTGAAACCCTGTTCTCCTTGGGTCACAATATGCTCAACCCCCTCCTTCTTAGATGCTCGAGTATCAAGTCCAAAAGTAGAAAAAATTGATGAATCAAAAGTATCTGTAAAATATAATAATAGGCTATAAGAGTCCTCACCCCTAATAGGATTTCTTGGTCTGGTTGTCCTAGGTCTTGTAGGTAGGTTAGACCACCACCTAGGATGACTCCTTTAATAGTTATTTTTCACCAATCCATGTTGGAGCAATTGGTTTGCAGCTAGCTCTAGATCTCAACCAGACTATACTTGGCCTATCCCTTGTGGATCTTCATGCTTTAATTTGTTAGGGGGTAGGGTGACCCGGGGGGTCCACTAGGGTTTACTATATGGTACCATGTGAGTGTAAGGGAGGGGGTTATTTAAGGGAAGGAAGGTACATTTTATAAGGTAAGGTCCCATAAATAGGGGGTAGAGAAGGGGTATTTTCATATATTTCTTGCACACAGGTGACGTCTCCTTATTACTACTAGTGAATCCCCCATGTAGGGAGAGAGTTGTGCCTATGTTTTGTTGTGCAGTTTTCTTTGTAGAAGCTTGATGCTTTGTCTGTGTAGATCAGCTTGATGCTTGTTATGGTTGCTTTGTTTGTGTAGATCAGCTTGATGCTTGTTATGGTTTATGTATGCTTGTTATGGTTTCTGTATTTGTAGATCAGTTCATGGATTTGACGGGCTAAGTCACCCTATCCCATGGTTGCCAATGAGAGTAGAATTCACGACTTGGAGATTACTAGAATCGAACCAAATTTTGTAAATTGGAAGCAAAAATGAAAGCTTGATGGAAGTGGCAGACACAGATTTGACAAATTTAAGTGGTTGTGGAAGATGGGAATTCAAATCACTTTGGAAGATGGACTTTGCAGCGGCCTTGGATCTTTCATAATTTTGATCGCATGGTGCCGGAATGTAGTGAGACAAGCTCCAAGAAGTTGGAGACATGTAGAAAATTTTGCTTCGTCAATTGGATGTTGGATGTAGGAGTAGTCAAGGCCAAGCGCACAAAGGACTGAAAGAAAGTGTGAAAGTGACTTTAAATTTGAAGGGTGGTGACCCTTGGAAGCCCAAGTGGCCCCAAAAAAGGGGTGTCCCTTCTCTCTTTCTCCCTCCCTCCCTCTCTCCTTCTCCTTATATATATATATATATATATATATATATATTTGTGGGTGAGACAGAGGACAAAAAAGAAGGGGGAGTGGCTTGATTTTGCTAGGCACCCATGGAAAAAAAATGTCCTTCTTGGTGATGCCATGGATTTTGGAGCTATTGAGGGACCTATAGAGGCTAAAAGCACTCATACAATCTGATTATGCCAACCTAATCCTTGATTTTTTCAATCTAAATCACTAGCCCTAGATCAACAAAATGGTTGCCTAATCAGAAAGTTGAAAAACCAGTCTTTCTCTCTCCTCCCTCTCTCTCTCCTCTTGAAGGCTATTCATGTGAGAATGAATTGGAAGAGATTAGGATGAAGACTGGTTATCCGGCTTGAACTGGATTGATATGAGATAATGTTGGCACTAAATAGTGTTGGCCCTCCTATTTGGAGATCAATGGTGGGTCCGGTGCTGCCAAAAATTCAGTTCTCGAAACCCAAAACTTGAAAAATAGCAGCAAGCCTCTTTTTAATGAAAATTTGAATCTTTTTTTATAATTCTTGGTGCAAATATTATTCATATGTGATGAAAATTGATTTGAGGCTTCATTGCAATATTTTTGAGGGCTATGCATCAGAAAATTCATAATTGTTATTTGTACGTGCAAGTTCTTAATTGTTTAGTATCCAAAATGTGCGTTTTTAGTAATTTTTATAAAGAAAATAAGAAAAAAATGTGGTTTTGGAACAAAGATAATATGGAAAAAATAGTCTTACATTTGTAAAATTATGAAAAATTAGAAATATGTTTATGAAAATATAAGGAAGATAAAGAATTAGCCTCAGTTATATGTCAAAGTGTGTGTTTATCACTTTTATCATAAAAGAATATACATGAAACACCCTTTTAACTTGTCCAATGAAGGCAAAATTCTAAACGGTAGGGGGAAGGGGGTTGTGGAGTTAAATATTAATTGAATTTTGATTTTATGCATATCCCAACATGTAGGATTTGTTTGATTTACGTTTTTAAAAAGGGTAGTACCATGGGTTGTTCTGTGCTACCTTGGCAATGACGCAATACGCTACAATGAAATCATGAAAGGACTATTTGTGCACATCCACATTGATGGATTTATAACTTTACTTATTTGTGCACTCTATGTGTCATTCACTTTGCATTCGCATTTTCATACATGGTATTAAGAGAATTATTTCTTGGATGCATAACACTTATTTTCAAAGGATTGACCCATATTGAGTGCAAGGTTCCCTAAGCTATAGTTCTAGTATTATCGCTTCCTTTGGGGACTGATGTGGTAAGTATTAAATTATCTCTTGGAATGAACATTAAAAGAGAAGACTATGTTGCATATGTGCGTTATGTTGAAATGGCGCATCCTAGGGCTAATCCCTAGGGCATGGGAGAGCTGTAATGGGGCCACAACGATAAGTTGGGGTGCTCCCTTTGTTTGTGAAACGAGGTGTTAGACACCGTTATGTTTGGGTACTCCTTTTTCTTGGAGTCAGAATGGGCATCATGTTGGTCTAGGATTTAGAGATGGTATCTATAAATGAATTCTTTGGGTAAATGAGTTCATAATGTCTATATGCTCTTAGCCATGAGGTAGTGGGGTTGTTTAGGTGAGTTTAGGAGACCTAGCAGCTAGAGCGGTGGGTCCATTTTTGGTCTCGACATGCACATGTGTGAGTGAACATACAAGGTGAATGAATGTGCTATAGTTGCCTAAGATAGACTAATGATTACTAGGTTCCCATCTGTCAAGTGTTTTTATGAAAACTGAAAAACCCTAGTCAAACTATAGTTAGGCTTGATTTTTGCTAGCTTAGTTATTTGCGTGACAATTTGTTTTGTTATTTTGTAATTGGATTTCTTGTGTTTGACTAGCATAGGATTTGCTTATGTCATTTTGTTTGATTTGTTGAGTGTGAAACTTGATAGCCTTGGTCTAGCTTGGTATTTTTTTGAACAAGATAAAGCTTGTGTTTGTCAATAGCTACTGAACATTGAGGAGCTAGGTATGTTTTCTTGTCGAGACTTTTGCACATCACGGGAATAATGGGTTTACGAGCACTTCACGTTGCACTTGTTGATGCACTGCACTCGGGGGTCGTCTCCTGTTCTTATCAAATACTTCCATGCCATGGGTTGGGATTATTCACGTTTTGCACCATCATTGAGCACTAGCACGGCATGAGATCCGCTGCAGTTATATGCAGTAAGTTTTAGATGCACACACACATGAGAGAGCACCTGTCATTGAGCACGCACATTTCTTACACGCACGATATTTATGATGCTCATCACAAAGTTAGGAACCTTTGGTTGAGTGTGTAAGGAGGTTGGGTGAGTTTAGAGGGTCGTGAAGGACGCCACCAATTGTGAGATGGGTTGTTCTTATCTGGTCAACATCTTGAGGACCATCATTTTCTAGAGTGATTGTGAGATTTTTGGATGGGTGAAGCGGAGTATATCATATCTTTTTTATGAGAGTTGAGAGGTGAGGATAATGATTTTTTAATTAATTAAGGAATTTTGTTTGCATCTTGCATGACGCACGATCACATGTAGATAGACTAGGCACAATTTCTTCAATGCATACATTATTTTTGTGTGTAGTATCACTTGATTGGTTGCATATCATGGATCCAACATTGCATACTTTTCCAAATCATGAATGATTGGGCACGGAGTTCATTTCAAAAAACCATATTCTTGCTAGGGCACACTGCATAAAAAACAGGTTCATATATAGAGAATATTTATTTTGAAGACTCAAGGATCAAATGAAAAGATCGTACGTTTTACATTGTCAGCAAGTATTTCTTGAAGAAAAAGAGGATATGTATGTTGAAAGTGTATGCAATTGCAATAACAATAGGCCAAGAAAGGGAATAAGTCATCCAAGATAAAAGATGGAGAAAAATGATGCAATTTACGAATATCGATATTTTTACCTATTTTTGATGGACTTTTGTAATTCTGGTTGAATCTGGCTTGTCGATCAGATGTGTTCCGATCGTTTTGAGTACCCGAACAACTATATTCGGAGTTCAAATGACGAAATTATGATCCAAACAAGTTGCAAACAGGCATAAAGCAGAAAAAAACGAAAATAGTGAAAAGCAGTAGAAAAGCAAAAGCCAAAAGCTGAAAGCAAAAAGCCTAATGTGTGTGAGTGTGGATAGAAAACTATATAAGGAGAGGAGATTGGAGAGTTAAGGGGCTTCCCCCTGGATTACAATTGTATTTTGTGAAAGAGGAGAGCGGAGGGTCGCATGCTAGAGTGAGCTCTTGTCATGCTAATTTGATAGTCGGAGCCTTTGGATGTCAAAGCGCCGAGCATGGGATCATGGTTGTTAAGGTACGAGAATATATTTCACTTGGTTTATTTTCAAATTGTTGGTATTTTTGTTGTGTTGTGGTTGTGTGATGCTCTACCCACATACGGGTTTTAAAAATTTTTGAGCTATAAGAGGTGTTGTTTTTATGTGTGGCTTATGGTGTATTATCAAATATTTAAAATTTTCAAGTTGTGTTGTGCATTCGACAAAGTCAATTACCCCAACCGGCACTCCTTAACGTCTCGTTATCGGGTTGTGAGTGAGGCTTGCTCTTGATCACCGCTCGCATAACATCTCTTTTTTGGTGCCCCCACTGAGGAGTGTTGAAATTGGCATCGTTGTTGTTTTGAATGTGAGTTTGTTTTGATTTCTTGTGATTTTTGAAAATGGCTGATGAATTTCGTGAGTTCCATGGTAATCATACTGAAGATCCCGAAAGATTTTTAGAAAAAATAGAGCTGTGTTGTTTGATAGAGAGAGTGACTAATCTTGAGGATAAACTCCAAATTTTTAGATATCAATTGCAGGGAGAAGCACAAAACTGGTTGCTTGACTTTGAGAGAAGACTGAAATTTAAGAGACAGAAATTGGACTATGAGACTACTAAAAATGCTTTTTTATCTAGGTTTAAAAAAAGAGAAAGTCAAAGTGAGATTTGGGCGAAAATAGAAACTTGTGTTCAAAAAGATGATCAATGTGTTGAGGATTTTGCTAGGGAGTTTGAAAGATTGTGGAATTGATGGAGTTTAACATTGTTAGAAGGTGAGATAGCCCCAGTTATGTTGAAGATAATGTATTTTGTAAATGGATTAAAATTAGAAGATTGGAGAGTGAAATTAGAGATAAAAAACCCTAAGACTTTTGAGAAAGCGGTGAAGATAGTTCAATATCAAGAGAGGAAGACCAAAAGAAAAAAAGAGTTAGGGTTTGATGAACCAAGGGAAAGGTTGAGTTCAAGGCGAGTTGAGAGAAAAGTCTTTGAGGAGAAAAGAGTTAGTTATGCTAATCCTGAGAGAGGTATACTATATTCTCTATTTAGGAGAGATGAGTTGGCTTGTGAGAAATCAATTGAAGTATGTGAGGAGAAACTCCCTAGGGTAGTTGAGAAGAAAAATACTTGTTTGACTGATTGGAGTGAAGAGTCTAGGAGTGTGAATTCATACCCATTGACCACGGATACTTCTAGTTCAGTGATTAGTAATTTACCTAAAGAAGAGGGATTGACTGATGATACTTTGGAGCTTGAGGACTATAGAGATGAGCTAGAGATGGATCTGAGTTGTAAAGAAGAAAATGAGAGACTAGATTGTTTTAAGGACCAAGAGTTCTCATGTTCCTTGGGAGAGGATGAGAGTCAAGAAAGTTTTGATATTTCTAATGAGGGAAGGTGTGATGAAAGTTTTTATAGTCATGGTAGTGTTGAAGAGAGTAAAGACAATTTAGAGAGTGAGTTTGTTTGCCTTGGTGATAGTATAGATGGATCTGATTGCTTGAAAGAGGAAGAGAGAATTGAGGATGATTTTTTGAGTTTGTTAGAAGAGTATGAGGGGGAGGGCTTAGAAACTGTAAGTTTTCAAGATGAAGTTAAGGGTTCGAATTTGTTGCCTGATGAGTTTGTTGAGATTTGCTATGAGTTTGATGATCAAGAGAGTATTGAGGTTTTAGGTTCTGACTCATGTTGTGATTTTGGTGTTGGTGTTGTTGACTCAGTTGATTCTTGTGAGTTGGTTGTTGATGGTTTGAGTAGCCCTGGAGAGGCTTTTGTTTGTGATGTTGATGATGTGGTTTTGAGTAGACCTAATCTCTTACTCCTTGATAGTTGTGTAGATGATTGTTTTGTTGTTTTAGGCAACAATGTTGAAGAGAAAACTTCATCTGATAGTCTTTTAGCTTCTTTGAGTTCTCCTGAAGGTTTTTATGTTGTTTGTAATGATTTTGATTGGGGTTTTGAGGATCTTGAGAGTGACATTGATGAGGATGTGAGAGAAAATTTGAATAAGGCTTTGGAAAGGATTGAAAAGTTGAGGGAGGAGAGATCTAACACTAAGGGTAAAAAGTGCGAAGAAAGTTGTGAGGTTGAAGAAAATTGGACAATTGGGTGTTTGGATGAGGATAATGACCTTAATGTGTTGCCTAAAGTACCTATTCGTGAAAAGTCTTTTGAGAATGTTTGTGATAAAGAAATAGAAACAATTGATATTTGTGAGGAGAGAGCTGGGGATTTGGTAGTTGAGGAGTCTTTCGTTGAGGTTTTAGACCCAAAATTGTTGTATTGTGAAGATGTTATTCGTGATGATGTAGAGGTGAAAGTTTCTTCAGTTTCTTGTGAGGTTTCTTGTAAGGATACTATGGAAGGTGTTTACCACTCTTTATGTGTGAAAGACTCGATGGAGTCTTGTATTGTTGATGATGAAGTGACCCCATTTGTAGATGTTGTTGGTTCTTGTGGCATTATGAGTCCGGAGTTGACTCCTTTTGATGTTGTGTTTGATTTGGATATTGAGTTGGGAGATCCTTACATAGTATCTTTAGGAGAAGTTGTAGATGAATCAGTGGATGAATTTGAGATTGGCAACAAAGAAAGGGTCAAAATTTTATTTAGAGACTCTAAAAGTAACATGGTTTTTCCTAGGGAGGATGGGTGGGATATGAAGATTTTGGATTATGGTTGGGATTTGAAGAATTTGGAGGATGATGTATTTTCCTTAGATGGAGAGGATTATCTCCAGGATTTTGATGAGAATTTCATGGATGAGTTTTGTCTACCTGTAAAGGAGTTGTTTGAGATAAATATGCCATTTGTGTTTGTTGAGAAGATTCTGGATAGATCATTGGATTTGATTTTTGATTGGCTTATAAATGTTGCATCGTTTTATGAAAGCAACTGCTGCACATGAATGTTTGCAGACTAGGGGGAGGGCTAAAAATATCAAGTGTTTTTTTGAAAACTGAAAAACCCTAGTCAAATTGTAGTTAGGTTTGATTTTTGCTAGCTTAGTTATTTGCGTGACAGTTTGTTTTGTTATTTTGTAATTGGATTTCTTGTGTTTGACTAGCATAGGATTTGCTTCTGTCATTTTGTTTGATTTGTTGAGTGTGAAACTTGATAGCCTTGGTCTAGCTTGGTATTTTTTTGAACATGATAAAGCTTGTGTTTGTCAATAGCTACTGAAAATTGAGGAGCTAGGTATGTTTTCTTGTCGAGACTTTTGCACATCACGGGAATAATGGGTTTACGAGCACTTCACGTTGCACTTGTTGATGCACTGCACTCGGGGGTCGTCTCCTGTTCTTATCAAATACTTCCATGCCATGGGTTGGGATTATGCACGTTTTGCACCATCATTGAGCACTATCACGGCATGAGATCCGCTGCAGTTATATGCAGTAAGTTTTAGATGCACACACACATGAGAGAGCACCTGTCATTGAGCACGCACATTTCTTACACGCACGATATTTATGATGCTCATCACAAAGTTAGGAACCTTTGGTTGAGTGTGTAAGGAGGTTGGGTGAGTTTAGAGGGTCGTGAAGGACGCCACCAATTGTGAGATGGGTTGTTCTTATCTGGTCAACATCTTGAGGACCATCATTTTCTAGAGTGATTGTGAGATTTTTGGATGGGTGAAGCGGAGTATATCATATCTTTCTTATGAGAGTTGAGAGGTGAGGATAAGGGTTTTTTAATAAATTAAGGAATTTTGTTTGCATCTTGCATGACGCACGATCACATGTAGATAGACTAGGCACAATTTCTTCAATGCATACATTATTTTTGTGTGTAGTATCGATTGATTAGTTGCATATCATGGATCCAACATTGCATACTTTTTCAAATCATGAATGATTGGGTACGGAGTTCATTTCAAAAAACCATATTCCTACTAGGGCACACTGTATAAAAAATAGGTTCATATCCAAAGAATATTTATTTTGAAGACTCAAGGATTAAATGAAAAAATCGTACGTTTTACATCGTCAGCGAGTATTTCTTAAAGAAAAAGAGGATATGTGTGCTGAAAGTGTTTGCAATTACAATAACAATAGGCCAAGGAAGGAAATAAGTCGTCCAAGATAAAAGATGGAGAAAAATGATGCAATTTACGAATATCAATATTTTTACCTATTTTTTATGGATTTTTGTAATTCTGCCTGTATCTGTCTTGTCGACCAGATGCGTTCCGATCGTTTTGAGTACCCAAACAACTATATTCGGAGTTTAAATGACGAAGTTATAATTCAAACAAGTTGCAAACATGCATAAAGCAGAAAAAAACGAAAATAGTGAAAAGGAGTAGAAAAGCAAAAGCCAAAAGCTGAAAGCAAAAAGCCTAATGTGTGTGAGTGTGGATAGAAAACTATATAAGGAGACGAGATTGAAGAGTTAAGGGGCTTCCCCCTGGATTACAATTGTATTTTGTGAAAGAGGAGAGCGGAGGGTCGCATGCTAGAGTGAGCTCTTGTCATGCTAATTTGATAGTCGGAGCCTTTGGATGTCAAAGCGCCTAGCGTGGGATCATGGTTGTTAAGGTACGATAATATATTTCACTTGGTTTATTTTCGAATTGTTGGTATTTTTGTTGTGTTGTGGTTGTGTGATACTCTACCCGCATACGGGTTTTAAAATTTTTTGAGCTATAAGAGGTGTTGTTTTTATGTGTGGCTTGTGGTGTATTATCGAATATTTGAAATTTTCAAGTTGTGTTATGCATTCGACAAAGTCAATTACCCCAACTGGCACTCCTTAACGTCTCGTTATCGGGTTGTGAGTGAGGCTTGCTCTCGTTCACTGCTCGCATAACACCATCATATGGTGGAAGTATAGTACAATGTTGATGGGTGAGCATGGTGTGGCAAGGATGGATATATGGTGATGAATGCTCAGTAGAAAGATGCACTTCATTGGATGCACACTTAGAATTGATGCTCTATATTATAGGTGTGTGTAGAGGTGAAGGGGCTAAAAGGATGTGGATGCACATTGATTTATGGAATTATGGATACACTATGGATTACTAAGATGGGTGCTTCCTATGTGTGATCAACTACATGTTGTGTGTGGTCAATTATACTTGACTACATGTAGTGGTATGTGCCTAGTTGTCCTTCTTCTACCTCTCTTTCCATTGTCCTTCCATCCTACTGGGTTGGACTTGGGTTGCAGAGAGAGAGATTAGGCACTTGGATGCACATCATACCATGAGGAATATTTTGTGCAACTATACAAGTGGAGTAATGTGTAGTCTAAGACAATGCAATATGTGTGTGTGGAGATGGAGGTATAGTATAGTAGTGGTTGCACTACAAGGGTTTAAATCACTTAACAAATGCATAGTGCAGTGTTGGATATACTATATGTCACCCCGCATAGTGATAATTGCCAAGATTGTGGGAGAGAAGGAAGGAGTCTCACTTGTAGCTTTCTTGCTTGCACAATGGGGGAATACACACAAAGGTGGAGGCTGAAAACAATTTTCCTCTTCTTAGTTGTGTAAGCCAAAAAAAACTCAAGTACATAGAAATAGAAGAACCCTATATATGGGTCTCAAACCAAACTCAACTAACTAAGGTGGCATACTAACTGAGCCACGAACTAGAGTAGATAAGGATAGCTGTCATCTAGCTATTATTCATGGGCGGTGTACCAACCGCATCTACAATTGACAAGTCGGTGACATAAATGCACAACGGTCACCCTGGCATATCACGAGTGGAGCTCGATATCTCAACACTCCCCCTCGAGCTCAATCCCAATTCTTGCACATCAAGTAGGTCTCTGAACTTGCGCAGCTTCTCTGCGCCCAATGCCTTCATGAATATGTCAGCTACCTGATTCTCTGTGCTGACATAAACTAGATCAATAAGACCTAGTAAAACCCTCTCCCGCACATAGTGATAATGCATCTCAATGTGCTTTGTTCTAGCATGATAGACTGGGTTATTTGCCAAGTGTATACTACTCATGTTGTCACAATAAATGACAACTGGCCCATCTGTAGACTGATGCATATCATAAAGTAGCTTATGCAACCAAGCTACCTCACATGCAGCCATTGCTGCACCCCTGTACTCAGCCTCTGTGCTCGACAAGGCAACTGTAGGCTGTTTCTTGCTGCTCCAAGTGACTGCAGCACTCCCAAAAGAGAACACATATCCATTGCTAGATCGTCTATCAGAAATACTACCAGCCCAATCAGCATCAGTGTATCCATGCAACTGTATCTGAACCCCAGTCTCATAAAATAGTCCATACTGCAATGTGGACTTCACATACCTGAGTATGCGTCTAGCCGCATCCAAATGCGGTTTCCTTGGAGCCTGCATAAACTGACTTACCAATCCAACAGCATAGCTCAAATCTGGCCTAGTAATATTCATATAAATCAAACTTCCTACTATGCGTCTGTACATAGTAGGGTCTTCCAGAAGCTCACCTACATCTGCGCTCAGCTTCACATTCTGTTCCAAAGGAACTGAAATAGGCTACAGCCTGTCATCACATATTTGGACAGCATGTCCAATCCATACTGCCTCTGTAAGAGCCATATCCCACTTGGTGATCTAATCACCTCAATGCCCAAGAAATAACACAGCTCTCCCAAATCCTTCATCTCAAACTTCTGCTTCAATAGCATTTTCACATGAAGGATATCTTCATCACTATCACCTGTGATAATCAAATCATCAACATAAATGACAAGCATCATAATACCTTTCTCTGTTTTTCTCACATAAAGTGAGAAATCTGCCTTGGAAATCTGAAATCCATTAATGGCAAGATACTGTCCTATCTTGTCAGACCATGCTCTAGGTGCTTGCTTCAAGCCATACAATGCTTTCTTCAACCTGCAAACAAACTCAGGATGAACAGTATGCATATAACCTGGTGGCTGCTCCATATATACCTCTTCTTGCAAATCACCATGCAAGAAGGCATTCTTTACATCCATCTGACATAAAGACCATTCCTTTGATGCAGCCATAGCAATGACTGCTCTTATGGTTGCCATCCTTGCAACCAGACTGAATGTTTCTTTATAATCAATGCCATATGTTTGTGCATACCCCTTGACTACTAATCTTGCCTTGTATGTGTTCACAGAACCATCTGCATTGTGCTTCACCTTATAAACCCACTTACAGCCAATTGCATTCTTACCTTTAGGCAAAGGTACCAATTCCCATGTAGCATTTGCTTCCAAGGCATCCATTTCTTCATCCATGGCTTTCTCCCATTTTTCTTTTCCCATGACTTGCTCAAAAGAAGTGGGTTCTGGTTCATGTATCACTTTGAACATATAGGCATAGTGAATGGCTGTAAATCCATCATATTTCAGCCTATCCACAGGATACCTAGCTCTGGTAGACCTGCACAAAGTAGGTTCACTCCCGGGTGCCCTCAAAACATCTCTGGTCTTCCTTACTCCAGGTGTAACAATAGAAGGAATACCCAGCTCATCATCAATGCTCTGTTCTGAGCCACTGGATTCACCATCCACATAAGAGTGACCTGCATTCACATCAAACATGGGCTGATCTACCTTCTCTTTTCCTTTTCGTGATACCTGAATACCATTATCTGGATTGCTTTGAGAAGATTCTCCTGATCTCAATCTGCATGTCCATGGTGAAGAATGTAAACCACTGCTAGAGGACGTTCCAGATCCACTAATATTTTGTGACTGCTGCTATGAATTCTATGCAGCATTACCATTTTGTGCATCTACATCATCAATCACATTTACTGGTTTATACCAGCTACTCATCTCATCAAAAACAACATCTCTGCTCACTGTAAACTTACGAGTAGAAGGATTATAGCATCTATACCCTTTTTGTTGCAGAGAGTAACCAATAAAGATGCACTTCTCAGCTTTTGGATCCAACTTGGATCTCAACTCATCTGGCACATGTACATAGGCAATGCAACCAAAAATTTTCAAATGAGAAATATTTGGTTTCCTACCAGTATACCTCTCCTCTGGATTCATCCCATGTATTGCTGCAGTGGGAGTCCTGTTCATTATATAGACTGCTGTAGCAACTGCTTCAGCCCAATAAAAATCTGGCAGGTCTTTTTCATTGAGCATGGCACGAGATACCTCTCCAATATGCCTATTTTTCCTTTCTGCAACTCCATTTTGTTGTGGGGTATGACTGCATGAATATTGCTGCTTTATGCCATGCTCCTACAGGAACCTTGCAAACTCATTTGAGAGGTACTCTCCCCCTCCATCTGACCTTAGGCATTTTATTTGCAGGCCTGTTTCTTTTTCAACCATAGCTTTAAGAGTTTTGAAATGCCCAAAAACTTCACTTTTCTTTTTCATAAAATACACCCAAACTTTTCTGCTATAGTCATCAATAAAACTGACAAAATAATGACAGCCTCCAAGAGATGCAGCTTTAGTAGTCCACACATCAGAGTGGATTAATTCCAATGGCTTCTCACTCTCTTGAACATGTCTAGGAAATGGTTTCCTTGCCTGTTTTCCAAACTGACAGGCTTCACATACCTTATGCATTTCTGCAACCTTGAATTTGGGCAATCCTGCAACAATATTTTGGGCCTGCATTGATTTAAGTCGTTGTACATTAACATGACCAATGCGTTTATGCCAGATATCAATATCTGCAACTACACCGGTCCCATGTGCAAACATTGATGCACTCAATTCAGGCATGTCTGCATCCAACGTAAACATTTTGCCCTTCTTCTTTCCTTTTGCTATCAAGCGACCTTTATTTTTCATATCCTCAACAAAGCATCCATGAGGATTAAATCTGACCTGCAAGCCCTACTCAACCATTTGACCAACAGAAACCAGATTCTTGGTGATATTCGGGACATGAAATACATCGGACAAGTATTTCTTTTTCCCATCCTGCATAGACAAATGAATTTTTCCAATCTGCACAATAGGATGTGCAGTATCATCACCAGTCTCCACAAATCCTGGTCTTTCCATTTTCCTTGCATCCTCCATCCATTCTGCATGACCTGTCATGTGGTTTGATACACCTGAGTCAACATACCACACATCATTGCTTTCTTCTGCACTTATCACAGAATTGTTCATGTGCTGCACCATGAACAAATGCTCATTTCTGTCATCACCCTGTCTACTAGAAGATGCATAATTCCCTTGTTGCAATTTTCCATTCATGATGTCATTCTGCTTTTTATAACAGTCTTTAGCCATATGACCCATTTTACCACAGTAGTAGCATTCAACATTACTGTTTGCATTTTGGCCTCTTTGCCATCCACCACGACCTCTTTGGCTCCCCCTGCCTCTAGAGTTACCACGTCCTCCTCCATAGGACTGGTTTTCTTGAGTTTGCTGCATATTCTGATTTCTACCACGGCCTCCATATCGGCCTCCTCTACCTCTGCCTCTACCTCTTCTAGCATTTGAGTAGAAGACAGCTTCTTTTGAAGTTCCTCCTGAAGAAGATGCACCACCATTTCTCTGCTCCTCAGAAATTAGAAGAGCAATCAACTCCTCAAAATCAGGAAATCTTTCACGGACGGAAATGGATGTTCGGAACTGTGCATAATCCTTTCCTAGACCATTCAAGGTCACGGAAACTAAATCATCATCTTCCACTGGTGACCCAATGGAAGCAAGTGCATCTGCAATCTTCTTCACCTTCATGTGGTAGTCATTGATGCTCATACTTTCTCTTTGCACATTATGCAACTCTTGCTTGAGCTGCATTTTCCTGGCTTGCGTATTTGTGCTATACATTTTTGACAAAGTATCCCATGCCTCCTTTGGCGTACTTGCATCCTGAATATGCACAATCATAGAGTCTGAAATGCTGATAGACAGCCAGTACATAACTTTCCTGGCTCTCTCATGCCATGCTTTAAATGCCTGCATTTGGTGTTGATTGGGAACATCAGGAAGAACTGGTTCTTCTTCATTTCCTGCAACAAATTCCCAATATCCTTTTTCCATAAGGAAATTCGTCATTCTAAACTTCCATGCTTGGAAGTTGTTCTTGTCAAGCTTTTCAGTGACAATCTGTGAGAGAGAATCAGACGCCATTACAGAACACTGAAAAAAATTCTGTCACTGCAAAGAACACAGCTTCAGCCTCACAAAGGCAAATCTGCAAAACTGACGAAAGTGATATTTGACCACACAGTCACTTCCTAGTGACGATTTTGCATCAACAGGCAACAGGGATGATTCTGTAACTCCCAATGTCTCTGCGCACAGGCATACGATGCAATTTCTACAGTAAATTTTCACCGACCTGTAGAACAGTGGCCATTTCGGGGCCTGTTTTGGAGGCAGAAGTTTTCTGCACGCACTCAGGAAAAGGCCCAGTTTTATGCTGTGCGACCACTGTTCTACAGGTCGGTGAAAATTTACTGTAGAAATTGCATCGTATGCCTGTGCGCAGAGACATTGGGAGTTACAGAATCATCCCTGTTGCTTGTTGATGCAAAATCGTCACTAAGAAGTGACTGTGTGGTCAAATACCACTTTCGTCAGTTTTGCAGATTTGCCCTTGTGAGGCTGAAGCTGTGTTCTTTGCAGTGACAGAATTTTTTGCAGTGTTCTGTAATGGCGTCTGATTCTCTTTCACAGATTGTCATTGAAAAGCTTGACAAGAACAACTTCCAAGCATGGAAGTTTAGAATGACGAATTTCCTTATGGGAAAAGGATATTGGGAATTTGTTGCAGGAAATGAAGAAGAACCAATTCTTCCTGATGTTCCCAATCAACAGCAAATGTAGGCATTTAAAGCATGGCATGAGAGAGCCAAGAAAGTTATATATTGGCTGTCTATCAGCATTTCAGACTCTATGATTGTGCATATTCAAGATGCAAGTACGCCAAAGGAGGCATGGGATACTTTATCAAATTTGTATAGCACAAATACTCAAGCCAGGAAAATGCAGCTCAAGCAAGAGCTGCATAATGTGCAAAGAGAAAATATGAGCATCAATGACTACCACATGAAGGTGAAGAAGATTGCAGATGCACTTGCTTCCATTGGGTCGCCAGTGGAAGATGATGATTTAGTTTCTGTGACCTTGAATGGTCTAGGAAAGGATTATGCACAGTTTCGAACATCCATTTCCGCCCGTAAAAGATTTTCTGATTTTGAGGAGTTGATTGCTCTTCTAATTTCTGAGGAGCAGAGAAATGGTGGTGCATCTTCTTCAGGAGGAACTTCAAAAGAAGCTATCTTCTACTCAAATACTGGAAGAGGTAGAGGCAGAGATAGAGGAGGCCGATCTGGAGGCCGTGGTAGAAATCAGAATATGCAGCAAACTCAAGAAAACCAGTCCTATGGAGGAGGACGTGGTAACTCTAGAGGCAGGGGGAGCCAAAGAGATCGTGGTGGATGGCAAAGAGGCCAAAATGCAAACAGTAATGTTGAATGCTACTACTGTGGTAAAATGGGTTATATGGCTAAAGACTGTTATAAAAAGCAGAATGACATCATGAATGGAAAATTGCAACAAGGGAATTATGCATCTTCTAGTAGACAGGGTGATGACAGAAATGAGCATTTGTTCATGGTGCAGCACATGAACAATTCTGTGACAAGTGCAGAAGAAAGCAACGATGTGTGGTATGTTGACTCAGGTGCATCAAACCACATGACAGGTCATGCAGAATGGATGGAGGATGCAAGGAAAATGGAAAGACCAGGATTTGTGGAGACTGGTGATGATACTGCACATCCTATTGTGCAGATTGGAAAAATTCCTTTGTCTATGCAGGATGGGAAAAAGAAATACCTGTCCGATGCATTTCATGTCCCGAATATCACCAAGAATCTGGTTTCTGTTGGTCAAATGGTTGAGCAGGGCTTGCAGGTCAGATTTAATCCTCATGGATGCTTTGTTGAGGATATGAAAAATAAAGGTCGCTTGATAGCAAAAGGAAAGAAGAAGGGCAGAATGTTTACGTTAGATGCAGACATGCCTGAATTGAGTGCAGCAATGTTTGCACATGGGACCAATGTAGTTGCAGATATTGATATCTGGCATAAACACATTGGTCATGTTAATGTACAGCGACTTAAATCAATGCAAGCCCAAAATATTATTGCAGGATTGTCCAAATTCAAGGTTGCAGAAATGCATAAGGTATGTGAAGCCTGTCAGTTTGGAAAACAGGCAAGGAAACCATTTCCTAGACATGTTCAAGAGAGTGAGAAGCCGTTGGAATTAATCCACTCTGATGTGTGGACTACTAAAGCTGCATCTCTTGGAGGCTGTCATTATTTTATCAGTTTTATTGATGACTATAGCAGAAAAGTTTGGGTGTATTTTATGAAAAAGAAAAGTGAAGTTTTTGGGCATTTCAAAACTCTTAAAGCTATGGTTGAAAAAGAAACAGGCCTGCAAATAAAATGCCTAAGGTCAGATGGAGGGGGAGAGTACCTCTCAAATGAGTTTGCAAGGTTCCTGCAGGAGCATGGCATAAAGCAGCAATATTCATGCAGTCATACCCCACAACAAAATGGAGTTGCAGAAAGGAAAAACAGGCATATTGGAGAGGTATCTCGTGCCATGCTCAATGAAAAAGACCTGCCAGATTTTTATTGGGCTGAAGCAGTTGCTACAGCAGTCTATATAATGAACAGGACTCCCACTGCAGCAATACATGGGATGACTCCAGAGGAGAGGTATACTGGTAGGAAACCAAATATTTCTCATTTGAAAATTTTTGGTTGCATTGCCTATGTACATGTGCCAGATGAGTTGAGATCCAAGTTGGATCCAAAAGCTGAGAAGTGCATCTTTATTGGTTACTCTCTGTAGCAAAAAGGGTATAGATGCTATAACCCTTCTACTCGTAAGTTTACAGTGAGCAGAGATGTTGTTTTTGATGAGATGAGTAGCTGGTATAAACCAGTAAATGTGATTGATAATGTAGATGCACAAAATGGTAATGCTGCACAGAATTCACAGCAGCAGTCACAAAATATTAGTGGACCTGGAGCGTCCTCTAGCAGTGGTTCACATTCTTCACCATGGACAGGCAGATTGAGATTAGGAGAATCTTCTCAAAGTAATGCAGATAGTGGTATGCAGGTATCACGAAAAGGAAAAGAGAAGGTTGATCAGCCCATGTTTGATGTGAATGCAGGTCACTCTTATGTGGATGGTGAATCCAGTGGCTCAGAACAGAGCATTGATGATGAGTTGGGTATTCCTTCTATTGTTACACCTGGAGTAAGGAAGACCAGGGATGTTTTGAGAGCACCTGGGAGTGAACCTATCTTGCGCAGGTCTACGAGAGCTAGTTATCCTGTGGATAGGCTGAAATATGATGGATTTACAGCCATTCACTATGCATATATGGTTAAAGTGATACAGGAACCAGAACCCACTTCTTTTGAGCAAGCCATGGATGATGAAATGGATGCCTTGGAAGCAAATACTACATGGGAATTGGTACCTTTGCCTAAAGGTAAAAATGCAATTGGCTGTAAGTGGGTTTATAAGGTGAAGCACAATGCAGATGGTTCTGTGAACAGATACAAGGCAAGATTAGTAGTCAAGGGGTATGCACAAACATATGGCATTGACTATGAAGAAACATTCAGTCCGGTTGCAAGGATGGCAACTGTAAGAGCAGTCATTGCTATGGCTGCATCAAAGGGATGGTCTTTACATCAGATGGATGTAAAGAATGCCTTCTTGCATGGTGATTTGCAAGAAGAGGTCTATATGGAGCAGCCACCAGGTTATGTGCATGTTGTTCATCCTGAGTTTGTTTGCAGGTTGAAGAAAGCCTTGAATGGCTTGAAGCAAGCACCTAGAGCATGGTCTGACAAGATAGGACAATATCTTGTCACTATTGGCTTTCAGATTTCCAAGGCAGATTTCTCACTCTATGTGAGAAAAACAGAGAAAGGTATTATGCTGCTTGTCATTTATGTTGATGATTTGATTATGACAGGTGACAGTGATAAAGATATCCTTCATATGAAAATGCTATTGAAGCAGAAGTTTGAGATGAAGGATTTGGGAGAGCTACGTTATTTCTTGGGCATTGAGGTGATTAGATCACCAAGTGGGATACAGCTCTTGCAGAGGCAGTATGGATTGGACATGCTGTCCAAATATGGGATGACAGGCTGTAAGCCTATTTCAATTCCTTTGGAGCAGAATGTGAAGCTGAGCACAGATACAGGTGAGCTTCTAGAAGACCCTACTATGTACAGGAGCATAGTAGGAAGTTTAATTTATATGACTATTACCAGGCCAGATTTGAGCTATGCTGTTGGATTGGTAAGTCAGTTTATGCAGGCTCCAAGGAAACCAGATTTGGATGCGGCTAGACACATACTCAGGTATGTGAAGTCCACATTGCAGTATGGACTATTTTATGAGACTGGGGTTCAGATACAGTTGCATGGATACACTGATGCTGATTGGGCTGGTAGTATTTCTGATAGACGATCTACCAGTGGATATGTGTTCTCTTTTGGGAGTGCTGCAGTCACTTGGAGCAGCAAGAAACAGCCTACAGTTGCCTTGTCGAGCACAGAGGCTGAGTACAGGGGTGCAGCAATGGCTGCATGTGAGGTAGCTTGGTTGCATAAGCTACTTTATGATATGCATCAGTCTACAGATGGGCCAGTTGTCATTTATTGTGACAACATGAGTAGTATACACTTGGCAAATAACCCAGTCTATCATGCTAGAACAAAGCACATTGAGGTGCATTATCACTATGTGCGAGAGAGGGTTTTACTAGGTCTTATTGATCTAGTTTATGTCAGCACAGAGGATCAGGTAGTTGACATATTCACGAAGGCATTGGACGCAGAGAAGCTGCGCAAGTTCAGAGACCTGCTTGGTGTGCAGGAATTGGGATTGAGCTCGAGGGGGAGTGTTGAGATATCGAGCTCCACTCGTGATACGCCAGGGTGACCGTTGTGTATTTATGTCACCGACTTGTCAGTTGTTGCAGACGCGGTTGGTACACCGCCTATGAATAATAGCTACATGATAGCTAACCTTATCTACTCTAGTTCGTGGCTCAGTTAGTATGCCACCTTAGTTAGTTGAGTTTGGTTTTGAGACCCATATATAGGGTTCTTCTATTTCTTTGTACTAGAGTTCTTTTCGCTTACACAACTAAGAAGAGGAAAACTGTTTTCAGCCTCCACCCTTGTGTGTATTCCCCCATTGTGCAAGAAAGAAAGCTTCAAGTGAGACTCCTTCCTTCTCTCCCACAATCTTGACAGAGTGGAGCTCGATATCTCAACAATAATAAAGTGAATGTGCTTATGTGTGGTGTGGAGTGGTGTGGATGCATGACAAGAAACTACTTGCACACACAGTGCCACACACAAGTTGTCCCTCTCCTCACCTCACTTCCCATTGTCCTCCCATCCTACTAGATTGGACTTGGGTTGTGGAGGTAGATATAAGGCTCTTATTACAAACACTTGATGCATATGCAGCACACTATGTATGGTGAGAGTTGCAATGGGGTGTCCAAGTTAAAATCTTACTCAAAGAATCAATCAAAATCAATGAATGATAAAATCTACACACAAGTAACAAATTCAAACTCATAAGATGCACACAAGTCCAATTATGCTCATGATTGTGCCATTTGTTGTGTAGCTCATGTAGTTTCGCTTACACAATGTAGCCGTGGTGTATTAAGCATCCACCAACCTTGCCACTCCCACCAATCCTCCCATACAATATGCTAGATGGCCGAGTGTACAAGGAGGAAAAAGCCTTATGCTGACATAGCTACACACGTGTGCAAGAAAATGCACATGGTGTAGACAGAGAAAAACAACACTACCCTCCTCCACCCAAATTCAAATGTTGTTTTTCTTTGTCTACATGCAGACAAAGAAAAAAAACATTACCCTCTTCCACCCAAATTCAAATGGAAATAATAAATAAATAGCTCAGTTTTTTTGTATTGACATGTGTGTCAACAATCAATGCACCAACAGAGAGGAAGAAAATGTCAAGCCTTCACAATTCATGCATGCATTAAGATATCTTTTGCATGTGCAATCATTAATAATGCTTAAGTGACCATGCAACACACACTCTTCCTTTCTCAAGTAATGACTCACACGAACATGAGGGGTGAGAGAGTTGTTGATAGGATATGGTGGGGTCCCGACCTATTATGAATACTTTGCTTCTTAATAGCTTTATATGAAAGGGGTTAAATACCCTACCCGTGATTGTGATTAGGTTGCCATGGTGTCCTTGGCACTGTTGCTCCTATCTTGTGGCAGCGTTGTACCTCCTCCCCTAATGGCATCTTTGCTCCCCTCTCAACATCACTTATCCTCTTCAAAGATTGCCCTTGTTCTCTTCTCTTCTCCTTTTCTTCTCTCTATAATGCAATGGCATTGATGGTGAGGATGAAGGAGATGATGATGTGGTAGATTATGTTGAAGAGAAGGATGATGGAAATGGAGAAAATGATAATGGTGGGGTAGATGAAGGTAGAGATGGTGATGATGGTAACAAAAGACATGATGGAAATGGTGATGTTGATTGAGGAGAAGATATGGGTGAAGGTGGTGGTGATAATGTGGTGAGGGGTGGAGATTGGGTGCTACGACTATTGAGGCTTGTGATTATGATAATGATGGCGGAGTGGAGGGTGAGGGTGACAATTAAGGGGAGGAAGAATATGATAGGAAGGATGGTGATGGTGGATGGTGGGGTGGGAATGTGGAGCGTCAAAAGTTACAGGTGGTCGTAACCATGCAGTGGCCAAGAAGACAAAGAGATGGAAGCAAAGGGGTGTAGGCCAAGGTGTCAACTATTATGGCATAGGTATGAAGTTGAAAGGGGAGGTGACTATTATGGCGTAGGCCAATGCATCATAGGGAAGCACTAGTAGTAGCTATGAACTCACGTATAGACTAGTGGCAACTACATTGACTGTGATGTGCCTGCAATGATGACGACTAAAAGGTAGCCATGGTGGTGATGGAGATAATAGGGAGACAACGAGAGGGGACATACTTTGTAGGCCACTGATTGCAAGGAGCGGCTCGAAGGTAGTTGTAGGTGGTGAGGTGGGGGTGTTGGCTATGGTGTGCAAGATACAAGGTGGTGCTAACAGCAATGAGATGGATGTAGAGCATAGGAAGAGGACAAAGATGAATTGGAGGATGATGATGAGGCCACAACACAATGATTAGAGGGGGTTAGCTGATTAAAGAAAGCCCTCTCCTTATTAAAAAGCACATGCTATGCTTGTTTTTCTTCAAAAGGGCTAAGCCCCCTTCACATGGTGTTTTCCAAAGGCCCATGCCCCCCCTTCATAGAGTGTTTTCCATGAACATGTGTTTTTTATATGTGTGCTCATGCAATCATGGATTCATTCTCCTAGCAGTGTGTTTTCTTGTCCACATGATCCCAATCTAGGTCCTTTCTCCCTCATGCTACAAGGTGCGAGCGGCTATTATACATGAAAAACTTATTAATGGATATTTCTATTCAAACAACTCTCTCTCTTTCTCTTGTGTTGCACACTTTTGCTTATATATGAGAGAGGGTATTACTGGTGCTAAGTTCGAAAAATAAAAGTGAAAAGGATTATAAGAAAAGTGTCCATATTAACATGCCCTACTCTAGACAAAACAAAGTCCACTTGTCAAATCCATGATCCATATACAATGTAATTATCAAATATCATAACAACAAAAAATGAAATCGAATCTAGTAAAGTTTTGCACATGTTTCAAAGTTGATCCTTGCAATAGAACCAAAATGTTGTGCTACACACTCAACATGTCGAGGCCATTGGGTACAATCTTATTCTTTCAAGATCTTGAACATATGCATCATAGACTAGCTCTCACCTAGTCACTTGCATGTGGATTGAAGTAAGCTGTTGTATTGTGTATATAGTCACACCCCTCCTACCAAGAAGGTCGCAAGCCCTAGCTCCATGATCCAACTGAGCACTCCATTGCGCCTCAACCCTCTATGGCCCTTGTCACGCAAGAGAAAGCATGGTGGGCATGAGAAAGTACTTAGAGAGGAGGCTAGAGGCTTCACTCTCCTTGTCTCTCACCACTCACTCTCTCTCTTCCTCAATCTCACACAGTCTCTCTCTTGCACAAGAAATTTGAGCAAGAAAGTAGAGGAGCAAAGTTTATACACATAAGAATAATCATTTTCATTCAATCTCATTAGTTTTATACATGAATTCTAGAGTTAAGGTTTCACCCTTTCCCTTGGCTGGTCTTCTCTCTTTTCCACACTTTTAGTCCCTTTTCCTATGCTATTCTTTGATAATTTGCACATGAGAAGAGATCGCCTCTCAAAAATTAATACACGACTTTAAATAGTTGATATAATTTTCCAAAAAATATGGAACTGCAAAATCTAATATCTTCATGCTTCTAAAGCTATCAAAAGTTGGAATATTAGTGCTTCCCTACATGATCATAAGCTCAAAGACATGGTTATAGAGGATGGTGATCCGAGAAAATCACAAAAAAATATTTGTCTAACATTTTGTTGATTTTTTGTACATTTGGAGCTTTGAAATAAAGAAGAGGGTGGGAACAACCTCTTGGGAAATCCAAGAAATCACTGGATGAAAATATTTCATGGACCGGTTTACCAAGGGGGGGTGAAGAGTAAAGATCAATGGAGGAAGGTGAAGGGAAAATGTATAATGTGAAAAGGAAAGATATGAAATGGATTTGGAGCCATCCAAAGGGCATGTGAGGCTCATAATGTCATGACTTTGGAGCCTTATGACAATTCAACCAAATGGGACCCTTCTTGGAAGCATTAGTGGAAGAAAAATCAGGCACATGATTTTGTAAGATTTTTTAAAAATACTTTCACTCCGATCCAAAAAAACTTTTCAACATGAAAGTTGTAGCGCGTGAGCTGAAGTTTCGGCTGGTATTTTTTTATAATTTTTTGGAGCTACGAGTCGGGAGATATGGCCAAAATGGTGGATGCCAACTTTTTCCAACTGCAGTGGAGACCACCTCCCAATTTAATACACATTCATACTTTCTTCCCCACACTTAACACTTCCATAAAACATTATTCATTAGACCCCCAACCCTTTCCCCTCTCTTATCCTCTCTCTCAAGCTAATAAACCATTAGAATTCCCCTCCTAAATCACCCTCAAATCATCCTTAGTTGTAGTAGTAATGTATGAACTCTCATTACTCCCTCTCTATTATTGCTAGATATGATCTTATTTTATGAAGATTCTCTATATTTTTTTATAGGAGAGCTCTTGGACTCAAGCTATGGGGGGGAGAATGGAGACAACTCACCTATGATGGAGCTTGATTAAGTACAAATTGGTCAACAAAACATCTAGATGGAGCTTCCACATTGGTGGAACCGCCTTAATGCAGCTTTGGTGGTGTTAATTCCTATTACATCTTAACCTCCTCCCTAAACACCCTCAAGGCCTATATAAAGAGGCCTTCTCCTTTGTAATTTGTAAGAAGAAGAGAAGAGAGAGAGCTCTTGCCTCCTTCAGCCCTATTAAGCCTTCCTCATTCTCCCTCATGAGCTTATGAAATTCCTTCTCTTACTATAGCTTATGTATACTCTACAATGTAATAAGCCCATGATATTGGTGTCCATATTGTGTATATTGGTTATGTCCCGAGGGTTCTCCATCTCTTAAGTCTATTGATTCATTTATTTTTTCGTAGTTCTCTCTCTCTCACTCTCACTCTCTCTCTCCCTCTCTTAGTTTTCATCTCTTCTCCCTCTTATATAGCGTCCTAGTCCGCTCTTCCATGACTAGGTGGTGCCCTTATCTCATTCACTTTGTGACAGAAGGGAGTTTGGCATAGTATAGAGGCTGCCATACCGAATTTCCTTCGTCATAAATTGGTGCCCCCGCTGAGGACATTCTCATCCATGCGGGACGATACAACACATGGTGGTGCATCCTCTACAACAAGTACTCCAAGTGGCTCTTCTCCAACGCTTTCACCAACTCTTTTTGAAGCTGATCGAAGTCCACGACTCCCACAATGGTCTCCCAAGGAAGCCCAAGAAAGGAAGCATGCCTATCGGATGACAGCACGTATGCGGGTAAAAGGTGTTCACCTTAGAAATTCCATTCTCTCACAACGGAAAAAATCATGTTGCCATCAATTGCTAGGTTCTCATAATTGTGGCGAGTGTTTTGCAAACAAAGTAAAGGCTCTTCCGGGAGGACCTCGTCTCCAAATCATCAAATCCCTCTCTCTCTCTGGCCTAATCCACATCAAAGGAGGACAACTATGCATGAACGGTGTGGAGTTTTGTAGAAGTGCAAAGTATGAAGACTACCTTCAACTGTTGTTAGCTCGAAGGTTGGGTGTGGTTGAAAAGGTGGCCATCACACCTTATGAAATATATGTCGCCGAGGATGGACACACTAAGGCAAGAACAATCACTGGTGAGCAAATTCTCCGTATAGCAAAGTTGGTGGGATCCAAAAAGAAACATTCTGGGAAAAATCCTTCATAATTCAAGAAAGTGCATTCCCTCTACTCCCTTAAGTAGTTTCTACTCATGAATAATAATAATGGCCCAAATTTCTACACCTTCCACTCTGTACAAAACATCCAAGTTAATGTATGCATCAGTAGGAAGATTTTCTTCCAACAGCGTCTTGTCATGTACTTTGGAGCTGAAAGATTAAGGGAGATTCTTGTATCACCAGAACCTATAATCTTCCCAATGCTAGACTACAATGCATCCTTCAATGTACATGTCTTTATCCTATTATAATAGTTTCTCATGAATCACAACGAGTTGTATGGACCTATCCGTCCACTTGCTATGCAAACTGTGCATATTGTAGCTAGCACAAAGCTTAGATTCCAAGGCATTATTAGAAGCATATTGGGGCCTAGACGTCTTGCTGAAATCAATGCATCTGTAAACCCATTCATCCTTCCCCTCATAAAATACAACTTAAGTCTAGACGTGTTCATCTTTGTACTCTACTAAGGCAACATGGCATTTCCAAGCTTCTTTGGGCGCAATGGAGAAAATGCATTGGATTTTTTGGACAACCTTGAGATGGCATTCCTTGTCTCTGGGAGGGATGATGAAGCATTAAAGTTGAGGGCTTTTCCTTTGGTGCTCAAGGAAGAAGCTAGAATGTGGTTCCAAACTCTAAATCCGGCCCAAAGAGCTGAATGGGAAGGATTGAAGGCAGCTTTCTTGCAGAGATTTCAACAAACTAACTCAGCTGAAGAGTTATGGCAACGGCTTTTGGCCCTCCATCAAAGTGATCCTTATGGTTATGCAACTTATGAGGAAGGGTTTTTGAAGCTTTGGGGGCAGTGGTCAGACTCACTAAACCCTGGAGAGAGAGCTCCAAACTGCCTTCAAAAGGATCGATTTATTTCAGGTTTGTATCCCTTGCTTAGGGAGAAGGTAAAGGTGAAATTTCCAAACACTTTTGAAGATGCTTTGAGAATTACTAGGGAAAAGAATCGAAAGATTCTGTACCAAGCCCAAGCTAGCCAAACAGGTTTGGGAAACAACATCACAACTATGGAGGCCTCTCAAGTTTCCCCAAATGTATCTAATGCACCGGGCCTTGTTAGAGGTCAAGAAGACATGATCCAACAAATAAACAATCTTACTAATCAACTAGAGGGTTTGAGAGTGAATCTTGTGCAAGGTGCAAGAAGACCTATCGAGGGGAATGGTGGGAATCGACCACAAATGCGGCGACAAGCAAGGGAGATGTTGTGTTACAACTGTGGAGAAAATGGACATGGCATGTACAATTGTCCTCACCCTAGAAGATATGATCACCCTACCAGAGGTCCTCGACAACAAGTAAGCCCTCCTCGTGCTAGGACTCAAGAGCAAGAGCAGTCACGACCTGCAATTTTACAACCACCTTATGTTCAAGCTGAAAACCCTGTTGTTCAACCAAATGTTAATGTCATAAAAATAGAGGAGGTGGTCAGGGATAGAAGGCTCCAAGAAGAAATAGCAAGAGGTAAGATGAAGGTAGATGTAGTAGAGACCATGCCTATCAAGCGGGTACGTGTCCAAACTGAGGCAAGTAAGGAAGCAACCAATGAGGCAAGTACATCACGGGCACCTAGAGATGAAGGGAAGAAGAGAAAAACTCGAGCTAGGTCTAAAATTGATATCTCCGACTTCCCTTTGGGTTCTAGGACACAACCTTATGATCTGGTAGCAGATGTGAGCTCTCAAGGGCCAAAAATTACTTGGCCACAACTACTTCATGCCTCTCCAAAGCTACGACGACAATGGTCAAAAATGGTAAGCACAAGGGCAAGGCAAGGTAAAATGGTTAGTGCAATCAAGGCATATGGACTCAAAGATATAGTGCCTATAGTGGAGGCTCAAATTAAAGGTCAACGGATTCGAAAAACATATATCGATAGTGGAGCAGAGGTTTGTGTCATGACAGAAAAACTTATGCATCAATTAGGTTTAGAAGTAATGGAATCCTCAACCTTCAGGGCAAAGATGGCCAACAATGATGCGGTCACATGCGTGGGTGTAGTGAAAGCTTTGAGAGTTTCTGTTTTTGGAATCACTGCAGCAGTGGATGTTTATGTGATGCCAGTAAAGGGGGAAGGATATCCCCTCATCCTAGGGAGACCTTGGCTTATGGGCATCGGAGCTAGGCAAGATTGGGCAACAGGAGATCTGGAGTTGAGGCCACGTAAGGTGGGTGGCCACAATCAAAAGGTGGTTTACAACTTGAAGAGTGGGCGTCAAGAGAACCTTGAACTAGAAACGTCTGCCGATGAGTGGAGCTCAAGTGGATGTTCCTCATCAGTAGAAGAGGAAGAGAGTTCAAGTGGAGAGAGTGATAGCACTCTCGAAGTTATGGGCGTCACCTTAAAGGAACCTACCTTATCAGAAGACAACCCAAGAATCCAAGGAGAAGATGTGTGGGATGCTAGCCTAGAGAAGATGATATCCAAGGATATAAAGGATGAAGAAAGGGAGGGTTATGTGAATGTTCTCAAGAAGCATGCATCATTGTTTATTTCTGATTATACTCACATTACAGGTGTCACTGCAGTGAAGCATCACATCCAACTCAAAGAAGGAAGCAAACCTATAGTACAAAGATTGAGAAGACTGGGAGTTGTGCAACAGGATGCACTGTTGATGGAAGTGAAGAGACTCTTGAATGCAGGATTCATATACCCAGTGGAAGATTCAGAATGGGTCTCCCCAGTAGTAGTGAGGCCAAAGAAAAATGGTAAGTGGCGAGTATGCATAGATTACAAGCCATTAAATGCTGCAACAAAGAGGGACCACTTCCCTCTCCCATTTCAGGATGAAATCTTGAATGAAGTAGCGGGACATGAGCGATATACGGTGTGTGATGGCTACTCTGGCTACTTCCAGATTCGCATTGCAGAGGAGGATCAAAAGAAGACCACTTTCATCACACCATGGGGCTGTTTTGCCTTTCGGGTCATGCCCTTTGGTCTCACAAATGCCCCAGCAACCTTTCAACGATTCATGAATATGGTTTTCCAACCTTATTTTGGTAAGTCCATAAGGGTTTTCATAGATGACTTTTGTATTTACAGCTCAAGGAACATACATCTACGCAAGGTCGATGAAGGATTTACTCGCCTAGCTAGGTTGGGTGGACAACTAAATAAGGATAAATGTCACATTGGGGAAAGCAAGGTTACACTACTAGGGCATGTAGTGTCAATTGAAGGAATTGAGGTAGATCCAAATAAGGTAGAAACATTGCTAGCTCTACCTTCCCCAACCTCCATCAAACAATTGGTCTCCTTCTTACAAAAGCTAAGATATTTGGGTAGATTTATACACTTACTCTCTCAAGCCATATACCCCCTGTAGCAACTGACACGCCAAGAAACACTTGTATGGAGTGAACAAAGTGAAGGACATTTTAAGGAGATAAAGAAAATGTTGGGGTCACTTCCTATAATCCTCCAGCCTTGTTGGGAAGAAACATTCTTTGTAAACCCTAGTGTGGGAGAAGAGGCCATTGGTGCTGCTCTCCTACAAAAAGATCCAAAAACATCCTTCATGAGGCCTGTGTATTTTGCCAGCCGCCTCATGAAAGCCTCAGAGAAGGCTTACACCTCCATGGAACAACTAGTGTTGGCCCTCATGTTTGCAGTAACCAAATTTCGGCCATATTTACTTCCAAAGAGGTTTGTGATTATCACTGTGGAGGATATGTTTCCCTATGCACTACAACATATGGAAATCTCTGACAAAATAGCAAAGTGGGTGGTCCGACTTCAAGAGTTTGACTATACAGTGCAGGTTGAAAAAACAACTCGGGCATGCTTGGCTGATATTTTGACAAATAGGTGCTATGAGAAAAATCTCGTGGTGAAAAGAAAGAACCTTCCACCACCCCCATCCATAAAAACTCTTGTAGATGCTTATAGCCTCTACTTTGATGGTGCATACAAGAGAACTAAGGATAAGGCAGCCGCAGGCATCGTTGTTTTCTCTCCTTTAGGAGAGAAAATCTATTGTGAAGGAATCATCTTGGAAGGTGTCCACTCTAACAATGAGGCAGAATATCAAGCTTTAATTCATGGTCTTTGTTGGTGTCTTAGTAATTCAATCGAGAGATTGAATGCTTTTGGAGACTCCATGCTATTGGTAAGGCAAATGCAAGGTACATGGGCATGCAAAAATACAAACCTCTCTAGTAAAATGAGAGAGGCCAAATCTCTTATGAGAAGATTTAGGGAGGCACAAGTACATCATGTGCCAAGAGACCAGAACAAAGATGCCGACCATCTAGCATCATCAAAGTTGAATGAGTCAATGGTGGGAGCAGTGGCTATCAAACCCCCACTTCGACAAGGCAAGGAAGACTTAGAAGATATTCTACATCTCTTAGAACAAGGAGAAGCTCCCAAACACCTGACTAAGGGAGAAAGACAGTGGCTAGCTCGGAAGGCTACAAGATATCGCATAGTAAATGACAGTTTGTATTGTCTTGGTAAGGATGGTGTGCTTAGGAAAGTGCCGTCAAAATGGGAAATTGAAGAAATCTTAAAAGCTTGCCATGATGATGTGTGTGGAGGCCACTTTGCACACGACATCACAAGTAGAAAGGTTCTACAAGCCGGCTTTACTTGGCCCAGTCTACACCGAGATATCAAATATTGGTGTCAAACATGTGAAGAATGTCAGAAATCAGGACCACGACGGCTCATAGCAGAACCCCAAACCCCAATCAAGGTCTATGGACCCTTTGAGAAGTGGGGAATTGATGCCATAGGGCCTCTACCACGCACTCCATCAGGAAAAGAGTATATTATCATGGGGGTAGATTATATGACTAGATGGGCCGAGGCTATGCCAACTAGAAGAATCACTGCTAAGGAAGTGAGTAAATTCATCTTTGATCACATTTGTTGTAGGTTTGGTACCCCTCTTGAAATACTATCAGATAGAGGACCAGGGTTTAGAGCTAATGTGGTGGGTGAACTCATGCAAAAGCTAAATATTCAACGACGACACTCTACCCCTTACTACCCTCAATGCAATGGATTGGTGGAAAAGGTAAATGGAATGATTTGTAAAATCATCAGCAAACAGGTACATTCAAGGCCCCGGGATTGGGACAAGCACCTTAGTGGAGCTCTATGGGCTTACAGAACCTCCTTCGAAACCATGTTAGGGTTCACACCTTTTTATCTAGTTTATGGACAAGAGGCTCTTTTGCCTATTGAGGTGAAATTAGCTAGCCTTCGGGTATTAGGTGGCACAGTAGGCTCTCAAAAGGAGAAGTTACATCAAAGATTACTGGACCTAGAGAGGCTACAATTGGATCGTGAAGAAGCCATCAACCACTACTCCCAGGAAGCTGAGAAGCGTAGAGAAAATTTCAACAAGAAGCTAACAGATAAAAACATCAAGGAGGGATCTTTAGTGCTTCGATATGACAATCGCTTTGATAAAAGAAAGGATGGCAAGTTTCTCTACCGGTGGGAGGGACCGTTTTGGGTCACAAAAAAATTCAACAATGGCTCCTACAAACTTCAAGACATTGAGGGAAAAGTTCACAAGACCAGTGTAAATGGATGGCGCTTAAAACCCTATCACATCAGGGTGGGGTTAGCTCAAGATACCAAAGAGTGTCTAGAGGCATAAATACCTCTAGCCAGGTTGGGGGGGGCTATATGATCCGAGAAAATCACAAAAAAATATTTGTCTAACATTTTGTTGATTTTTTGTACATTTGGAGCTTTGAAATAAAGAAGAGGGTGGGAACAACCTCTTGGGAAATCCAAGAAATCACTGGATGAAAATATTTCATGGACCGGTTTACCAAGGGGGGGTGAAGAGTAAAGATCAATGGAGGAAGGTGAAGGGAAAATGTATAATGTGAAAAGGAAAGATATGAAATGGATTTGGAGCCATCCAAAGGGCATGTGAGGCTCATAATGTCATGACTTTGGAGCCTTATGACAATTCAACCAAATGGGACCCTTCTTGGAAGCATTAGTGGAAGAAAAATCAGGCACATGATTTTGTAAGATTTTTTAAAAATACTTTCACTCCGATCCAAAAAAACTTTTCAACATGAAAGTTGTAGCGCGTGAGCTGAAGTTTCGGCTGGTATTTTTTTATAATTTTTTGGAGCTACGAGTCGGGAGATATGGCCAAAATGGTGGATGCCAACTTTTTCCAACTGCAGTGGAGACCACCTCCCAATTTAATACACATTCATACTTTCTTCCCCACACTTAACACTTCCATAAAACATTATTCATTAGACCCCCAACCCTTTCCCCTCTCTTATCCTCTCTCTCAAGCTAATAAACCATTAGAATTCCCCTCCTAAATCACCCTCAAATCATCCTTAGTTGTAGTAGTAATGTATGAACTCTCATTACTCCCTCTCTATTATTGCTAGATATGATCTTATTTTATGAAGATTCTCTATATTTTTTTATAGGAGAGCTCTTGGACTCAAGCTATGGGGGGGAGAATGGAGAAAACTCACCTATGATGGAGCTTGATTAAGTACAAATTGGTCAACAAAACATCTAGATGGAGCTTCCACATTGGTGGAACCGCCTTAATGCAGCTTTGGTGGTGTTAATTCCTATTACATCTTAACCTCCTCCCTAAACACCCTCAAGGCCTATATAAAGAGGCCTTCTCCTTTGTAATTTGTAAGAAGAAGAGAAGAGAGAGAGCTCTTGCCTCCTTCAGCCCTATTAAGCCTTCCTCATTCTCCCTCATGAGCTTATGAAATTCCTTCTCTTACTATAGCTTATGTATACTCTACAATGTAATAAGCCCATGATATTGGTGTCCATATTGTGTATATTGGTTATGTCCCGAGGGTTCTCCATCTCTTAAGTCTATTGATTCATTTATTTTTTCGTAGTTCTCTCTCTCTCACTCTCACTCTCTCTCTCCCTCTCTTAGTTTTCATCTCTTCTCCCTCTTATATAGCGTCCTAGTCCGCTCTTCCATGACTAGGTGGTGCCCTTATCTCATTCACTTTGTGACAGAAGGGAGTTTGGCATAGTATAGAGGCTGCCATACCGAATTTCCTTCGTCAGATGGTACTATAGAGTGCTCATGATTGTGTGTGTAAGAGAATGTGTGTGTGCATGTGTGGAGAGAAAAGAAGAGAGAGCAAGACATGAACTAGATGGAAACTAGAAATGCACTCATATTGATATACCCAAGAGTTGTGTTACAATGAGAATGAGCCTCTTATATAAGCTAATGCAAGTGGGTTTTTTGCATTACCAATGATGTCAAGATCACATGGGTCCAACTAGTTCTCTCAAAAGAATCTAAATACATCCCCCCCTTTTTCCACCAACTAGAGGAGAATTCAGATGAGTCTATTAGAGAGGCATATTTTAACACCTCCCTAGATTGAATAATAGGCAAGAGATGGATAAGAAATAAATGGGATAAATCAGCTAGGTGGTACTTACTCCCTGAATAAAGATTTAAAAATATCTAGAATAATGTCCAAGATTACAAAAAAGAATAAAACATCTTGCAGAATGTCTAGTGAGAGATCAATCATCGTTGATTATGCTTAATGGCAAGTATGTAGTGTGACTCTCAATGAAAGAGAGAACTTAGGCATAGAAGACACAAAGTGCATCGATTATGATGAGAGTAGTTTGACAATGAAGAATTTCCTTGTTGAACAACTTGGATGATGACCTTGATGATGCACAAACTTCTATTGCATTGTTCCTCTTGATGGGGTGGTCCAAAATAGGCATGTCTAATAGCCCTCCCTTGCTCCTAGCATACAAACATGATTTTCTCATCTTGATTCCATGCATTTGAAGTCAAGGCTTTTTGTCCATGCTATCTTGCTTTTGAAGTTTCTTGTTGATGGCTTCTTTAATAAAAGAATTGGTAAACAATGGAATGGTGTATTACCTTATGCGTGAACAAAGACCAAGACAAGGTTTAAAGCCTTAGTATGTCAATGGGGGTAAAAGAAATATAAAGGTTATTAACCTTTAATTTAGTTATAAGCTAAAAATCTTATGATTGCACCCTTCTTCTATGCTAATTGCACTAAACGAGCCACTAAATTTGCTGGAGCTATTGCCCTTTTCACTAACTATAATGGTACTTCTAAAGGTCACTGAATGCTTTGTGCACATGGATTGGAGTTGTAGTTGTGATTGATGATGATGGTCATGGATTAATGAGCTTAATGAGCATCAAGGTTTGTTGATGTTGATGTCAATGAGCTACATGGAAGGGATTTTGATGTATGTTGCTCTTAGATGCTACACTATTTGTAGGTGGATGTTATTCCACATGTATTTCTACTGAATTATCAAGTTGGTACTAACTAGATTGAGACTAAAACTTGGACTAGAAGCTCGATGATATGGAGTGCCACCTATTGGGATTGAAGATGGAGCTTGTTGAGCTAGCTTGGGTTTTATTTTCTATGGTTTGAAAACCTTAATAAAGTAAGGAATCTCTTTCTCTCTCTCTCTCTCTCTCAATAAAATAAGTGAATAAACAAGAAAATAAGGAGAGAGAGGTAAGAAAATAAAAGAGGAGAGAGAAGGTGAGGGCTAGGTAGAGAGGATACTAATGGGCTCCACTAATGGTATGAGACATGACTGATTGAGACACCCTTGGTGACACAATTTACTAGTCCATCGACGTGTCTTCTTAGGGGACGTTGCTTGGTACTCTTTTGAATAACATGAGGTTTGTTGCCTAGGCTCTCTTGAGTCCACTTTTTGCGATGAGAGGTCTCAACCATTCCCACTAGAATTGACTTGAATTCTGGAATCCTATGTAAACTAAAGTCGCATATTAGTTTAACTAGCATAAGTCTTTGAGCATCTCCTTATACCAAATCGCTCAAACTAGAAGCTGACTTGTTCACACTTGGTTCAAGGATAGTGAGAAATAAGGGGGAGTATGGGCACATCGACCCCTCTACCCATAGGGCAATGTCTCACTCCATTCTCCTTAAACAACATGAAGTTAGGGTGTTAACTAATTCTATGTGGTCAATTTACCTATACTCAATGTATTGAACTATGGAGAAGCTCTTAGCTTACCAAGACCACCTTGCCTTAAAGAAATTTTTTCGCGAATCTTGCCCTCCCACTTCTCTGGATTGGATAACTTTAATCAACTAATTACCCAACACATTTAGGTTTCATAAATATAGGTCACTTCTTTAATCAACCTTCTAAATCACAATGTTTATTCACGTAACTTAAATCACAATACAAAAATAATGAAAATAATCATTTGAAATGCAATTTCTTTTTTTAATTATAGTTTTATATAAGTTTCCACCTTCAACCATATGGAAGAATGACCCGAAGACCTTTCCTTTACTAAGATTTCTCCTCAACTAGTAACGAGGCCCTTAGAAAGTCCATCTTGAGTCACACAAGGGTTTGGGCAATTCCTAGGAGCCTAAGGAGTGTAGTAGCTAGAGCCCATTTGGTAGCATCAGCTCCTCCTATCGAAGGGTTTCCTATGGAGTGACCTCTTGCTATTAAGGCCAGCGGTCCACTCTTCGAGGCAATAAAAATCAATCCCCCTTTGTGAAGGGTTCTGTAGCTAGCCTTGGGGGAGGTCTAGCTTGCTTTCCTTTTGTTTGGTTGAAAATTTGGTACATTAGGGTTTTAACTAGCATAATCAAATCTCCCAAGTGTATCAAGCAAAGTTGCATGCACCATTGCAACCATAAGTAATTCTTTTCAAACAATATTTCTATACAAATAGGAAGACAATCAAAGTATTATTCAACCTAAGCAATTCTTTTAAACTTGGTTTGTCCGTTTCTTGGATTTTCTTAGGTTTCCTTGAAATCTCAAATAGTTCTTTCCATTGGACCCCTTCTTGAGCATGATCACTTTATCTAACCCCATGTTGAAGATTGTTGATTTGCCTCAATATGCACCTTAGCTGTTTTACTAGACTTGTATGTGTATACAGCTAAGGTTTTTCTTAGCTTGAAAAATCTAAGTAGATAACCTTAGAGTCCCATCAAGTGAGCTTGTTTAGAAGCTACGTAAGCTAATAAGACAAGTATTTCCCCTAGGAAAATTTAAGCTTCTAATTTTTTCAAAAGAGAATCACTTAGGCTTTTACGTTTTGCTTCTTTAACTAAGCTTTGCACTACAATATTTTATTAGCTTTATTCTTATTACCCTTAGTTTCTAATGGCTAGGAATGCAATTTAATAATTTCCCATCAGCTAATGGTTAAGTATGTAATTTAATAATTTCAACTTTACTAATAATGAATGTGAGTTACTCTATTAAAAAAAGTACCTCCCATTTGATCAGTTTAAATTAATAACCACTTGAATGAGCTCCATTTAATGACCTTAATCACTTTTTCCTATGACTATATGGTTTGTATGACAAAAAGATTTTTTTAAAATGCAAGTACATGGCCCCTTTTTATTGCTAAATAATTTGTTGTAGGATTAACCCTTCTAATTTAAAATATGAGTCTATTTGATATATTGCGGTGCCATGTAGTTATCTTTCCTTTAAAAATTAATATTTCCTAATCCATTCTAACATTCATTTCTAGAAAAAAATTTAACTTACTTATTTTCTAATTTTAAAACTTCCATCTAAAATTTGGAAAAAATTTCATTATGCCTATGAAAGGAACCTAGGATTGTGTTGCAAGAGATGGTGCATTGTCCACACTCGTTGCTCCATTTGTACTCCTCCCTGCTCCAGAGTATAGTCTCTTTGGAGCCATTACAAATAGGGAGTCCTTGTACATTAGCCTTCTGAGCTTCATTGGTCTTGAAGGGTATGATTGGGAGCCTTAATTCAAGATAAAGATCTTGTAGAGATGGAGGAGGCATTCCTAGATGCTATAGTTGAGGTGGGCAGAGTTCTATGGAAGGTAGTGGTTCTTGGTCCAATAATCTCGAACCTCTTTCCTTTGCAACTCTCCTCTTTCCTCTCTTTACTAGTCTACCCTCTTCTTCTTCTCTCCTTTCCTTCCTTTCTTCCCTACTTCTCTCACTTCTCCTCTATCCTTCTCTATCCTCTTTTTATCTTAATTCTTTTACTTCTTCTCATTATACTTTTTCTCTCCTTTCTTCTATCCCCTTCCTTCCTCCTCCTTCTACTCTTCACTTTTTTTTTAATCCTCTTCCTTCCTCCTCCTACTCTTTCTCTTTCTTTTTCTATCCTCCTTCCTTAACTCTTCCCTTCCTTGCTCTCTCTCTCTCTCTCTCTTTGTGAGTATATTCCACCAAGCATGTAAGGAAAATGAGTAAACAAAAAAGAAAATAGGTAATCCTTGGCTAAGCTTTTATAGCCTAAGTTAAGGCTATTTATAATGACAAATGGCATAACTATCTCCTTGTTTAAGTGTCACTGATCTTCATGTTGTTTGGGTGAGAAGATGAGGAGTGATAATTACGATGTTTTTTCTTGATGCAAAATTTCATGCTTGAGTTAGCACCACATTGATGGAAATGAGGATGATGGGCGATGTGATTAGTATGATGTTTTTTACTTTTATATACTAGAAAAAACATTCCTAAGATTTAAAAGCTTTCAAGCTCATCCCCTCCTGGAGCTAGGTCATGTTGAAACATTACATACTCTTCCCCCTAAACGAATCCAGATGTCCTCATCTCAAAAGAAACTAGGGATGTTCCTTACATAGGATATCTTCATCTATCCAAGTGACATCCTCTTCATGATAGTCTTCCCACTAGATGAGATTTTCCTTAAGTTTTCTAGTTTTAAGGGTGTGTTCTTTTACATCAAGTATTATATTAGGCTTGAGCTCAAGGACTCCTTGGCTTGGCATTACAACTTGTTGATCATCAAGGACATATCAAGATTATCTACATAACGTTTTTGTAGGTTAATATGAAATACATTATGAGCTTTCAAGTGTTCAGAAGTTGTAACTTGTAAGCATTGAGTCCCAAATACTTGAGAATCTTATATGACCAAAAATATCTTGGGCTTAGTTTCTTGCATTGTCCCAATGACAAAGAACTTTTCTTAGGATAGACACAAACAAAAACCATGTCTCCTTCCTTGAAGATCCATTCTTTTCTTCTTAGATTAGCATATACTATCTACTAATCTTTAGCAGCCTAAATATCTTGTATGATTGCCTTAACTTGTTCATCCATCTCTTCCAACATCTTCTTGGAAGCTTATACCTAAGATTAAGCACTTCATAATAAGAAGATCTATATTATTCTCATCTATGTGTATTTTGACAATATATATATGCTTGTTTTCAAGTAGATCCCTAATAAAATGATATTAGATGCTCACATGCTCTATCTTGGTATGGAAAAATGGATTTTGTGGTAATTGGTTAGCACTCTGATTATCATTGTGTACAATTAGAACCTCTCCTCCAAGACCTAAATCACACTAGATAATTGAGACATATATCTTCCTTACACTATTTTGTAGTATCTACAACATACTCAACTTGTATGACAGATAGCATTGTATATTGTTGTAGATGAGAGATTCAAAGATACTACTTCATGGACAATAGTAAACAAGTATCCTAAAATAGATCTCATGGTGTCTATATTTTTTGTAAAATCTACATCTGAGTAACCAATGATTGATGCATCTTTCCGCCAAAGAAAATGAACAATTCCTTTGTATCATTCACCATAAGATCCCCTTCACTACCTTCCAATGCTTCTTGCCAAGATCAAACATAAATCTACTAGTAAGTCCCACTATAAAAGTAATGCTAGCCTAATAGCTATCATAGCATACATCAAACTACAAAGTGTGCATTCATATGGAATCTTGGAGATTTCAACATTTTTCTCACATCAAGTTTACACTCAACATCTTTCCCCTCTACATATCAAATAGCTTAAGCACTTTGCTCACATAGTCCTTTTGCGATAAGAAATCTATATCAAAGTACCCTCTATTGATATATATAGTCTTTAAGCTCATTTTATTTCATTAATTTCTATTTTGTTTCCATTTACCCCAAAAAGGCTCTCTTTGAATTATTTATTAGTGTCTAGGCAACATCAGGAGAGAATTGGGATACCACCCCAAAACAAATAGGGCATGGGCATTCATCACATATACACTTCACTCTCATTCTTTAGTTAGTCTCCCCCTTTATAGATTATTGGGAGACATTCACCTCTTCAACACCTAATAGATGCTTACTATGGGAGTGGGTCATTTACTACCTTCTGGAGCTAGTTTGTTGTTGCCTTGATTTAGTTGATTGATGCCAAGCCTAATACCTTGTCATAGGAGCTGCCAATCCTACATTTTCAACTTGGAAACTTGATCTTCATTGGTAATTTATATTATTTAGTATCACATTTTGATAAAGGCATTCAACTTTCCAGTACTCCTATTCTTTCATGTCTTCAAATTGTGAGAAAGGTTCATCCTTTATCACTACTCGTGTGACATTTTTTTGTGTACCCCCATTGAGGAGTGCCAAAAATTGACTTCATTTTTTATTTTTTGTTGATTGATAGTGAACATTTACAATTGCCAGTTCTTTTCTTGAATTTCATGGTTTAAAAGGAGAGGATCCTTAGCAATTCCTTGAAAAATTAGAGCTTGGATGTATAATCTAGTGTATCACGAACTGAACCCTAAAATTACAAACTTTAAAAGTTCAAATGTTGGATGAAGGTAGAAATTGGTTTGAGGATTATGAAAAACGTTTGAGATTGAGAAATCCCCATGTTCCTCTAGAATATGAAGCTACCAAGCAGACATTGTTTAATAGATATAAAGAGACAAAGACTTTCCAAGACCTTTGGTGAAAGATAGAACTTTGTTGGAAAAAAGAAGACCGAATATATAATTTTTTGCCCTAGAAGTCACCCAACTTTTGGATCATTAGCACATCTCTAGGCAAAGGAGAGAGAGCATATGAAACAGTAAAAACAAAATATTTTGTGAAAAAATCACAAGGATAAGTGAGAATTAAATTAGAAATAAAGGAGCCAAGTACTTTTGACAAACTAGTAATGATTGTTGCGATTGAAAAAGAAAGAAAATTTGAGAAACTAAAAAAGAGAAAATTTTAAAACACCAAACACTGAGAGTAGAGACCAAACTTTTCAAGGGGATGGGCAAAACTATTAGCTATTAGTAAGAAAAAATGGCAACTAGCTCTTGAGCAAGTAGATCGACTGTCTAGGGGCAAATGCAAAACATGAGGTTGGGAGCATTGAGAGGAAGATCTTTAGAAAGAGGAAACGGGGGATCCATAGGATAAACCAACCAAGAAAACATAGGAGGAGGAAGAGATGAAAATGGAAGAGGTTAATTCAAGAGACCATTGGTTTGTTGTTCTTGTAGAGAGATATGACATATAAGCACAAATTGTCCTTATGCACCTACAGAACAAGAGGAGATATGTATCATTTACCCCAAAATTTTCCAAACAGATAAAATGATTATTGTGTAGAAATTAAAACCATACCTCATCCCAAGTTCTAAGGCCAAAAAAAAGAAAAAAAGAAAAACTGCCATAAATTGTATTCTTTTTGAAAATAAGAGTGAGAAAAGCCAAACACGACCCATCGCCAGTACACACATAACCATGTGAACTTGCAACCATCTCATCAAACCATTCACCATGGGGTGTCATATGATTTGAATCCCCTGAATCAATGTACCATCTCTCATCTTTGTTATGCCTAGATGCATTCTTAAACACATGCTGTATGGCAAACAATCTGTCAACCTGCTCATCATGAGCACAGCTAGAAGATGCATAGTGCCCATACTGTTTGCTCTTTGCCTTCATATCTCCCTGCTTCTTGTAACAATCCTTTTCAATGTGTTCATATTTGCCGTAGTAATGACAGTCCTTATCTCTTTTTGACTGATCATTTGACTACCATGAACCAGATCCACCACCTCTACCATGGGGTGATCTCCCCTTGCCTCTAAAGCCACCAGATCCACACTAGCCTTGTGTATTTGTGCCATGCAAGGCATTCTGCTGATGTTGTCCATAAGTGTTTTGAGTGTCTCCTCGACCTCAAAAAGAGCCAAGGCCTCTGCCGCCTCTACCACGCTAGCTAAAGTAAATAACAGTGTCTCTGCTTTGAGACGTACTAGAACCTATATTCAGCCCAAGGTTAACTTCCTCATGTAGCAGCAAAGCAATCAGCTCATCCCAATTAGGGGATTCAGCTCTCACAGAAATAGACATATCAAATGCTTTATACTCTTTGCCAAGTCCATTCAATGTTATTGCAATTATATTATCCTCAGACACTGAAGATCCAATGGTGGCAAGCTGATTCGCTATGTTCTTGATCTTTGTAGTGTAGGCTTGAATGCTTTTGCCATTCCTAGACATGTTATTGAACTATTGCTTTAGCTGAATCTTTCTTGCATGTGTTACACTTCCATCATTCTTCATGAGTAGTGTCCCATGCATCCTTTGGTGGAGAACTGCATCCAGTAATCTATATAACCATAGCATCTGATATACATAAGGAAAACCAATGTAACACCTTGCATGCTCTCTCAGTCCATAGCTTATGAGCCCTTTTCTGATAATTTGTTAGATTCCTTTCATGCATTTCAGTCATCACTTGTATATAAGTCCCAATAACCTCTGCCAACCAAAAAATTCTTCATACAGAACTTCCATAAAGCAAAATTTTTGTTGTCCATCTTTTCTCCCACAATTCGAGTGATATTGTCAGTGCCTTGAGTATTTACCATAGTTGCAATTTAGGTATTCTGTGATGTATACAACTTGTAAGTATCCAACTCCTTTTCCTACAGTTTAGGACTAGTTTCCTGCTATTCAGGATAATTTCCTACAATTCAGGATAGTTTTCCTGACAACCTACTTGCTATAAGCTATATTCCAACAATGAAAAAACATAGTCAACTAAGCATAAACCAATCTCAAATCAGTTCAAAATATTCTATGGTAGTGGAAAAACATCCCAACAACAAACTATGTCCATACAAGTATCAGCAGTATTTTCTTTATTAAAACAAGAGTATTCAGACCTCAAAACAGCCCCAAAACATCTCATTTAGTTGCCACTCTATGCAAAAGTTGATACATGTCCAACCAGTCAGAATATATTGCATGTATGTCAAGTGATAATGATAGGTATCCTTCTTGCAGACAATAACCAACCAATACCCTCATATAATAGCAACAAATTAGTCCAAACTTTGGACTTTTAGCACTCAAAATATCCCAAAAAGCATCTACCACTCAAGTGGTATGATCCAAGCATTTGTCATTAGCAAATAAGCATCACAGATACTTCAACCCTGTAGGTATATTGTTTCCAAATTCAAGACATCAACTAGTTCATTGTTTCCAGCCAATCAGCTCCAAAACTAAGCATTTAACACTCCAATATCATGCTCAAATGCATGATAATAAGGGTATATACATTGTTAGGATGAAAGCCACCAGTGCCCTGGAATCCCATGCTGTTTACAACAGTAAATAGCCAATCTGCACAGATCTCTGCTGAATATCTCAAAATTTGTGAGGAATTTGATAAAACTTGCTTCTGCAAAGTTGTAGACCACGTTGAAACGATCTAGAGAAATCAACCGTTTCTCCAAAAACCATTTCTATAGCAAGATATAGCTTCTACAAAAAAATGGGTTGCAGGCACAGTCTCCTTTGATGACGTTTTCTTCAGATCTGATGTCTTGATGTCAAATGGCCATTGCCAAGCCTTTAGGCTTCAGGCCTTTAAGCTTTGATACCATGTTGGAAGAGAGGGAAAGAGAAACAGTGGAGCGAAAGATGAGCCTCAGCTCATTGTTGTTCTTCTTCCATTATTCTTCCATCATACTAATTGAAAAGAGACTTACACACATAGGTATGACTAACCAAGACTACTTGTGGTTAAGTCACTGACTACACCGACTTATTGAATGTCACACACGTGTACAACTGTATCTAGCTAATGTTGGTCACACACATAAAGATAGACTGAATGAAGAGTAACGGGAGCTTGATATTCTAACATCTTTGGTAATAATACTACCGTTGTCTTGTATCAGGTAGTTGTCTTGTATTCATGATCCTGCACTAGTTGTTCCTATAGTCTTGTATCGTTACCATTTTCTATCTCTGATAAATATATTATTCTTACTTCAGTAATATATTTTGAGTTGATATTTGATTACACTTGGTATTTAATCTCTTTGTTGTGATTATCCCTGACGCTGCAACCCAAACAAATGCTGATTGTCAAGAGTGACGTCAATGTCCACTTGTGTTGGTTCTAAGTAAGTCCCATCCACCATTGTGTAGCAGTAGTGCTTGGACATTGATTACACATGGTGACCATGATAATTGTTCCTCACATGCTAAGTTGAACGCATACACTTTCACATAGTCCCACCTAATGCAATCTTGACTTTAGGCCATGCAAGGTGGTCCATGTTTAAAAAGTGCCAAATGATACTACCTTCTGAGGCTTTTTTGATCCTTAGCGAGGCTGTATCTGGAGTGCAACAATCTTCTTTGAAATTCTGACAATGTCATTTGTGTTCTGCCCCTTTGATTGGTAGCAAATTTGACATTTTCGTAATTCATCTCACTATCCCATTGAACCTAACAAGTCATTTTTAATCATTACTCAACTTGCTAGGTGTTCCATCAATAGTCCTTACCCCACTCTCACTTTTGATCCCAATAGCTCACCCACCTAGTATATCCCTCCCAAAGTTCTTTGGATTTTCTAATGAGGATTTGAATGCATTTATTTTCCAGTTTTATGTGGCATACACATTCAGCTATCTTGGTTCACAATAATGAAAAAAGATGCACAATGGAAGGGGCAATGGCAAGGGATATGGAGGCTCAAGAGTTTTCGTTCATCTTCGTCTTTCATGCTCAACTAATTACACACCATGTATCCTCTAAAGTGATAGATACCTTTTGACCTTTTTTAGGAGTCTTCATACACACTCTCTACTTTATTTGTGTATACATAGGATATGAATTATTCTATACTTTATTTCTCAATAGTTCCCCTCAAACTCATAATGAGCTTGTAAATACAATACCCCAAGTTTACTCCTAAAGTACTCAAATTTATCATTCTCTAGTGCTTTGCTAAAGATATTAGTGGCTTGGTCATTGGTTTGAACATATACTAAGTCCATCTCTCCATCCATAACCTTCACTTTAATGAAATGGTAGTGCACTTTGATGAGCCAAATGAGAATGCATAACCACTAGTGGATCTCCTATCCATGATACTTCTAGCCCTATTTGCATTTTTATAGCCAAACAATGTAGGCTTGATTACTTTCTTATAAAACAAGCCAAAGGTAACTATCTTGTTCACATATCTCAAGACTCTCCTCACTACATCCAAATGTGACTTGCATGGTTTCTACATAAACTAACTAATGACTCCCACTGAGTAACTCAAGTGAGATCTGGTAATGGTTACATAGGTTAGGCTATCAACCATATTCCTCAACATGGTGACATCTTCCACATACTGTCCATCATCGAACATCTTAATATTTTGATCCAAAAGTGCATCCACTGGCTTACATACTTTCATTCCATACTTCTCTAGCATCTCCAATGAGTATTGTCTCTACATTAGCCAAAATCCATGTGGACTATAAATCACCTGAATGCCAAGAAAGTACCTCAATAAGCCAAGGTTCTTAATGTGAAACTCCTTGTGCATACCATGCTTTACTCCAACAATCTCTCTCTCTAGAGTACCTGCAATGATGAGATTATCAACATAGATGACCACAACAACCATTCCATCTCCTATATGTTTGACATAAAGTGAATAATTAGCCATGCTTTGCTAAAATCCCATGTTGCATAAGATCTTACTAATCCTCTCACACCAAGCTCTTGGTGCTTGCTTCAATCCACATAATGCCTTCATCAATTTGCACACATAATGTGGATATTTATGGTGAAAATACCCTTCTCACTGATCCATGTATACCTCTTCCTCCAATGTATCAATCAAGAAGTAATTATTCACATCCATTTGATTTGATTTCCAACCATAGTGACTGATCTCACTATAGTCATCTTAGCCACTAGACTAAATGCCTCTTCATAATCCAAACCATATGTTTGAGCGTAACATTTTGCAACTAACCTTGCCTTGTATCTCTACAATGAGCCATCAAATTTGCACTTAAATTTGTATACCCACTTGCAACTAATCACCTTCTTGCCCCCGTAAGGTAACTCAACTAAGTCCCAGGTCTTATTATTTGTCAATGCATCCATCTCTTTATCCATAGCATTCTTCCAATATTGGTTTCCAAGTGCTTCTTCAAAGAAAGTGGGCCCAACATCCTGAACATGGGATACCATGTATGAATAATGCATCTTCATGAATCCATTATATGTCAATCTATCCACTAGATGCCTCACCCTATTAGATCTCCTCAACTATGGTGCACTAGATGGTGTCCCAACCATTCTTGCATGTGGTGGAACATACTTTCCTACACTCTTAATCCTTGAAATTCTTACATGTGGTATGCCAAACTTGTCATCCATAGAATCATCCCTAGAACTTTCACACATAGGCTTTTTTCCTTGTGCAACCTTTGCTCTCTTTTGTGCATGCCTCAACTTGTCACTCCATGGACTATAACTGTCGCTGCTTTCTTCATGGTCTTGAGGTCAAGGCATAACCTCAACATGTTGATTTTCTTGACCATTATTTGCTAAAATTTTCATAACATACCCATGATCATCATTTCTCTCATAGACATCCATGTCATTTGCAACTTTCAATGGATACTAAGACTCATACTCATTGAATCTCACATCCATGCTTATGTGAAACTCTTTAGTGATAGGATCATAACATTTTTAGCTCTTCTTCTCATTTGGATATCAAAGGAAAATTCATTTAATAGCTTTTGGTTCCATCTTCTTCCTCAAATAATAAGGGATATGTACATAGCATACACAACCAAACACCCTAAGGCATGCAACTATAGGTGTCATGCAATATATATTCTCATATGGAGACATATGCTACGTCAAAGTTGTAGGTGTCTTGTTCATGACATGGGCTACAGTATGTACTACCTCAACCTAATAGGTCAAGGGTATGTGCATCTGATTCATCATTGCCCTTTCTAGTTTGACAATAATCTTTTTCTTCCTTTCTGCCACACCATTCTATTGTGGTATATATCTACAAGTAACCTATCTTTTGATCCCCTGGTCTCTTAAATAGCAAGAGAACTCATTTGACATATATTTTCCACCATTATTTGATATCAAGAATTTAATGTAGCCTTTGAATTTCTTTTCTGCCAAAAGCCTTAAACTCCAAAAACTTTTCAAATGCTTCACTTTTGTGTTTCAAAAAACACACGCATGCCATCTTGGTAAAGTCATCAATGAAAGTGATATATAATTTGGATTTTCCACTCAAAGAGACATTTTGACATGGACCCCAAATATCGGAATGTATCATTTCCAAAATATAGCTACTTACTCTCTCTCTCTCTTTGGAAATGGGAGTCTAGGTTGCTTGCAAAACTTACAAGCCTCACATACATGATCATAATTTACATATCCGAACTGTGGAAGCCCATGAACCACTTGTCTAGACTACAATTGTTTAAATCTTTGCAAATTCACATGTCCAATCCTTCTATGCTATAGTTCTATATCTTTATCTTGTCCATGCCTTGTCTCAACATACATAGAGATTCAAATGATGGGAGTTCTTGCATCCAAAGCAAATAACCTGCCTTTCTTTTAACCATGACCAACAAGTCTGCCAGGTCTTCCATTCTTGAACTCCTTAATGAAACACCCATACTTACTAACGCTCACTCGCAATCCTTGATCAACCAATTGATGCCAAATTTTTAGTGATAGTGGATACATATAAGACATCCCCATGCTTATTTTCAGTCCCTTATTTTCAGTCCCACCTCTAGTCACCAAGGGCACACTCCCAATATGAGTTATCTTATGTATATGTCATCTCCTGTAGCCACATACTCTTTATTTTACATTTTCTACTTTCTATCAAACCATTTTGCATAGTGAGGCATATGGTTTGTAGCATCTGAATCCAAAAACCAGTCATCCTCTCTAAGAGGGTCCGTTATACTACCAAGTACATGGTCCATGGTGAAGAGATAACCTCTATGTGATGAATCATATCTAGAACCATAGCTAGCACCACTATATCCACATGCATAGTGCCCAAAATGGATCCTTCCTCAACCCCTAAACATAGCATCTTTCTTATGAAAACACACACACTCTCTCAGTGACCAAACTGCCCACAATAATGTCATGCACCATCTCTCTATGGACTAGAGCATTCTTGCCTCTAGCGTAGGATCTCCCCCTACCTCTAGGCATAAAATCACCACTTCCAAATGTACTATGTCCTCATGCAAAGGTGTCTCCACGAACATAAGATGATCCTCTAGGTCTAGATGAGCTACCACGACCTCGCTGATGATAAAATACATTATCTTGATCTGCATTATTTTCACTACTTGAAGCATTGAGGCCCACCTTAATCTCTTCCATAAGGAACAAAGAAATCAACTCTTCAAAATTAGGCATATAGCCTCCCCTCACAGAAGTGGAGGTATCAAGGGACTTGTATGCTGGTCCAAGTCCATTTAGAGTGATAGATACCATATCATCATCATCAACTAGTACATTTATTGAAGCACGATCTTTTGCAACCTGCTTGATTTTGGCCACATAATCACTGATGCTTCTATTTTCTCTCCATGCACCATGTAACCTCTACTTTAGTGGTATTTTGCTAGCCTTTGGGCATATGCCATACATCTTTTAAATGATTTTCCAAGCATCCTTGTAAGTATTTTCCTTTCAATGTGCGGAATCAATGTCTTTGATTTACATATAGATATCCAATACAAGACTTTTGTATTTTTTCAGTCCAATCCTTACACGATTTTGTTTAGTGGGCTTATCAAGTAGTTCTAGACATGCATCTTCACCTGTAATAAGGTCCCAAAGATTTCTTCCCATTAAGAAAATTTCCATATGGTAGGACCACACACTGTAGTTGTCCTTGGTCAACTTGTCACCCACAATTTGCATATTTTGTGTATTTTCTAACATTAGGATGGCTGCAAACTTAGTAGAACCACCTGTATGTGATGTAGTAAATTAATACTTGAGCATATGAACAAAAACAAGTGTTAACCAATCAAAGTTGAGACCATAATTAAGCATTCAAAATCCCCAAGAAAATGCATATAAATTGAGGTCCATTGTAATAAATGTCATACACGTATCCACCTCTACTGTCACATGTGTCCATACATCATGCCCATATGTCAAACATTGGTTGTCCAACTAGAAATAGTGAAAACGGGGCTATATGACCCAAAAGGCATAAAAAATGGTCTAAAATTGACCAATTTTCCTACTATTTTTATGCAATTTTTCATGCCAAGAATGAATTTCTAGATAAGCTCAACCCAAAGTAAATTTCCCAAAAATTTTGGGATATTTTTCCCCTTTGAATCGGCACCCAAAAATGGGAAAAAACCAGCCTTTAAGCTTTGAACCAAACTAGTTTACTCTCTTAAGTGTGAATAGAAACCACTAAACCAGTTCCACAAAAAACCAATTCAATCCCTTGTAGTGTGAACATAGATTCAAAATAACCATATCATAGAAGCCAAGTGTGAAAGTAAATTTGATAGGAGGGGGTTGACTTGATTAAGGCTAGTACTTAGCCTTATTAACTAAAGGCTATCCAAACAAGCTTCATGATGTGGCTTTATTTATGCATACATAGGATATTACTTATCCTATGCTTTATTTCTCAACACTGGTCAAGTCAATGAGGCCCATAAGGTCATAGTATTTGAATTCTTGATGCAAAAAAAGGCTAGGACTTGCTGGCTAGTAGCAGCTAATGGCTGGCCATCATGGAATGATGCATTCATGCCTTTTTGTATCCGATTTCAATTGGACCAAATAGATGTGCAAAAACTAGAATGAATCTGCCACCTTAAGCAAGGTGATCCATATATCCAAGCATAAACCACACCAAATTCACTATCCTTAATATTCGCATTGATCCTAATGCTCAGTTGAAAGATGAAATGTTGAACACTCTCTATGCTCAAGGTTTTCATAAACCTATTGGAAAAGCACTTGCTTACGATGATGATTTATCAGATAACAACATCAACCCATTCCATAAGAAATCTCTTCAATTAGGATAGAAAAAGAAAAGTCAAGAAAAGTGAAGAAATCCATTAACTTCCAAACATGAAAATGACGAGAGTAGTGATTCCGCTTCTGATTTTGACTTGGAAATAGAATCCAATAGTTGACAAGGAGGAAGAAAAAAAGTAAACTAAGAGCAAAAAGAAGGAGAAAGGGAAGAAAATAGTGAAAAACACCAAGAAGAATGAGGTTAAAAACCTCTTGTGCACACAATGCAATAATCTCAGGCATGTTCAAGTTGAATGCATCCTAAACCACGTCCTAAACCAAAGATGGTGCAATATTTGTAACATGGCCACTCACAAACTGAGTAGTGCCAGCACAGTGGCATATACTAGATAGCATGTCTTGCTAGCAAATGGCAAGGTATTGGAGCAAACCCTTCTAGCTATGGAAAACCCTCCAAACCAATTGTTAAGACTGAGTTGACACTACACCTTAGAGTTATGTATTAGGAGTTTAGAAGTCAAGTTAAGCCTTAGGGTAAGTCAGATATGAAGGGGTGTAAGTTTTTGGAATGAATAGTCATAAGTAAGGGATGTGAGGAGTTATCAATCCCCGAATGTAACTGTTCAAGTCAGAGCGCATATGCGGGTGTAGATCATGTCTGCGTGTCTGTCTGTAAGCAGAAACTGAAGATATGAAGAACAGTTCAGAGTCAGATATTGTTTCCCTGTCTTGAAGTGGTAAACTGTTTTCAGTATTCATGTTATTTATTGCTGAAATGAAGTTGGATGGTTCTGTAAAGGTGTACTGTAATGATGGAATGTGTGTATGAAAGTTATATGAAGTCAGTGCAGTCAGAAAGTAAGTCAGTTGGATTCAGAAATGTCAGGTAGAGTAGTTTTTCAGGGAGTAAATCGCAGGCAGTAAATTAGCCTGTAACACTTGGCGATCCTGCAAATTGTTCAGACGGCACAGGTCTTATGCATGCGAATGGCAGAATTGTCTAATTCTCGCTTTCAGAATGGAAGAGGTCCTACTATCTTGGTTGGAGGATTTTAAACATTGGACAACAGAAGCAGAGGAGCAAGAAGCCTTCGCGCAATCTCTTTGCAGGGAATTTTACAATTGGACTACACCAGAAGAGGAATTTGAGGTGTATGGCCAAAATTTCCTGATTGATTATTTTCCTGACTTACCTGTGGACGTGGTCAGATTAGTCAGGGATAGGGTCTGGAAATTTCAGTTGAGCAAGGTTTGCCCAATAGCCAGAAGTCGAACAACTGCAGAGATCAGGAGGATATGGGTTAATAATGAGAAATGGCAGTTCCACCATGTATATGGCTTTAATTCCATATCATCTAGATACAGACGGGGGAGAACTTCTAACTTGTGTTTGACTTGTCATCATTGTCACTGCTGCATTACAGGAGAACAGCACTAAGACAGGCTAATGACAGAGAAATCCCTGTTTTATGTCAGCAAAGAAGTATAGAGGGGAAGGCTTTGGCAAGTATTATACAAGATTACAGGCAAGGCTAGAGCAAGAGGAAAAGCAGAAACTAGAACAGAAAGGAAAGGGACATTACAGGTCCAGCAGTGGAAGTCAGGTAGACAGTTTGGATCTGGGCTATCTGAGTGATCAGGAGATACAAACTGAAGAAGTTGGTCCAAGCCAGAGTATCCCTGATGTTGCACCTATTTCATTTACACCACTTACACCAGATGAAGAACAGAGAAACAGGAACAGGTTTCTAGGAAGTTTGGCATGGTCCCAACTTCAAAGACAGTCTAAAAGGAGTTTGAAATTCTAACCATTACCTAAATTGTCAGGGAGGAAGAAGACTGCACCAAAAGTACCACCAGTCATAATGGCACAACCCCCTAACCCAGCAGACCTGAGAGTCAGATTTACTCACTTCAAGGGTCACTCAAAAAAAGAGGATCCTGATGCCCATGTAGCACAGTTCAGCACTAAATGGGAGGCAAGTGGCTTAGCAGGAGTGTATGGGGATGATGTGAAAAAGCAGCAATTTGCTGCCACATTGGAGGGAAAAGCCATGAATTGGTTTACTCAGTATGGGGCAGCTCATTTTCCTGACACGGTGGCATTACAGACAGCATTCCTGTCTAGATTCAGAAAATGGAAGACACCAACTGATATTTTGAAACAGCTTAAAACAATGAAACAAAAGCGACTTCTTGTTGAAGATTATGCACAACAGTTTCTAGATCTGAATGGGAGATTAGCACCTGCAGAAAGATCTACCAATGAGATGTTGGGGGAATATTTCTGCAATGGACTCAGGGGAACTTTAAGGAGAGCAGTAGCAAGTACTGAAATACCTGGAGGTGTTGGAGGCTTTAATGAACTAGTGGCAGCTGCAAGGAGAGCAGAGAAGAGACTAGGTTCTACCAGATCCAGGAAGAAAAAACATGATACTGACTCTGACTCAGAGGAGGATTCAGATTCAGGTACAGATACAGATTCTGACACAGATTCAGAGTCAGAAGCATATGATTCAGATTCAGAGGATACTGATTCAGAAGAAGATGGAAGAAAAACTAAAACAAAGAAGAAGAAAAGGAAACACAAACTGAAAAGCAGGAGTAAGGACTCTAGAGACAGGAAAGAACACAGAAAATCCAAAAGGAAGGTTCAAGACCTGACTAAACAGATTTCTGCCACTCTTAAAAGTATGGGGATCTCCACTTCAGCAAAGAAGGAAAAGCCCTACTGTAATACTTGCCAGAAACATGGTCATAGTGATGCTAACTGTTGGTACAACCCTAATAACAGGGCAAATCCCAACCAGCAAACACAGAGAGCCAATGTACCTGCTGCTAATGCAGTACAACCTGACAGGAGCAGAGCAGGGGATGGCCAACAAAATAGATTTGGAGGAAGAAATAATTGGGTACCACCCAATCAACAAGGACCTGCTGATCCTTGTACTTACTGTGCAGAGGTGGGTCATAGACAGGGTCCAAACTGTCCTTTATGGTGTAAACACAGAGAGGAAAGAGGCATACCCATTGTCAGATACAACAATCAAAGGCCACCAGTGCAACAGCAACAAAATAGACCTCCACAGGCAAATGTAGTAATTGTAGAAC